>NW_009952106.1:532755-675042 GCF_000747805.2 Chaetura pelagica | reverse complement strand
TGGGGCGGGGGTTGCTCCCCTCTCCCCTCTCCCCGCGTCGTGAGGCACCGCTCCAGCCAGGTCAGTGAGCCTTCTTGCCTGCGTCTCTCTGCCAGTGCCACGGTGCCGGTTAAGGCGCGTTAGCTTTTCAGAAGAGAGCCAGAAATCAGTGTTCCTTGTGCTGTTCTGCTTGGGAATCCTCCGCTTTTCCTTTCTTTCATCGCTTCATCCTCTTAACCTGCCGAAAAGCAGACTTACTTTTCTTGCGTGAACAAGTCCTGTAGGCGAGGTTTGGGGCGCCCCGGTGAGGAGGAAAGGAAGCTATAAAAGCACACGAGCAGTTACAACTCGGATAGGTAGGCAGCTGGAGTTCCTGCTGGTTTTTGAAAAGTGTGAACATTTTAGCTGAGCCGCCAGACAGGTGCTCGGAGAGCCAGGGAGGATGCCAGCAAACCATGCAGTCTTTAGTTTTAAAGATAACTCGGAGAAGAAAGCTCTGAGAACCCCACCTCTCTTAACTTGAGCTTTGGGGGAAAGTATCAACTTCACTGTCCAAGTTAAAGAGGACCAGTTAAAAGACGAGGAAATTAGCATCCGACATATTCCACCTGAGTATCGAGGAGGAAAGAACCGCTGCAAACCTTGTAGATAACTAGCCCAGTCAGGCAATTGTGAAGGAAAGAAATGAATTGATGAGTATTTTACTTTTTAATTTATTTATTTTTTTAGTTAGTTTGTTTTGTTGTGTTTCCCCGAACCATGGGAAGCATGTAACATAGTTACACGTGTGGTTGGCTGCCCTACGGCTTTGCAAGAACTACTTAGTAATTCTTGATAGTTAATTTGTATAGTAATACTACTCTGAATAGAGTAACAATTGCCATGCTTTTTTGTTGTTGTTGGTTTTACCTGTTATCCTGGGTATGAACTTCATGGCATATTTAACATTTGTTATGTATAGTATTTCTTCATTATAACATCCCTGTGAAACTGAATAAACTATTTTTAGAGGAAAAATTAGACACAAGGTAAGAACTCTAGATATCACTCTAGAGATTATTACAGTGCCTTAAAATTAGTTGCTCAAACCATGTGTAGATTTGAGTGCACTGAACAAATAATTATATATTCTCTATATATTTATGAGTGTTAAGATATACTGAGTGGATTGATGGCAGCCAGCATATTCAAATGAGTGAGTATGTGAGTATGCCCCAGAACAGGAAAAGATGGAGAGAGAGGATTTAAATGCTTCTGTGTAGCCCTAAATTACAGGATTGGAATTCACAGGACAAACCATTCCTAGGCTTATGTGCCAGTGAAGAAGAAAAGGAAAGAGCCACTTCTGTATAACAGCCTAATGTGTAGCAGTCAGCCATGACTATATTCTATTTTGGGCCATTTTAGAAATCTTTGTGTAGGAGTATTAACCTGTTCATCCTTGGCCAGCATGAGATGGACTGAGAAATTTGTTTAACAATTGTATCTGCTGTCTATAAACTGTGGTTTTTCAGGGTTTAGGCATAGATATAGAGAAAGTCTAAGTCCATTTCATTATGCTGAAGGCATCTGATGCTAAATTCAAGTTTTTCCACTGAAAAAAAAAAAAAATTCAACCCAACACTCTCCATCTCGTGTTACTTCTGCAAACACTTATGTATGTTAAGAATATTATGCATAGTGGGGCATTTGTATAAATATGTAAGTCCTTATGTTAGGAATGCTTTAAGACCTGGTATGGAAGTGTATGCAAGTCTTGTTCACAAAATATAAATATATGGTAAATTACTTTTAAAAAAAAAACCCTTTCTGTAATCATCTCCAGCTTGACAATTGTAATCTATTTTAAAATGTCTATAAATGTCTGTTACCTTAAGAACTTCAAGAGGACTTGATACGACTCGTAAATTTATATGCATGGGAATTCAATTTTGAGGTGCTCACTTTTTTCATGTTCTTATTCCCTACCTTGTTCTTCTTTCTGGCCTTCTTGAAAAGATAGACCTGAAACATATTATAAATGCCATTTTGTTCTTGTTGTTGCTTTTGATTTTTGTTTTGTGTTGTTTTGTGTTTTTTTCTGGTGTGTATGTATTTTGTTTTTGTGGTTGTTTGGTTTTGGTTTTTTGTTGTTTTGGTTTGGTTTTGTTTATATTTTAGAATGGACAAGTTAAAGAAAAAAAGTTTTGGGTCTAATCTTCCTGGGGAGAGTTCCGGGTCTGTTCCAGAAGATAATCGCAGTATTCGAGGAAAAATAAGCTTTTCCGCATCCCAAGAGTCACTTGGCGCTACATCCCGAAAGCTATCGAGGTTTTACCGGAGGGCTAGTAGAAGTCTGTCCTTCCAAGAAGTTTTTAAAGAAAAACAGGTTTAGTATTCAACCATAGGTCTTGAAATAGATTTCTGGTTGTTTGCTAAGGTGGTTCAATTCAGTTTATGTTATGTCTTTTTTCTTTTCCATTTTTTTCCTTTCTTTTTTGTTCATATTCAGATCTTTTATTAAATTGCTCCTGGTAGAAAGTGAGTCTTTGTTTTTAATATCTGTAGTGTTTTAATATTTAAAAATAATAGAGGAAAGATGTAGCAGATAACACCTGAATACTTTACACTGAAGCAAAGTTGTACCTGACTTAGTGCCTGCAAATATTTATCTACTCTAGATATTTTAGTTTTATATTAAATTATTAAATTATAAATATAAATATTTCTTGTTAAAAATAGAACCGGTTAATATGGCACAAAAATATATTAAAATGTGACTGTAGTATATTTGATATTTACTTTTCATTGACATATCCTCAGAATTGGCTTTGAATTTTAGAATAATTCATAATATTTTGTTCTTTTGTTATCCTCAAAAAATTAGGTATTCACAGAGTGGGGCAGTTATGCAGTCTTATAATGCAAGACAGTAGATTTCAGTGTTAGTTGCAAGTTAAGTAGCATTTACAGTCATTGCAATTACTTAATGTATTTTGAGTTTGAAAGACATGTAATGTTTTAGGCTCAGTACAAAAAAGCAAGAGAAGAGAGAAGAGCACAAATTAATGCTTGTTATAAATACGTACTTGAAATTGTCAGCACGAGCCTAGGTTTAGACCTAAAAACTGTGGAAGAAATGATTTTGGATTCTCTTTCGGTGAGTCTGATCTATGTATTTCTTTATTTCAGTTCTTAATGAATGTGTGTAGCAGATTGCCCTTTTGATATGAACTGTTATCCATGATTCATATTATTTCTGCCAGAAAATGCGATTAATAAAGCAATCAACTAAGATAATACCGACTAAATAATTCAGCTTAATTTCCTGGTGAATTTGCAAATACTCCTTGGGTTTTTGTTTGTGGGTTTTGGTCTTTCTGACCTCAAGGAAAATTAGTGCTGTTATTTTGACCTGAGGACTTCTTGTCATGTCCACTAGTTCCAAAAGGTTTCATCTATCTTGTATACTATTATATTCTAAAGACAATAGTCTCTATTTGTTAAGGTAGTCCTCTCTGAAATACCAAAGGTTCTTCAAAAATAGGTGTAATTTCATAGGAATGCTTTGAAATTCAAGAGTGTTACTTAGTAATAAGAGGGAAGATTAGTCTTGCACCATTTAACTCATGTAATTGCATTTGGAAAGACCCAGTAAATATTTTCCAGTTGTAGTGCTTTTAAAATTTTTGAATATTTAAAAAAGAGGTAAAGTGGGTTTGTAGAGTGAGTAGATCCAAAACCTTTGGAACTTCTGAAAGCTCATTTTTTTTGTGTGTCTTTTATGTTGTCTTTCACAATGTTTCAAAGTGCTTGAACAAAGAGGAGTTAAACTTTAATTCTCTGATTGCATTATATTATTTTTTATTCTGTTAGAAGAATTTGACTTAGCATTCAAAACTCAGCCAGATAAGGTTGTCTTTGAGCAAACAAATACGTTGTTAGAGCTTCAGCTGTTTTGTTACAAGCCAAATTTAATCCCAATCCAAATATGTTGTTTATTGCTTGCTTACTGGTATTTATATATCATATGATGTACATGAACAATCTTGTTTCTTCTTATGCTTACACAACATAGAGGTGCTTGAAATGTTGTCAATCAACTAACATTTCATTTTTTTACAGTTGGTAAATGGTATATAGTCTTAGATCATTCTGACTTCATGTAAAACTGCTGTTCTACATTGAATTTGATTCATTTAGACTTTGGAACTTTGGGTTCCTAAGCTGGTATTTTCTTTAATTTTGGCTTGAGGGGATGGTGTGGGGGTTTACTGCCATCAGGACCATCTGAAAACTTCATATGGTTAGAAATTTTCCAGTTTCTAGTTTTAGTTTATTCATAAACAGGTTAGTCTACTGGGGCTGCATCAACATTGTCCTTCAACAAATTACCAGTTAATAAAGTCCTGTATACCTGTCATGTCTTTGACATCCATAATTTAAGTTTTACCCTTTAAAGCCTTAGCCTGGATCTGTGTTCACACAGTGTTTGTACCACATGGGCTTGAACCAGAAGCTATTTGCAAAAGCAGTAGCCACAGGGACAGCTCACATCTTGCCTCCTGTGTAGAATTACGGAAGCACAAAAGTTACTGTTTGTCATACTCTTTCTCTCAAGTTGGAGTACTATTTGCAGTAGCGAATCTTCTTTTGATTTTTGTTATTGCCCTTTGAGTACTTTATCAATTTTTCTTTCACTCTTTTTTGGGGGGAATTTTTCTCAGTTTTAACCCATTAATGCCTGTTAATAAAGTGGGTGCATTATGCATTTCTAGAACTGGCTTGCTTTTATTTATTTTATATTTGGATAACATTGTCTTCTCAAGAGAGTGTGTTTAAATTCTGTCCACCTGGATATCAGTCATTTTCCTATCACCATTCTGATTCAGATTTTGTATTTATTTATTTTGGGGAAAAGTTGCGGATATAAGAAATATACCACATCTAGAGGTATATGCTTTGTATTTGAACAGATGGTGCATCTCTAGACATACTTGCTAGCTTTCCACTGGACCTTTATTTATTTATTTATTTATTTATTTATTTTATTACAAGGAAACAGGGGGTCTCATTACCAAGGTTGAGTCCTGCAGCTGGACAGTTTGAATGCCCAGTCATATCTTGCTGAGTTAGTCATCCTTGCAGATAACTACAGAGACTATGAAAGAAGCTGAATTTTTATGTGATCAGTACCTTCTGATCTCCTCCAAACCTTCTTTCAGTGCTTCTCAGAGTTTTGTTCACTTCCTGCTAAATTAGGAGACACAAATTGCCTATGGCAGTTTAAAAATTCAGATTTTGGCAACCCCAGCTATAATTTCAGGCGAGTTCTTCAGAATGATAATCCATACACAAACAGTGTTTGTTTCAAAGATTTGCATCCTTGCTACTCAAGGCATCTTGTATAACATCCCTAAATAAAAATGGCCATCTTGAGATCCATCGTGTATTAGGGTGGGTTAGTTTATGAACAGGTAGAGCAAGCTAATTTGGGGGGAACATGGTCTCCTTATGATGTGATCTCACTGTCCTTCCAGAGAGCAACAAAATCTTTGTCATAATGAAAAGGTTTTGGAGCCAATGTGGCCAATTCATATCTCCAGAAAGACATCTTCATGTGTCATGCTACTCCTTTTTTACAAAGGATTCTTTTACATTTAGGGATAGAATAGCCATAGCAGAGTATGTCAGGTCTTGCAGATCATCTGTGTATGTTTCTAAATCTTTTAAAATTAATTACATCCAGTTAATACTTTAGACTTACAGGTCTCTCTGAGTGACAGAATAACCTCCAGTGTCTGTGTATTACTGAATAAAACCATAACCATTTGACACACATTTATGAAGAGGTGGGCCACCTTTGTGTGCGGGTTCAGTACTTGAGACAATATTTGAAAGATCTGTTATGTTGTTTTGTAACTCCTCACAGTATTTGAGGTTAAACGTGAAGTGCCACTAAAACTGTCAGCAGTGGCATGGTCGAATTATTTTTGCATGTCTTGAAGGCACATAAAAATTTAATATTTTGTGTAACAAGTATTCATTTTTAATTTAACAGTTGGAAGCCATTGATGCCTTTTTTGCCAAGGGAGGAAGTAGAGTTTTGAGATTTTTCTACCAAGAAGGAGAGGCACCAGGAGTAGGTAAAGTATTAGCAGTATTAATACAGGCAGACGTAATAGTGCCTTCTGCTGTTACTTTTGTTTAATGTTTCCCTGAACAAAATCTTATGAGAAAAAATTTGGTCCATTTCAGCCATTCTTGGAAGAAGTGTTATAAGAACTTCTTCTGAAATCTTGAAGTGGTTGCAACTTTTTCTTACAGGAGTTATGCCCCCAGTTAATTAGAAATTACTTTTATAAAACTTCTCTGAATTTGCGTTTTCTATAAATATTTTAAAATTTTTAGTTTTCATATGCTTGTCAGACATTTAATGTCTAAAATCATTGATTCTCTAAGCACTGAACATGCTGTTAACTTGCCTATTTGTAAGAATTGCATAGGATTATCTCCACAGAGGATCTGAGAGAATCTCAAATTCCCTATTTTCTCACTTAGGCATGACATCTCATTTAACAGGGTAAATGCAAATAAACAAAGTATCCCAGTCCCCAGCAAGTTGACCTAGAATGATGTATTAAAATCCCTTTTCAGTGCTGTAAAATTGCTCTGTAACACACACATGATGTGTTTGGTGTAGATTTCAATTGTACGGTTAATTATGGCCACGGTTTCTGCAGTTTTTGCTTGTCTTACACACAGAAGTAGAAAATAAACTATTTCCATGTTGATTTTTTTTTTTTTCCCCCTACTGTATTAATTTTAGCCATTTTATAATACTCTTACTTTTAAAAATAGTGACACCTATGACATTTTTTTTCAGAATGTGGCCGGATAATTCCAGGAGTTGCAAAAGATGATAGAGTGATGCGACTGTATGTGGACAATACACCAGAGAGATTTGTAGGGCGGTGCTTATTTTTCATTCGTTTTAAGAATGACAGCCCTATAAATGAAAAAACTATACATGAGGTATTCTCTCATATACTTTAAAAACTTTAAAAGTAGCTAATCTTTGTTTCACTATTTGTTTCACTATTGTCATGTAACTGTGCTGTTTGAATGTTAAGCTAGGTCATGCTCTTTACTCTCTTTTTTGGGTGGTCAATGAATAGCTGTGTTCCTTCAGCAAATATTCAGGATATCTTGTGAAACCTAGTGTCTTACAGGACTCTTATTAAAGAAGTCAGCATTTGGATTAATTTCTCATATCATTCTTCTTGCTGTTTTTGAAGAGGTTAATGTCACTAAGTACATTTTAGGAAGTCTCTAAACTAGGAGGACTCATGGAGTAGACTTTATTGCACATACCAGGAGCAGAAAAGTTCACTTGTTTCTTTTTCTCTGATGTCTCTTTAAATGCCTGAAATGTGCTTTTTTCTGTGTAAATAATGTAGCATGAGTTTTTCTGCTTTACAACTATGTAAGACAAATTATTAGATGAGTATGGGCTTCATACTTGTTTATAGCTACATATCATAATACTCGGGTAGTGCTTAAGGGACAATAAATTGATAAGAATTGGTCCTATATATGTATCTAGTTAATATGCTTTCAGATTTTTCAGACAGAAAATCCATTAATAATTTTTATATATTATATATTAGAAATACTTCATCCAATCAAGAGCTGAGAAGGTGAAGGGGGAAAGAGCTCAGAGGGTTGTGATCAATGGTGCAGGGTCAAGTTTGAGGCCTGTAGCTATTTGTGTTCCCCAAGGGTCAGTACTGGGTCAGGCAAGTCTTGTTCAGCATACCCATCAATGGAGCTACATGGGGGAACAGTGTATCCTCAGCAAGTTCCCTGCTAATAGAAAACTGGGAAAAGTTGTTGATGCACGAGAGCTGTGCTACCATCCAGCATGACCTGGACAGGCTGGATAGTTGAGCAGAGAGAACATCATGAGATTCAACACGGCCAAATGTAAGGTTCTGCAGCTAGAGAGGAATAACCTCATGCACCAGTACAAGTTAGGGGCTGACCTGCTACAAAGCAGCTCTGGAAAAAGACCTGGGAGTCCTGGTGGACAACAGGATGACCACGAGCCAGCAGTGTGTCCTTGTGGCTACGAAGGCCAATGGCATCCTGGAGTACATTAAGAAGAGTGTGGCCAGCAGGTTAAGAGAGGTTGTCCTCCACCTCTACTTTGCTCTGGTGAGCCCCCTTCTGAAATATTGTATCTAGTTCTGGGCTCCCAAGTTCATGAAGCACAAGGAACTACTGGAAGGAGTCCAGCACAGGGCCACTAAGATGACTGGGAGTCTGGAGCATCTACCATATGAGGAAAGGCTGGGAGAGCTGGGTGTGTTCAGCCTGAAGAAAAAAAGGCTGAGGGGGATCTTATTAATACTTATAAATATCTAAAGGGTGGGTATCAGGAGGATGGGACCAGACTCTTCTCAGTGGTGTTCAGTGACAGAACAAGGGGCAATGGTCACAAACTGGAACACAGGAGGTTTAACCTAAATATAAGAGAAAACCTTCTTTACTCTTTTTTTTTTTTTTTTTTTTTTTTTTTTTAGCTAAAACCAGTATCTTAGAGTTACATTGTATGTATCAGTATTTTGTAAATATTTTATCTCTATAAATCAAAGTTTTCATTGGAAAATTACAGTACCTTTATATAGAAATGCACTGATTTTATGATACTGTTTCCAGTCTAATTTACTGCATTACTAGCAGTCATTCTTCTACAATGCAGGAGACATTCTTTGGTGTTCTGGATGCCACTGAAGGACTTCTACATGGTATAATGAGTATCATACAAAACATCTTTCTTCCTGCTGTCCTCACAACAAGTAATTGGGGTGCTTTAAGTCAGAACAAACAAGATACAAAAGACAAACAGAATTTCGTGGAAAAAATTAAGAGATTCTTTTCATTTTTAGAAGGTAAGCACTGCATTCAGGAAACAGTCAAAATGAAGGAATTCTACTTACAAATTTCCATTTAAGGGCAGTAGCATATAGGTAAGGAACTTCTCCCATTCTGCAAGGATAAAATAAATGTATCAATTACCTGCCTAATATTTACCCAAAATCAAATGGCTTATACTGGTACAAAATAATTTTAGAGTCTTTATTGTTTCTGTATTGTAATTTTTTCTCCAATTTTTTTTTTTTTCTAAGGGGCTATAGTAAGCATTGAAGGAACTGTTGCGTTGACACAAATAGATTACATTGATTTTTCTAAACTCCAGACTCCTGAGAAAATAGATGCAGCAGCTAATAATCCCGACATGTGTCACCAGCTAGAGGAAGTGCTTATGATATGGTATAAACAAATTGAACAGGTAAATTGTTGTTTTAACACATCAACCCAGCATTAATATGTATATATATATATATAAATTATTTATGAGGCTTGCCTGAAGTTAGTTGAAGGCTTTAGCTGCATCTCCACCTGAGTAAGACAAGGGCTTCACTTCTACACAAAAGTGAAGTGGGTAGTCCCTAGGAACTTACAGTCTAGCAAGAATAAGGGTTTTTGAACAGTTAATATACAAATAGTAAGAAGGAGAGGACGGAAGGATTCAGGAGTGATAACACTAGTAAGGACCTTGTATGTATACAGTTAGGTATACTCTATACATTACCTGTTAAGTTCCTGCTGCTAGTCATCGTATGAAATACTACTTCTAAAAAGGTCTTTGACCTGGCCCAGAGGGACATTTTTTATCTATTGTAAGTCTTGCATAGTAAGGTCTCAGTCAAGAAATTGGTAACAGACTTCCTTGATAAAGCACAGAACCCTTTATCAAAATACAAGAGTCTGTGGAGACTGGGACATACTCTACTTACAAGAGCATACTATGTTTAGTGTGTTTAGCACATGAAAATAAAAAATGTAAAAGACATGTAAAAAGAACTGATTGCACATTTATCAACATCCAAACGAGTATGTTCATGACTTTGATATTTAATATTTTTCTTAAACTAGTTCTTCCAGTTTTTTACAGGTGAAGTTGTATTTGGTGCATTTCAATTCATAAAATCATTGAGTAAGAAAGTATGGATCTATGCTGAGATTCATCCAGTTTATGACAGCTGTTGAATGATACTGTATTAGTATAATGTATTAGTTGCCTTCTTTTCAGTTTAAGAATATGATTAAGTGTGATACAGGCCTAAAATGCTTTGCAAATCAGGATCGTTTTCATGTGTCAATAACTGCAAACTAGTTCCTTTTAAAATTAGTATCCTCAAAGTGTTTCTGCACTTCTTTATAATGATTTGTCTGTTCTCTATAGTAAACATTTGTTGTTTTTTTTTTTTAAATCCTTGCAGGTTCTGATTGAGAGTAAACAGATCAGAAAAGAAGCTGATGATTCAGGTCCACTGACTGAAATAGAGTATTGGAGAAGTATGTCTGCTAAATTTAATTTTATTATTGAGCAGATCAAAGGACCAGAGTGCAGAGCTGTCATTAATGTTCTGAATGCTGGACGTTCTAAACTACGAAGGGTATTTTTTTTTCTTTTTTATGTTGTTTTTCACTGTAATAGACAAAGCTTGCAGTGCTTTGTTTCATTACATCTAAGAGAGATCGTCTGAGGAGAATTAAAATTTAGGTATGGTGCTGGTGCACTTAATATACTGACAGAAAGAAAAAGACTTTTAGAGATACAGACAAAAATTATTGTAAATGAAAATAACATTTATTGCCTGCTTTGACAATGCCTTTTAAAAATTAATGTACTAAGTTTACTTCTAGCAAATCAGTGTAAATTAAAGAAAAGGTTCACTATGTATGAAGTTTCTTACAGTACTGTTTTCCTGCTAGATGTGGCAAGAGTTAGATGCTAGAATCACAGATGCAGCAAATGAATCGAAAGATAATGTGAAATACTTAAGCATAATTGAAAAAGTTTGCTACCCACTTTATAAATGTGATCTTGTAAGTATGCCTTTCATCATTCTTCAAGCATAATTTATATATTTGCTTAGAATACCCAGAGGAAAATAAAGATTCTTTGTGTTTGCTTAGAAGTAGATTTTTCTAATTTACTTTTTTCTAGTTTTTCTGACTTTTTTTCCTAAACATCTGTCAAGCTAAATGTTAGTCTTACTCTATTATATATAACACATAGTATTTTAAAATACTTATTTTATCAATATTCATAAATGCATGTTATTTCCTAGTATTTTTTTGCTGCCAATATTATTTTTTTTAAATGAGCTAAATGAGGTATGAGAAACTCAAAATACATCTTTCATTGAATATTCCTGATGTGCCAATGAATAATTACACAGTTCTAGCCAAAGTACCAAGATTTATATAGAGAATAGTGAAACCTAACAAGGCCCCAAATGAATATTGATATTGAAAACAATATTAACTGCTTCTATTTGCAGAATTACTAGTCAGAATTTGAATGGTTGTCCATACACAAATGTCAGCCCTCGTTTGAAGTATCAGTTATTAGTTATAGTAAATATTAAATATTATAACAGGTATATGTTTCTAATGATTGTTACCGAATAGGATGGAAGGAGGAAATACCCTGGGAAAAATGGCTTGTTCTGCTTTATTTTTTAGTTCCCCCTGTTTTGGTCCTATATGCCTCTTGTCCTCTGTCAGGAAGTGTTGCATTTCTTTTAAATTTCTGGCAGCCTAGGATCCTACTTCAAATTTTTAACTGAGGGGAAGCAAAAAGACTGGTTATATATGACATAAAGCTGATACTGCATGGAATTGTAGGAGAGAGAAGTATGATAAAACTAGTATAGTGTACTAGGATACGAAGTTGTTTCTTTGCAGCTCTTCAGAGTATCGCTAGAGGGTGCCAGATACCAGGACATAATAATGAACGGCTCCATAGGAGTTATTAGGAGAAAACTAATTTTAGACAAAGGCTGACATTTGTGGAAAACCATTGAAGAGGTCATCATTATACTAATACAGAATAATTCATTGTAGATCTTTGTTTAATCTGGAACAATTTAGATTTCTGTTTTATCTGTTGGAACACTGTTCCAGAGATTAAGATAATTTAGGTAGGATTTTTCTATGGTATGCTTAAAAATACTGTCATCCAACTTAAATATATCCCGTTTTAAAAAGAGCTCCATGCTGGATTGAGTTGAATTTCATAGCTGATATTGAAATTATTTTTAATATTAATGGATCAGGAATATAGTACTTGCAGATTTAATATGATATTTGGGTCAACATAAAATATGACCATTGGTGTATGCAGTATCATACCTAGTCACAAATGTGGCTGAAGTGGGTTACTATATGAAAGTTTTGACTGTTTAACTCAGGACTTTGAATCAGAGAATTTTCTATATATTCCAGAATTCAGAGTTTTATTTTTTGGCAAGGATTAAAAAGAAAACCAGTAAACTCAGAATCACGTGATCCCATTTGTCTGGGGAGAGGTTGGTGGTGATGAACAACATGTGGACACTGAGGGTTGTTTTTGTGTCATATAGCCTTTATTCAACACTGTTCTACCAAATGCAAATGCCTGATATGTCTGTCCACATTATTAGTGTGTTGACGTTGAGTTTGCAGCCCAAATTCTAGTATTTTTACTTCCCTCTTAAGGGGTGACAGTAAAAATAACTTTTTCTTGGTGTTCTGAATTGTAACTCTGATAAATCCTTGATAATGTTAATGACTTATGACTTTCCACCTTTTTTTTTTTTCCGCTGTTTTTCGAACATAGAATCACAGAAAGGCTTGAGTCAAAAGGGACCTTAAAGATGATCTAGTTCCACCACCCTGTGCCATGGGCTGGGACACCTCCCACTAGACTGAGCTGCTCAGAGTCCCATTCAACCTGGCCTTGAACACTTTCAGGGAGGGGGCAGCCACAACTTCCTGAGCAACCTGTTTCAGTGTCTCACCACCTTCACAGTGAAAAATTTATTTCAAATGTCTAATCTAAATCTACCCTCTTTCAGCTTAAAACCGTTACCCCTCATTCTATCACTACAAGCCCTTATAAGAAGTCCCTCCCCAGCTTTCCTGTAGCCCCTTCAGGTACTGGAAGGCCACTATAAGGTCTCCCCTGGAGCCTTCTCTTCTCCAGGCTGAACAACTCCAACTCTCTCAGCCTGTCTTCAAAGGAGAGGTGCTCCAGCTCTCTAATCATCTTTGTGGCCCTCTGGACTCTCTTCAGGAGCTCCATGTCCTTCTTATGTTGGGGGCTCCAGAACTGGACCCTGTACTCCAGGTTGGGGTCTCCCAAGGGCAGAGGAAAAAGGAAGAATCCCCTCCCTTGACCTGTTGGCTGCACTGCTTTTGATGGAGCCCAGGACACAGTTGGCTTTGTGATCTGCAAGCACACATTGGCAGCTCATGTTGAGCTTCTCATCAACCAACATTTGCAAGTCCTTTTCCTCAGGACTGCTTTCAGTCCATTCTCCACCCAGTCTGTATTTGTGCTTGGGATTGTCCCAACCCAGGTGTAGCACCTTGCACTTGGCCTTGCTGGACTTCGTGTGGTTTGCATGGCCACACCTCTCAAGCCTGTCAAGGTCCCTCTGGATGACCTCCCTTCCTAAATTATTCACTTTGGAAGTGATTGAATTACAGAATACTTGTATTACCACAGTTTGATTTTAATGATATGAACAATGATTTCATGAAATGTGTGAAAGATTTAGAAGTTTCGTATGATGATTGAGTGAATTAAATTGATTAAATTAACATTATGGAAGTTATTTCATGAGTTTTGTGAAATGTCTGAATGACACATTTAATGTAATTAGTATTATCACAATATAATTGGGTAGAGTATATTTAACAGCTGTATCTGAAGGAAAACAAAAACATTAATCACAGACAACCACTGTCAGCTGCCAGAAGAATCTTCTCTGCCAAAAAATGCAGCCTGAGCTTTTCAAATCACAGTGCCATTTTAATGATCAGAATAGTATATTAAAATGTTCATATTAATAATTTTATTCTGATTTATCACCAAATAATCTAGGACTTTCATGCTTTTATTAAATTTTAAAACTTTTTTGAGCTTTATTTTTATTGTTATTTTCAAAAAAAAACCCCTTCTGGTAAAATGCCATGGCATTTTGAAGATTGGTTCCTGTAACTTAGGGAAAAATGTAATTTAGAAGTTGTCATTGGGATATAAATACAGTTGTCAAGAATGGAAAATGAAACTTCTTTTAAAACTCTGCTTTAAGGTATCAATGACACATGGAATACCAAACTTGATACATGCTATAAAAATGATTCACAGATTTTCAAAATACTACAATACTTCTGAAAGAATGACATCATTGTTTATAAAGGTAAGTATAGTAAGTATAATATTATAAAAATACATGAGTTTTCAGAAAAAAAACTACCACAATACCTCATTTTGTTTAAATCAGCAGGATGTTTGTTAAAAAATGGTTATAAATAGTGGATGTCTGCATTGGAAAGGAAGAGCCGTCTGTTGATCAGGAGAGAATCAAACTTGGATTAGAGACTTGTCTTCTACAAGGAAGTTGTCATTCTTGGTTCAGCAAAATTAATTTTTTTTCTTACCTTCTTGATTAGTCTTCTGATCTGAATTAATCTGCTCAGTTGTTTTCTAAATCACTAAATCCACAAAGGTTTTTTTATCACTCTTGAAGACCTAATTAAGCAGATGGCCATCAGTCTGACCACGCTATTCCACCAAAATGCATGAAAGACAAAAGGTTCCTGTTTTCAGAAGCAAGTCATACTTGAAAAGTTAGTTGAATCTCAGGTCATAAACTTTGCTATCTTAAACAGAAAATTAAGACCAGCTAGGTAATTATACCAATGTCATTTGCAGAATTCCAGGTATTCACTGCAGGAAGAGCTGTTTTTTGTAATGGTTTTAGAAAAAAGAAAACCTTCATAACTGAAACACAAACCTCCAGTAGGCATACAGGGGTAATTCATAGTGGACCTTTCTTTTTTTCCAATCTTTTTCTTCCTTTTTCTTTTTTTTTTTTTTTTTTTTTTAAAGTTTTTTTTGGGGTTCTTTTTTGGTTTTTTTTGTTGTGTTTTTTTTTTTAGAACACTCTAGGTTTTAGTGTGAAGTTTAGTTACAATTCAATTTGAACTAGCAAATTAATAAAATACATGCTTTTTTGAGGCTAGATTTATCCATTACTGTTTTCCATACATCAGATCTTATGTACAGATTATGTAGCAATGTTCATGTTGCCGATCATATAATTGGTTTTTATATGTTTGTGTACTAACACTTGCTAGTGTCTATTATTTAATTGCCTAAAAAACTGAGCATTTCACTTTAGAGGCTATTAACAAACTGGTTACATTAAGCTATGCTAAGTAATAGCAAGTCACAAGCACTTTTTCAGTTCCATGTCTTAAGGGGCCCCCTTACTGTTTGCTTCCATTTAAGCATCACCAGAGGTGATGCTGGAGGTCAAATCTACAACTTCACCAGTAATTGTATTACAGTGTGAGGCTGCCTTTGTAGCTGAAGTTTTCAATCTTTGTTTAGTCAGGAATTCTTCAGACTGCTTACAGTACTCTTCTGTGCCAGGAGAACTGTTTTGAATTGTTCATATTATTTAATAGACAAAAAAGATTATCTAACTGTAGCTGTCCTCTGAGATGTGTTTTTCATATCTGTGGTCATTCCTGTACTCCTTTCTGTCATTGCAAACTTTGGATTTTTGTTCTTGAGAAGTACAAGAATCTTCTCTCCTTTTCATAGTCATGGGAGACCAGGGTAAATACAGACTGCTAGATTAAAGATTCTGTATTGGAAGTTTTTAAATAAGGGTGCATGCACTACAAAGTGTAAAGATGTCAATGTAAGAGAAGAATAGTTACAGTTAAATAACTCCTTGTTCTTGAGTTATAGTTGGTGACATTCTGTGTTTATGCATAGTTATTGCTGAACTTGAAGAACTTAAAAATACTTGCTTGGACTTAAATACACCTCTGGGAGTGTTCTAAGACTTTTAATAGAGTGTTTGTAAAGTAAATGACATATATTATTAAGCCACTATTACTTCCACAGGTGAGATGTGTCTGAACTCTGATAGCACTACTGCATGCATGTGGGAATTCTGTTAGATTTTTGTGAAACAGGAAGATTTCTTTATAAGCTTCAGATCTATTTGTTTTCATTTGTCTGCACTAGATTACAAACCAAATGGTCAGGACATGTAGAGCATATATTACAGATGATGGCTTGTCTTCTCCCTGGGAGCAGAATACATCAACAGTCACTGGAAAAATTAAGGTTTGTATTTTAGTATTTTATTATTTACGTATCACATCTATTTGATTACCTATTGATATGCACAAGAACGAACATATCAATATGTATCAAGTACTTCCCGTACTTCCCACCTCTTTACTGTTCTATTTCATGATGCTTTGAGTGTTTTCCCATTCCTTAGCCCACTGGCATTTGTTGGAAATAGAACAGCCTCATCTTTATCAGGGTAGCCCATCATCGACCTTGGAATTGGCACCTTCACCATATGTACAAGCAAGGGATTTTGTCATCCTGCATAAGCCACATTCTTCCTTTTTGAGGGTATCTGATGTGATGCCATCTTGCTCTGTCATGGGCAGTCTGGTATTTGAATAGACCCCCACTTCATTACAGTAGCTCTTCCAGTACCAGGCTTTCTTGGCACACCATGAAAGTTCAGTGCTAAGAGAGTAATTTTCTTCAGCTGATAGTGACATCATAAGAACAAATTAAGCCCATGCAATATGCTGTGACAAAATGCATCCAACTGAGGGGCTCCTGGTTGTCAATAGTGACCTCATTTCCACCTTCTCCTGTACCAGATCTAAGCTACTAACTTATCTTGCCCAAGAAGTCATAGGATTTCAGGATTTCACATTCCTTTAAAAATTAGGTCCAGAGTTACAAAAGAAAATGTATTGAGTGTGTTTTTCCTAGCCTGACAAGATGATATGATTTTAATAATTCATCTACCTAATTGAGGTCATCTTGTGAGTGTTCTACAGCTGATGAGCTCTCATTATTCTATGAGAGAAGTATAAGCCCAGTCGCTAATAATGTTGATCTGTAGTACCTGTATGTTCTTGAAGACCTGAACATTCCTTTCAGTGCAGACTTTTAAAATTTTCTGTAATTTATAGCTGAACATACTTATATGTTCACACAGTCTGGTGACTGCCAGTATATTGTGATAAAATCTGCTTGCTGTTTTTCAAGAATTGATGGAAGATTTTGTATTCCAGTGATCATAGACTTTGCATTTCTCACCAGTCAATCTTTTATATCTGATAAGGTCTTAGTATTTTAAGTAAATAATTGACTTAGAAAGATGAATTATTCTTCAGTCTCACTCTAACTCAGACTTGTCAGCATATGCCAATTTGTAGAACCAATTTCCTTTAAATCCTTTGTGAGTTGCAACTGGACTACCCTGTTACGTCAAGCTCTCTCCTTATCCAGAGGACAGTCTGGACATTCTTAATTAAGCTAATAGCTTTTCTTAATATTCAGATGTCTTCTTTAGAGCAGGAGTCATTATTTGCTCTTTGCTGGCCTCTAAACCACTGTCCTTTAACAAGAACTAAAACTTTCCTTTCTTTTTTGGTTACTCATTTCCCAGTGTTAAGTCTTTCACTGTACTGTATACTGTTGTATGTTCATATGTTGCAAGTATTTGCTATACATAATGAAAAAAAACCACAGACAGGCATTACTGCCTTGTGAATGAAACTAGATTCAGTGATAATTAACCTGTTTGCTATGACCATAGGTTTGAGTTCTCCAGTCTCTCCCCCATCAACATAGCATAATGAGTATGGTATTTCTTCCTTCACTTTGTAGGAGTGCATGGATCTATTTAATGAATACAGGAAATGCTTTCATAAAACAAGACAAGAGATTTTGGAAACTCTAGGAGAAAAAAGATTTGAAGTATCAGAATTGTACATTTTTGGAAAATCCAATGCTTTTTGTAGGAGATTGGAAAAAGTGAGTATATTGTGTGCTGTTATGATCAATAAGAAGGGCTTCTCCAAATAAAATTTTGCAAGGTCAACACTTTTCAACGTACATGCTCTTAATCAGCCTGTAAAGGAGTTTGTAACTATTTAAAGAGAGAAATTAGACACTTACACAGAGTAAGTAATCCCAGTAATTTGGGCAATTACCTCACAATGTCCTTCTGAATTTGTCAGTTTATCTCTGTTAGGATGGAGAGATTTAGATTCAGTTCATTATTTTAGGATACGTAAACTTATGTGAAAAATAACACACCTTTGCTTTTTTTAATGGTGTCCTAAGGCGTTAATAATGGCTGTTACTGCCAAATATTTCTTCATATTATTCTGCTGCTTGGGGTGGTCTTAACATTTAGTTTTCTAACCCAATGAAAGGATTTTAAGCTAGTATTCAGATTTTGCATGGAATAGATAATAGGTGCTCCTTGGTGCAGAATAAGGTGAGACAAGGGGTAAGAGGGTAATGAGGCAGTCATCACAGGGTAGGAAATCTGAGTCTTTGCTGTTTTTCCTTATCATGAAGTATATACACTAATCTGTATGGTTAAGTATTTTTATTCTGTGAAATATCTTTGTGTCATCGTTATGTATATGTCATGTTTAAACTCTTTTCCCATAGTATGCTGTTGAATCTAACAAATATAGAAAGGAAATAATTTACCATCAAGAAAAATGAATATTTTACTTTGTATTGAGTTGTGGTGAGAACTGATATTGAGAATGGAAGTAACCAGGCTCTGTTGTTGACTTAGAAGCTCAGAAGCAATGCATTTCCGAATGCAGTAGTTAGAGAGAGGTTGTTGCATTTTACTCAGGTTGTAGTATATAGAAGAAGTAACAAAAAATGTGTTATGAACATGAATATAACATTTATATTTCAGATTACAGAGATTATAAATATTGTAGAAACTTTTTCTGCACTGAATCTGTCTACCATAGAAGGGATAGATGCTATAGCAATAAAATTCAGAAATATCTACCAAAGTGTTCAAAAGAAGCACTATGACATCCTTGATCCACGAACAACAGAATTTGACATGGACTTCATGAACTTCATGGCAAAAATTGAAGGTTTAGAGGTAAATAATATTGCTACCTGTAACTCTGAGTAGAATCTCATCACTATTCACTCAGTATCTGTTGGAATGCCAGTGAGACTTTGGACTGTGAGTAAGATACATTCTTCTTCCAAAGGGCATAAAGTTTTGTCTGGTGGAAGGCTTTCTACGTTCTTCCTCCTTCTGAAGGAAGTTGTGAAATGTATCATACAGTCCTCACTGAAGATTAATCACTCTGCAGACAAAATTACAAAAATTGAGACCTTACAGAATGCTCTATGTGGAGGTGGTTTATTAGTCTTGGAGACACATGATTAGATTTTGAGCAGAATAAAGTGGTGACTATTTTCAATAGATTTTTTGATTCTTTGCTAAAATTTACTGGCATTTTAAGAGATCAGCTGGCTGACACCAGCTGGTCATTGATTATATGGAACAAAGATCAGTCAAGGTTGCTATTTTGTGCTTTAGGCAGTAACAATTTCAAATGAAAATATGTTAAGAAATTATTAGTCATGAAAATACTGTTGTATTACTAGAAAAACTAGACTAAATTTCATATTTTTTAGACACAGATACAGACATTTATGCGTACCTGTTTTCAGAAAATTCTGACTTCACAGCAGGCACTTCAGTTACTTCAAAGGTATTGGTAATTTTGATTTTAAACATTTTTAAGTAACTTCAAATTACTGATTAGCCCATTTAGACAACACAGAAAATATTAGAAAAAGGAACCTAATCCATAATTTTTCATTATTAGTGTTATGAACCTTGTAACCATCATAAAAGATGTATTTTAGCTTTTCTTTGGGAATCAATATATTCTGTTTCTTAATTTCATTACAGTTTATGTTGTATATATAGGATAATGCTAAAAGAAAAACCTAAAAAAAACCCACAACAGCAACAAAACCAACAACAAATGAAACACCAGAGCAGAACTTTTCAACTTGCTTAAACTTGCTCAAAGCAAAAAAAAATTTCCCAGATCCAGAAACGCTTTTTGTTTAGTATCGTGCTTCTTTCATTTTATGTAACATCCATGTACCTAACAAAAACAAAAAAAACAAAAAACCATTAATCATAATATGATGTGTTTCACAAATACAATTTTGAGTACTCATTTTATATGCAGGTTTAAAAATCTGAGAATGCCATGCCTTGAAGAAGAAACAGCACATACAGTTCATTGTATTCTTCAACACTATGTGGGAGAACTTGAAGCTATTAAAAAGGTATTTAATTTCTTTGCCATAAATTTTAAATAATAAGTTTTAAACAATTGCTCTTTAAAACAAGAGCAATTTATTTATTTATTTAAATTATGCCTATTTCACTAACAAGCTATCAATGCTTAATTTATCATACTTCTACTTTCCTGTTACAGGAAACAGACTCAAGTGTGTAGGCAATATGACATACATGCTGTAGCAGGCAATTGCGTCATCACAATTTTACCTTTTAAACCAAAATATTTTGTTATTTCTTCATCAATTAAAGAAAAAAATGTGGTTTTAATAGGCTGTGTACACAAGTTTCATATGGTTTTCAGAATTTTTTATTATATAAGGCCTTTACCATTAATTTGCATTTATACATGGCTATTATTTAGTGCTGTGACAGTATAAAATAGGTATAAAATATAGGTAAACTGCATTTATATTCCTTATAATGTAATTTTCCATGATACGTGCAGTGTATCATGACTGTAGCATAAACGACATTAACTTGTTACTTGACTTTAAACATTTAAAGAGGATTTAATCTAACCTGACTTTGCAAAATAAAAATATGCATCAGAGCTAGACATCCATACTCCCTTTCTACTAAAGAAAGAAATTAGTATTCTAGAGTCAGTTAATCTCACTTGTTTTTATGTGCTAATCTAAAGATTTAAATAATTCCCGTGTAATGGCCATTTTCTTCAGTGAGTATAAAGTAAATCTGGAAAATCAGACTGATGCAAATACTTTTTTAGAGATGTTTATGTTTTCTCAGATGAATGATACATGTTTACATGAGAAGCCAAGTATCTACAAACCCTACACTTACCAGAAATGATTCCTTCAGACAGTGACTTAAAACTATAGCCTGGCATAGCTGCTTTGAATACTCTTTACAGTGTCATTTCCCTATCTAATCACTATATATAACACTTGCTGAACCTCTAATTATTGGCTTAATTTGATGAACATACTTTCAGCAACATTTCCCGCTTAAGAAATTGCTGACCCTACCCC
This sequence comes from Chaetura pelagica, assembly GCF_000747805.2. Lineage (NCBI taxonomy): Eukaryota > Metazoa > Chordata > Aves > Apodiformes > Apodidae > Chaetura > Chaetura pelagica. The sequence goes on along the minus strand of NW_009952106.1, from coordinate 653,759 downwards.
TGACTGCTTTTTCCCCGGCCAAAAGAACAGACACATTTTCTGAGGGAGTTCCACCCATGACAATTCCTCTCTTAAGTTCATCATGAAGCCACTTGGGTTTCTTTTCTTGGAACTGTGCAGGAGACAGTGTAGGGGTAAGAAGACGTGCCAGTAATTAAGCGAAGAGTGGAGTCTGCTTAAGCAGTACAGCTGTTTGTGTTACTGAAACATGAGTTGGCATGCTAAAAGTTTGGTGGATACAAATATTCCTCTTCTTTCTGTTGAAGAATATGTCACCAATATAGTGGATAGTTCTCACTATTCATTAGATACTATCGGGTTGCTTTGCATCTTTGCTAGGCAAGTTATTTCTGATAAAAAGATCCTCTCGCTACAATACTGGTTCTGAAGTCTTCTGTGCGTTTCAGACTTGGTATGTGCTAATAGTAGGCCAAATTTTTCTTGAGTATAATGCAGCCATTTAGTGAGCAGGTAAAAGCGTGGGCTGTGTAGCCAGGAGTCTACAGGAATACTGAGGAGTTTGTAGAAAAGAGTGAAACATAGAATTGTAGATTTTCCTGAGTTGGAAGAGACCCACAGGAATCAAGATGCCTGACTCCTCAAATGTTAGCCATTAGTCAGGTGTATATGTCTGGAGAACAATGCTAACATTTCTAATCAGGTAAAATCTCTCAGTGAACAATATAGCTTAAGCCTTGCCTAAGGGCAGATCTCAAGCAAAGTGGCTTCAGTGGCAACAAGGGTTCTTGCAACACCTCCTTACACAGCTTTCTTTCACAGCAGATGGCTCAGAAATTACAGAGCTGGACCTGTCAGACTTAGCCTTGAATGCTGGCTACTTGGCTCCTAGGTTTACAGTGCCTTTTGGTGTATTCAGGGCTGTCATAAGTAAGCACAGCTGAGAAACAGCATGAGGTAACAAGGACAGGAGTTATAGCGACAAGGGTATCAATGTGTGCAGCTCAAAAGAGTAGAAAACTGGGGAAGCAATACATTTTTTTCTTAATTAACTGTTGTGTGACTCCACACAAATTTAATCTCTTTGGGAGGAGGAAGGAATTATGGTACCAGAGGAAAAACATTTTAACATTGCAACAGATTTTTAATCCATGTGTTTAAAGATATTGTTCTTATCGTAGCTTTACCAGATTCAGAAAGATGACCCTCCTCTCGCTCGAAACATGCCACCTGTTGCAGGAAAGATTCGGTGGGCGAGGCAGTTATACAAGAGGATATATGAACCAATCAACTATTTCCATGTACGTTGGTCTGAGGAAAAAATAGATATTTTGTGTTACAGTGAACTGTCTTACTTTGATAAGACTTACTTTGGTAAGACTTACTTTGGACTAGATGATCTTTCGAGGTCCCTTCCAACTGCTAGGATTTTATGGTAGAGTGACCATAATGTTTCTGGCTATGATGGAGCTACTTCTCATATACTAGGCAACTTGTTTATTTGTATGTGAATATCTGGTTTAAAAGATGTTTTGCGGTAACCACTGTCATAGATCAAAGATAAAATGTTTCTTTGATTTACCACTAAACTAGCACCCTAAGCTGGTAATATGGACTGAGTTGTTAATACGTCTGTCTTAGTGTCTTTCGAAGAAATGTTTCACTATTTCAGCCAGTGATGTTTTGCTTCCTTTTGTAATGAAAAAGAGTGAGGGTGGTACATAAAACTTATAATGTATTTTAATAGAGTAACCACCTTGTATGTTCCCCTAGTACCATAGGGTTCTTCTATGGAGAATCCTGTCTGTTTACCAAGCAACTGCTGGGAGTAGCTTAAGGCATAAATGTGGACTGCCTGACATTCTGAAATTGTATTTTGTGTATTTTCTGGTACCACTAAAAAACAAGTTTATTATAAGGACCCACACAATAGCTGCAGTACTGTAAATGAGAATCTAGTCACCAGTTTCACTGTAGATGATTTCTGACTAGTCTGGGAATGGGGAATTCCATTATTGAACTTCTCAATTCTACATTTTCTGTACCACTAAACATACAGCTGAAGTTTGGTACCAGACACATAAGCATTAACATTGATGGCCCTTAGGTATTTTGTGGTACTGGATTTCCTTATGCCAGTGGAATAGTCAGAATCTTGCCATACTAGCATCTGCTATGGTGGTAATATTTCTTGAAATGTTTAAGTGACTCCTACGAAGTATCTAGGGTCTTTTGTCAAGTTAACTTCTATGTGAGAGACGTTTTCGTTTTCTTCTTTCCCTCAGAATGGGAATAATGATCACCTAAATCTTCTCCAAAGAAAACAGACATAAATAAAATTACTGATTTTAAAATGAGAATTTTTTTTAAGTTGTTTCTATTTACTGTTCAATTTTTAGTAGAACTAAGCATCCATTTCACTAGGTGTTTATCACAATACAATAAAGTAATGGCTCTTACCTTGTTAAAAATTTAGTATCATAAATACTTCATACAGCTTTTAATTTGTAATATTAACTTACATCATATAAGGTCAATAGATAAATTGAGAAAACCCAAATAGTATGATTTTCTTTTGACATGGGCTAAAGTTGAATGTTCTCTGTTTATAATAGAAAAAGTCAAATATTTTGAAAAGTCCAGGAGGTAAAGAAGTTGTTCGATTGTACAACAGAATTGTCCGTGTAATAGTGGAATTAGAGGTAGCCTATCATAAGGCATGGATGAAAGAAGTTTCACAATTGCAATATCGTAAGTAATAGAAATATGGAATTGGCTTTTATTGAAATGGTTATTGAATGTTAACACAGATAAAATCAGATAATTTTAAGCCTCATTTACCCTTAGAATGCACAAATTAATAATGATCCAATTAAGCTCATCCAAGAATAGAAATCGTTGTACACTGAGAGATGACTGGAAGCAGTAGTGAAACAAATTGAAGGCACACAGTTCATTTTTGTACTTAAATCCTTTTTGTATACCATTTAATAATTTCTCTTGTTTTCTTTCCTGTTTTCTTTCCACTATAATTTTCACAGTTGAAATTGTCCCAGTCTCTCTCAGGACAAGTGTTACTTTATGCCTAGAAAAAAAAGTATGATAATAAAACTTTATAATTTTAAGATTAAATGGGACTATAAGTTGGTGGGTTTTTTTTAAAAAGGATTTTTAGTAGATTTTCCGTTTAAATTGTACACCCTCTGTGGCCTTCAAAACTAGTGTAGATCTATATGAATAAAACATTGTGATCCCACAGTCAGGATGTTTTTTTGTGGTTTGAGCTTTTATTTTGTTTTGGATTTTTGCAATATCTCTGTGCAAGTGTTTGTTCTCTGGGTCAACAAATTCCTGTAAGATACTGAGCATCTCATAAATGCTGTGTTTCCAGGTCCTTAGAAAATCAATTTAATAATTTCTAACTTGAGCTAGGAAAAAATATGACACAAGTAAGATTCCTCACGTAGCTTCTAAAAATAAAAATAAATATGGCAGAAAGCTAATATGGTGATAGTCAGTTGTATATTTTCTTTAACTGAAAATGCTATTTCACAAGTAACTGTACACATTTAATCACTATATAGTAATATTAGAAATCTGTGTTTCACAGTAAGTTATATAAAGGAAACAATTGTTTGGCTTAGAAACTGATATTAACATGTCTTTACAGCATTACAAGCCACAGTATTTATTTGTCATCCAAACACTGGGAAGTTTCTGGTTAATTTTGATCCCCAAATTCCAGAGATTATTCATGAGACGAAATGTATGATCAAGTTGGGGCTGGAAGTACCAGAGCAAGCAAAAAAGATAGTAAAAATAGAAGATAACCTGAGTTCAACCAAGTTGCGTTTAGAGGTAAACTGAAAAAATTATTATGATTAAAATAAAATTTAAAAAAAGAAAAATCTGATTAAAGATAATTTTTTTTCAATGGTGAAGTAAGGATTTAATCTGGATATAAGGTAGTTTAAGGTAAATTTGTGGAATGCACAAGTGGTCAAAGAAGATGTCATTGGAAAAACCTCTACAAACTGCTGAGTGGGCTGGTATATACTTAAGTATAAGCATGTAAATTTCTCATACCCAGTCTGATATATACTTAAATATAAGCATATTTGTTTCTTATACCCTGTGGCATGTTAAATATCTTCTGATGAAGAAATAATTAGAGCTGTTAAAAATGTAATCACTCTCTGAAAATGAGTAAAACACAGTTTTACAGAGTTTTTGAGAAGCAGACTGGAATTCTTCTGGATTGGAAGATATGGTGAGCCACACAAACATCAAGAATTTTGCAGGTTACCTGCCAGAAAGTTAGATTTCCAATACTCGCTGTAGTATCTGCTATTGTTCGCAGGAGCTTATATCATGGGGATGAGGTGTACCATGGGGATGAGATTTGTGTGTGTGTAATGCATAAGACAAAAGGATATTTTAAAAATTAGTTTACAGATTACTTTAATTATCTAAAGCATATGATACCCATTTTCCTAAGGGTATTGCAAGGTACAGTCACTAAAGCTTAAGGTGTCTTTAGCTCTAAAGAAAGATCAAATTTTATCTGGCTTTGTCCATAAAGACTAGGAATGTGTTGCATGAAAACTGCATTCATTCTTCATTGTGTAGCATGATACAAAGTAATTACATTCTAGAAATTATATACATAGGTATGTAGGATTTGTGTAAAATTCTGCACTTGTTTCCAAATGTAGTCTTGTTCTGCTTTCCATGATTTTTCTGGTGATTTGGTTGTATCACAGGTTGTTTGCATCAGTAAAGAAAAAACTTAAAATATTCTTGATACTACCGTTTCTGATAATTAACAGGGTCTTCTCCAATGTTACGAAGATTTGCGTCAAGAAACACCAGGTTTTTTTGTAAATCTAATGGCACCAAGAATGGAAAAGGTTGGTACTGCTAAATGCACTTTAGTATACTTGAGAAGAAGTTAGAATAACTTAATAAAGTTCATAATTTTAGATCATTTAGATGGGCCTCCATGTTGTGAACTTAATCAATTTTACTCAACTTTTAAGACCAAGAATTTGCTCTTTGCATCCCTCGTGCAGTGGTCAAATAATGTGTAGTACAGTAGAATGATCTTTATGCCTATGAGATGTAAACCCAGTAGAAGAAAGAATATGGACTTTGTAGGTCTATTTAAACAAATCCCTGTGTTTGACATGGAAGTAAATGTTCACTTACTACAGTTCTAGAAATTTTCATGGGAACCTGTGCTTTTCATTTAGCTGAAATACTATATGTCATGATCTTTGTCTTTGCCTTGTGAATTGAGTCAGTCCCTTCAGAGATATATAAAGGTTATATACTCCTCTAGAGGTACAGTTTTTTTGAGATGCTGAATGTCTATCCTAGAAGCCATTTTGTTTTGCCAGACACTTGCAAGTGTATGTATGTTATTGTTCTAAGTAACTCTTCCCTTTTTTTATTGTAAATAATAACATCAGAAGGTTTAAGAGTTTGCATAAGTTTGTGTAACTGCATAGTTGTTATGTGCTGAAATGCAAGGGGGGAAAAAATTGTCCTTGCTGTTATGAGTTAAATAATAAAAGGCAGAGTGATAAAGTGATGGTAGTCTCTTCACTTCAGTCATACTACTGTAAACGTGGTTATATCCTAGAGGGAATAATAAACCTCTGGAAACAACTGGCAAAAGATAAGGATGAGTATTGTTCATACAGCAGAAGATGATGTTTTTTGAAGAAGAGAGAAATCTTCGGCATATAAGAAGGAGAGAGGAAAGCACAAAGCCAAAGATGGCTACATTGGTGCCATAATTCGACAGCAACTCATGTAGAGCCTTAAACTGTTTCTAGATTTTGGCTATATTTTTGACAGTAACAGTACCATCCTAGCATAGTGGAGTTAAATATATTCTCCAAAAAGTTATATATTAAGGTGAAATTGCAAATGGCTGTGTCTCAGTTTGAGCTGAATTCTTTGTTTTACCTGTGGTATAGACCTAGCAAAAAGAAGCACTAGTGAGTGACTCAAGTCCAAGCAGTGACTTGGCAAATGTCAAGATGAAAAAACAGCTATAACAGGTGGCTGTTTAAAATTAAATTAGTAAAATCAGTTCAAAGTTTCTTAGCAACTAAGTTAAAGTAAAATTCTCTCACTTTAAAGATGAGAGGGATGACAAAAATTGTGGTAGCTGTATACTGGGAATTCAGTAAGAATTTTTTGAGTACTAGGTAAAAATTGAGAGTCTGGAAAAGTTGGTTTTCCTAACCTGGAGGTATTACAGGGTTTCCTTAGAGTCCCATCTGCTTTGAAGGTACAATATATGGAGTGAAAGAAGAACCTTGGTGTAGATACTGCAGTAATAGAGAAATTAACTGATTAGAGCTTCAAGCTGAAGATATCTGGTGGTGACAAATCCAAATGAAACAGACCAAGGACTACCAAGAATTCAGTAAGGGAAATAGCAGGGAAGAGAGGATTTTTTTTTAAATTGCCATCAAGGGTATGACAAAATTTGGAGAGGATCAGTCTGATTCAAAATGGGATGAATAAAAATTGTCACTAGATAGATACCCGAGGTTGAAAAGCAAGTAACTATTCTGTTGAGGTTTGTCAAGATATATGTTAAAGGACAAACTGTAACATTAATAATGGAGTTGATTTTACTTTTAGGAGTTAGTGGGAACCACTAAAAGACAGTATCGAGGAGAACAGGAAGGGGAAGGTTGTTGTTGAGCGTGTACACTTGAAATTGCGGACAGAGTCTGTAGCAATACCCTCCCTTTCCCCAGTATTGCATACTTTTATTTATTTTTTCTGTCAAAACTTGTAACCTTTCCTGCAAAACAGACACAACTCTTTCTTCCATTGGTGACATGAGTGATTATAATAACAACAATAGCATTTGTTTTAAATTATATTTCTTTTTTAATCTATCATTTTTATGCTTAGATTGAAGATGTATTGAGGGAAGGACTTACCATATGGACTTGGTCATCTGTGACACTGGAAAGTTTCTTCCAAGAAGCTGATCAAGTTCTGGATATATTTAAAGAGTTTTTGAAAAAGGTATACACTTAATCACTATATTAATGAAATGACAGTTTAGAGAAATTATTTCCAGTTCACAGCTCTTCATTTTGGTAATTATGTTTTGCACCACCTGAAATACATAGAAATTTTGTTTGCTTATTGAAGTACATTATTCTGTTGAAGAATTACATACTCCAGGATTCATTCCTATTATTGCCCTTGAATGTTTCATCTTCACTTTTGTTCTTGCAGTAGAATGTATTTCCAGTGTTGTCTTCAGATTCTGTGACTACCACACTGACTTTCAGAGTGAACATCTGCTTCTCTTTGCTTGCTTGTCCATGAGTGGAGTTCATGCAAGATACCTCCATGTAAACAACTGTCCAGGGGAGAACTTTACAGCATTAACTGTATTCGTAGCAGGCATGCTGTGAAACTGGCTCTTTGTGCCTTCAATAATGTAATGAAAGGAAGTGTGATTTTCCCTCACAGTTCTCTGCACGCTGATTAAGTCTGTGCTTTTTTCCTCTTAATTTCTGAATTCTTTTGGTTCCAGTAACATGCTTGAGGACTTGTATTGGTTATTTTTCTTCTCAAGACTTTACCTTAATAGTCATATCATCCTTCTGTCTTGATGGTTGAACTGTATGGCTGTGATATCTCCCACCAACATACTAAATTGTAGTGTCTCCTATGGTAGGAGATTATTAGTCACTGGTGGGTGTATCTATTTCTTTTTCTGTATGGCAGGAAAAACATGATTCTGATTAAATGCTCTGTTTGCCAGAGAAACCCAAAGCTGAAAAAAAGATGGGCTATGTAAGGAATTAACAGATCTCTCAGCCTATCTGAAATAACCATATATTTTGTAGATAACCTATGTTTTCTGTAAATATGTTGGTTGTGTTAATTTCTGACTTTCTTACCCTCCCCCATATCGGTACAAAAATATGTAAACTTGGTTAGACTTTTGCTTGCTGTGAACGGGATATTGTAAATGAATAAGGAAAAGAGATATGAAACAGAAGCATGAATGATATTGTGACAAACCAGATGAGATATCCCAGATGCCGAATATTTCAAGTAAAAAATTAAAAACTGGACAGAGTCAGTTTTATTTCGTTATAGTTGACTAACTGGTAGTAATGCTGAAATTTAGAATTAAAAACCCAGTGAAAAGCTACGCTGAGTAAAAGAAGAAGTCTAAACCATCAGGCAAGTTACAGCAGCACCCTGCTTGCCTTGCAACTACATACTTGACCGGTAACATGATGAGCAAGAATCTAATAATCTTATATTAACATAGCTTGTTTCGTTACTCTGTTTTATTTAATCTAGCAGCAGTGTATCCTACATATCTAGAATCACCTGGGGTCTTACTTACTATTATTGCCTCCCTGCCTAAAACTGCTGTTAAAACAGCAAGGGTTCTTCAGGAGTCAAATGTGGGTAACATTATGGAGCAAAAGTTCACTACTGTCCCATCAATATCTAAACTTTCAGGACAGAAGAAAAAGAAGTTTAAAGAAGCTATCTTTATTCTTGGGACCACTTTCTCATTATGTTCTCAGGACGTTATCTCAGGGAGATAATTCTTTCCATTGTCACTCATTCATCTGATTTCCAAGACTGGGCAGCTCTTTGAGCTGTCAAGAGAACCTCATTCAAAAAATAGATCATTGATGTTATCGTGCGGAAGTAGTCTCAGCTTGTAGTGTCTGTAAATTAATTTCACTTATACTGTGAATTTTAAAACACGGTGCTGATAACCAGAAATCTGTGAAGAAGTAGGTGGAAGCACCAAATTCCTGTAAAGTTTCCACTTTCTCAAGGATTTCTGTGTTTGTTTCCCAACATGGAACCAGCAGATACTTATTAATTACAAAAATTTCATTTTTAAAGGACTACCTGAAATGAAATGGTGCATATTGATAATCTTTTGTAGATTATCACACTGTACAGGATTTAAATGCATACACTCATCAATTCAGGTGTTTGTTTGGTTTTTTTCTGTGGCAGTTTTAACTGTATAATTTCCAGGCCTGCATCTATTCTTTCATTGTTTATATTCCAGATTGTCTGTAATAGAGTATGTTAAAAAAGGCTAAAATTTTTGTAGGGTACTTGTCTACCTAGATTTCCTTTATAAATAATAGAAAGAGGATAATTCACGGTATAAGCAGACTGTATTTAGCCATTGTAAATATCCCCTAAGTTACCATAACTCATGAGGCATTGCTGTGCTTCCTTTTTTCTCTGATTCTCTCATCTTGAGGTCTTTTTTGTTGGTGCTTTTTTCTTTCTGTTAGGATTCACTTTCTTAGAGGATTTCCTACTGTTTAAGGTTCATTATTTTCACTGTGTAGAGAGATACAATTTTTGTTTTTTTCTGTGGAGCATTGTATACCTTTTAGAACTCTCTAAAATAGAATATGTTATTCTTTTAAGATAAATATACATTATTAATATCATTTTCTCTTTTTAGGTTAATTTTGTAAGAGAAGTGCGGATTAATGTAATGTTAAAAGAAATATCCAGTACTCTTTTAATTACCTTACCAGTAGATGGTCCTACTGAAGTAGAGGATATGTTGAGCAGAAATAAGGTGTGTGCCACTCTACATCTTCGAACTTGAATTCTGGAACATGTTAGAAACAATGCTTTTGTTAATTTATATAAACTAGAAGAGTATTCTTCTCACTGTAGAAATATATATATATATTTAATTAAAATATTTTGTTTGAAGTATTTTAAATGAAAATAAATCCATTCTTAGGTATTTCAATACTTAAGCTTAGTATTTAATAGATTTTAAAAAAATTTCTTTAACTGCTTCACAATTAGATAGTTTTCATATGAAGATACTTAGACATATGCAGCCTATATTTTCCAAACTGTCTTTTAAAGGAGAAAGCAGAAAATACTTTCTAATGAGTATATTTGAGAATTTGAAAGTTTTCATGATTCCAAATGAGGCTAAAAATATACTTAGCTAATTAATCTTCCTTCAATATTCAGGGTTTTCTTCTGGCTTCTAAAAGTACCTTTGCATTAAATAAAAAATTAATTTAAGAAAATAGCATTAAAAACCTAGTGATAATATAATATTTTTAAAATTTTGAATAAAGTTTTGGGTTTGGTTTCTCAGTTTTCTTTTAAAAATGTTGCTGTTTCATTGTAAAAGTCTCAGTCTGAAGAATATAATATTGAGGGAAATGTTTTTGCTCTCCATGAAGAGGAACAGTAATGAGATAATCAGTGATATTAAGGTAATTAATTTATATTTTTATTTAACAGACTTTCACTGAGGAATGTGCTAGGTTATTGAACCACAAAAGCAGGGAAATTGAAGATGCTGTTGAAGAACTAGTATCTATATTTAAAAGTAATTATGAAATTAAAGATCCTAATGAAACCTCAGAAGAGCAGGCGTTACCAGGTAGATAATGTTGATTCTTTAAATAAAAATATCTATCCCTAGTTATGTACATTTAGCTAGTATGTATCAAAATTGAATTGTTTTAGCTAATTTTCTTCAGACTTCTCCGTCCCACTTACAGTTTCATCTGTGTCACAATTCTGCCTTCATTTACCACTGTTAAACTAAACCACTAGCCTGTGAAATACAGAGGTAATTCTGTATTGTTGGAGTTTCTAGAATTAAATGGTGTCCTGTTTAGATTGCTAAGGTATTTGCTCTAGAGGAAGAACATTACGGTTCCATTTCACGTAGTTGCTACCTACAACTTTCTTTCCCCCCATCCATAAGTGAAAAAATTGGTTCTTCTTTTCTCATTTGGTACTGTCCCTCTCTTTGTGACTTCTCTGCTACAGTAGAATTCTATCTCAAATACTAGTGTTTTACTGGCTGCTCAGTTTAAATTAATACCATCAATTGACTATCAACTGTTAACACAGAAGGCTCACATCAATATGGCTGGTTCCCACTGCTCTGTGCTGTGTTACAAAGATTTTTAGGAGGTCCTGTACCACTATAGGAGAAACGGTTTGTAGTTGGAGAAAAATACTCTGTTTTAAAAAATATATATATTTTCAGGCTTAGTCAATAGTGGAGCTACTTTTCTTATATAGGATTTTTGTCCTTCTGGGTTCAGTTTCCTCCAGGTATAAGGCCATAGTCAGGGTTGCTACTCCAGATAGTTCAATGCAACTAGAAATTGTGTATAGTGATTTCTTTTTTTTTTTTTTCTGTTTCCAGCTGATATATCCATGTCTGCCTAGCTGTCAATATGCAAACATATTTGTAGTGTATGGTGTTTGTTAGGTAGAGGTTTACAGCCTGGGCTCTTAACTAGGGTTCCTGATGTGGGGGAAAAAAAAAGAGAAAAAAAAAAGTTGAAATATAACCAATTAGCTGATCCAGATACTACTAAAATAAAAAGCAATATTGTTTTTCCTGTAAAGAGGGGAGCAGCCTGCTTTGAAACATGTTCAGTTAACAAAAATTAATTTATTTACTTTTTAAATTTATAGTAAAAGAAAAGCGTATCATGTTTGGAAATACTGAAGAAGACAGAAAAACAAGTAGTGCAGGTCTTCGTGGTGATGAGGACTTTAAGAAGGTATTTTGTGATGAGAAGGAAATTTATTTTTTTTCAGATGAATCAGATTAGTATACAATATCTTGAGTTTTGGTAACTGGTTATCCATGTCACAGAAAACATCACATAGAGAATATGAAATGTCATGTAAAAATTATGAACTGTCTTCCATACAAAGTGAGTTTAGGAGGGATTTTAAACTTTCACATGTATATTCCATGTATTTCAACTTATCAGTTTAATGATAAGTTAAGTCAGTATGTGAGCAGTAAGTGTAAAAGCTTAGGGAGATTATTGTGCCATAACAGAAGCTTTCCTTCTTGGACAGAAACATTGTTTATGCTCATTTTCCAAATTTACCAAGATAGATCACCTTTATACTTTTTTTCTTGAATTAGAGGACGAAGACTCACAAATCTGTAAGCGCAAATCCATTAATGCTAATAGGTTGCGTTCTTGTTATTTTGCACTTATGATCAGTACATGTTGCACTATTTTTATGTTCCTCTTAATCTAATGCAGTCAGATTTTACTGTATTTTTCTCTTACTTGAAAAGGGTACATATGCACCAATATTCTTGGATAACTCATGGTGGGTGTTTTTTTGGTTTTGGGTTGGTTTTTTGTTTTATATTTTGGTGGTTTGTTTGTTTGTTTTTTAATATGGAGAGTTTTTCTGAAAAAGTATGAGACTTCTGCCAGATCTCAGTGTTCTGTCTCTGAATAAAGCAAATTGGGTTTCCTCAGATGTTACGTTCTCGTTTTCATGCAGCTTTTACTTGTTTACATAAAGGTATTTTTCCCTTCTTCCCTTGTGCTTCTCTTCTAGCTTACAACGAAAAGTGCTTCAGACACGAAGTAGTATGTTTGACTTAAAACTTTTTGAGATAATCTTCAGATTCCAGTCTGAATACAATACTAAGTACTCTGTACTTGTTATCTATTTCAGAAAAGTAAGGAGTTGGTTGCCTATTTCAGTTACCAGCTGATGGGCAGCCTCCAGAAGGCCACCCAACTGTCTTTGGATAATCTTAAAAAAAGAATATTTGTTTCAAAGTAAGTTGTGAAGGAAAAAAATCTTTCAATGATACTACAAGAACAAAGACATTTCTGTGCTTATATGAAAACACGTACATACATTCACATGTGTGATGATGCATGCGCATGGATCATGAGTTTAAAGAGTTCCAGACCTCTTGCCCCTCTTAGCTCAAGCAAAACCTGGAGAGCATTCTCTTTTTGTTGTAGTGGTGCTTTAGGCCCACAATTTTATTTTATGCTTTAATTTTATATGTTGTTAGTTATAGTCTATGCACTTTGTTGTGTACAGAAAAGCAAAGTTTATTTCTAGTATTGTTTCCCCTCTGCCTGCACCCTATTGGTTTGATTCCCATATATTTCCCTTGGGATTGCTTTCAAGATTCTGTTAGTACAATTTTCTGTCCCATACATTGACTAGAACTTAAATGAGCATTCTAGGTCATAGATGGCAATGTGCCCATATGTTAATCTCATTTCAGATTATTGCAGTAAGCATGGATATGCACTCAGAGTTGTTTCCTGTGTGTTAAAGATCATCCATGCACTCTTTATGAATTTTACATGGTGACGACAAGATGCATGTGATTGAACAGACATTCAGTTCAGAGACAGAATTGCTTCAGTATAATAAATTGTATATTGAAGGCCTTCTTAGGATTCAGTTAAGAGAATTTATTTTAAGCAGGTGAAGTTGATGGTGTTTTGTCATTAATGTGTGTTGAAGCTTGAGTTAGTTTTTCTTTTTCTGAGGACATCTTTCCTAGAGAAGGTATTGAAATCCTGATGTTATTGAGGTCAATAGGAATTTATTTGGGTGTGTCCTTTATAGTTGTGTATGGTATCGAATTGTTCAATTCTCCCTTATTTGGTTATCATGTCATGTCACATTATTTAGAATCTGTACTTCACAGGTTTTTTTTAGTTTTAGCTTTCAGTGGGTTCAGGTCATATATTTATTTTGCACTAGCTTGTCACCTTCAAAACTTAGTTTCTGTTGAATACTTATCTAACATGTAATGTGGCAACTTTTACTCTTGATAGGTTGTTGCATGAAATGGTCAGTGAAATCATGTTATGCCCTATGTCAAGAGTTCCATCATTCTTAAATTGAGATATCAGATTCCAGAATCAGAAAATAATCTGGATAAAATATTCTAAAAGCAATGGCTGGAGCCAAGGTGACCTTTGGCTGAATGATGGAGCTCTGGCTAATATCTTTACCCTTTGAAAAAGAAGCTTCTGTAAGTTTTGTCAAGTAGTTCATAACTTAAGGTGAAAATTCTCCATGAGAGTTTACACAGAGAAGGTAGCTCACAATAATCTTTCTAAGATAACTTGGTGGGGGCTTCATTGTGAGGTATTTATGACATGTTTCAAAATGATTTTCAGCAAAACTACATTTGGGGGAGCAATGTCTTCTATTGGTTCCAGAAAATCTGAAGAGATTCCTTTTCTAAAAGCAGAAGTACACCTTGTTGTTCCCAATGTGGTAAGTTGTGTGTCATATAGGTAAGGTAGAATACTCTATCTTATAGTTATCTCTGTATTTACCCAAGCACAGAATGGTGGACATACTTCTACTGAACCAGCATCTGTTCCAAAGAATAGTCACTCAAGCCTTTCAGTGCACCGAGAGAACTTGATGAAATGTATTCACAGTCCCTATTTCTGTCTTAATGATACTAGTAGAACTAGACCTTTTATTTTTCTGGAGTGCTCTGTTTTGTTTTATTTTATTTGTTTTTTGTTGTTGTTTTTTTTTAAAAAAAACACTATTTTTTCCTTTTGTGATTTAAATCCTTTGCTGAATAAAAATATTAAATGTTATTTCTGCTCAGTTTGGCTTCAGTCATCTCAATAGGATGTAAGAAGACCAGAAGGATGAGCACTGAACAAAAATAAGTACGTTGAAAACCAAGAAGTGACCTATGGATTTCTGTGTGCAGAGAACAAAGACAGCTTGATTGCAAAGAAATAATTTGCATTTGCTTTGCTTTTGCAGTGTAAGATAGCTGTGTCAGCAATATGTATGGTATTTTATATGTGAGAAGGAAGCAATATCAATTATCTCATGCATATAAAACCTTTGATTATTTTTTTTTAAATTATGAAGAAGGAAAGGTTCGGTTCTAAGATGAAATTCCTCTGACATTGAACTGGTTTTCATATTAGCATTCTGTTGTACATTCACACTATGTGTGTGTACACGTGATACATAAGGTCTGTCAAACTGCAGAATTTTACCTTTTTGATATTTGTATAAACCTAAGGCCCCAGGCTCCACGCACTGCAAAGGGAAATGCATCTGTCTTTTTTTTCAAATCCTCTGAAATTCTTGCCTGATCCAGGGCAGCAATGAAGTAATGCTGGGTAAAATACCACTTTACTAGTGCTAATAGGATTTCGCGAGATCCTTGCTTTCATGCGTACAACTGCTCAATCTGCAAAATTGATTTGTAAAACAGAGTCACTTTTAAGCAGTTTATATTCCAGTTCTGACCACTCCTGTGAATGCTTTCATAGTGAATACTTGCACATGAAAGCTATAGTAAGATATTCTAGGGGCTATATTAGAGGCTTTGCCATGTAACAGGGGTGATCTTTCTTTTGAGTTTAACAAGAAATGCTATTTTTCTGTTATTTCCTGGGTCACTCTCAGGTAGGTTCTTCCTCCTGTGCAGTGTTTTGGAGAAACTCATGTGCACCTTTACTCTACCTTATACTACATAGAATTACTTTCAGACAAGGACAGGACAAAGTCACAACTAGCATTATTGCTGTCAATACACTTCAAAAAGTTTTGGGTTCAGGGCTTTATGGCTGCTGGTGTACTATGAAATAAAACAGGCTAGAGGCTATTCTTTGACCTCAAATCAAGCTGACATGTCATGGCATGTATCCACTGCAGTAAATGCTTTTCTTCCTGAATCCAGGAGTTTGCATTCAAACTGTGTCTTAGGAACAGCCCCTGTCATGTTTTGACAAAGATAACAAACTGTGCCTTAATTTTCTTCTAGGATAGTGTTTTTGTGTCATCCCAAACTAATCTAAAGGAGCATACTAGCGTGTATGTAGTGTGGATGATGGCAGACCAAGGCCTCTGTTTTGACTCCGTGCTGGTTGCTAATTGTTGACTGAGATAAAGAATCCTTGTTTTCCTTCCTGTTCTTGTTATCATAAGTTGTCTTTCTCTTCTGACTTGGATATTAGATTGTTCATAGAATTATGATACAAAATCTTTGCCAGATATAAACATTGCCAAAGATCCTAGTTAGACATGAACTTTGATGCAGGTGGTTTTGTTTGCCTGAAATTACCCCTCATGTGAATATATATATAGATAAGCACTTAGAAGGAGAGGTTATATAGGTGTAAATTGCCAAAATGAGATGTCCATCTGTATTTTTATGACCATCCCTCTAAGAGTCCTCTCTCACAGAGTTTAGGATCCAGTGGTTAAACACAACAGAGAGGAGGATCTCTGTTTGGAATTGTTTAATGCTTCATGATTCTAGAATGCAGGAAACAAGGCTTGTAATGTATTCTCCCACACAATTGACCCCAAAATATTCAAAAAAATGTTGTTTAAAATGTTATATTAATTGTAAAAATAATTTTAGAAACACAAATCTATTTCCTTAATTTATCCACAGTATCGCTGTGCAGATAGTAGGTGTGTATGGCATATTTTACTTCTTTAGAGGCAATTATGAACTAGACAAATGCTTAAAGCTACATTTTCCAGCTTCTCTTCTGGGACAAGTTCTGCAATTCACTATAAGTGGAGTAAAGCTGAGATCTTAGAAAATGTCAATCAGTTGCATTTATTTCAACAATATTTAAACTGTTTTAAATAGGTAATTGTTCCCAGTTTAGATGATATACAACAAGCCATCAATTCCATGATTCAGTTCATACTGGAAGTAAGTCGTGGAGTTGCTCAGTGGGGGCAGAGACTTTTGCAAAGATCTCGTTTAAAATCAGAAGCAGCCCCACAGCAAGCATCTTCACCAGGCTTTGCATCACGAGGAAAAAAAGGCACAAAATGGGAAAGTAAGTGGGAAAGTACTTTTTAGTTTAATAAAAATGCTATATATAAATATTTGTGAATAAGCTCACTTTACTTCAAAGAGGCCAACTGTGGATTATCTTGAATTAATTAGTTGCATTTCTTTTTATTTACTTAGTTGTATTTTTCAGAAATAGCTTGTCAGGCTTACTTTTTCCTCTCCCTCTCCTCCTCTCTCTCTCCTCTCCTCCAGTTCTAATCTCTTTCAGACTTTGGTATTAGTAGTTTGTAAGAAAAGTGCAGCTGCAAAACGTGTCAAATTTTATTTCTGCACTCATTAATATGCAGATTGGCAAAGTTTAGCATTTTTTTAAGCTATTAAGTAGGATAATAAGAAGTTTGTTATTTGCAGCATTTTAGATTTCAAGAAATTTGCACTGTTTAAGGGTTTATGCGATTAAAAAACTTTGGTTTTTTAAAATAAAAAATGACAACAGTGTTTATGATGCCTTGTTGTGTTCTAGCTGCAATTAAATTACAGTGGAAATAATGAAGTTCATTAATTAAGAAGAGTATTTTCTTTTCATTTGGAAACATTCACTCTAGATTGTATTCACTGTAGCTATACAGAGCCTGGCATGAACCAGCATGTGACATTTGAAGAAGAGTATTCAGCCTTGCCAAACATCTTTGCTAAATTTGGCATGCTTAGGTTTAGAAGAGTAATGAGACTTTTAATGGTTCATTCATTTATATATAATTGTATTTTACAGAAAGTGTTGGAAATATCCTTGCCAGAAAGCTAAGAAATTTTTACTCAGATGTTGCAGGACATGATGGTGTTTCTCAATTAGTTAGGCTCCTCTCTTCTTCAACAAATTCTGTAAGAGAATTAGCCAATGAAGTTCTGCAGGAGTTTAAGAAATATAAAGTGCTGTGGACAGAAGACAGAGATGCTGAAGTTCAGGTGAGTTTAGTAATCATCACCTGTATGACTTAATTAATCTTATATTTGGAGATCTGAAAAAAATGAGACAAAAATCAAGGAAAAAGATGTAGAAAACACATTAGCAGCTGAATTTCTCATTTTATATTTTAGTAGTAATAGTAGTGTATTTCCTAAGCAGAAGTAATAGCATGGTACCTAATATTTATGTTGGAGTTAAGCTTTCCCTCCATCTGTGCTATTCTAGATACATATAAACTGGTCCTAATTCATTAATTGCTCTAATTGTTGTTTGTGAAACTCTGGATTTAAGGCCACAAGAAACTGCCCCAGTCTGACATGATGTACTCTATAACCCATAGAAATTTCCACAGCATCAGTACTGTTAATCATGCATTTTCTCTATAGAAAGTGTTTAATTTTAGTTTAATACCTATTTTCATTCACCACTCTTCCTATAATTATTTTAGGAGGTGAGTTCTCTGTTCCAAGAAGTCTCCTTTTCTTGGGATTTTGAACTCTAAGTTGAATCTGCAACTGTGGTAAAAAGAGTATAGTGTACTGCAGCAAGGAAAGTTTCCAGGAATTGAAGGTCTCTCTGGGACTGCTGCTTCACAATATTTCACACTGTACTTCTACAACAGAGATTTAATTTAGAGTTTGAATGTAGAGGTTCAGTAAAAGTAAATTGGCTTCTGATCTGCTTTATTTAACCTTAGTTTATTTGAATTTTCTATTCTTAAATTTTCTACTTAGATTACATTATGTATACAGAGATACATGAATAACATATCACCTTGTTTTGCTACAGGAATGCTTTTGTGTGTCATGTTGCAAGATGGGCAGTTTGTAAGGGCTAAAAAAACCTGCTTTATATGTACAGCTGAGAATTTACTGTTGGTCTAATTGAAATTTAAAATATAATAAAATAATATTATTAATTTGATCTAGTTACTACTGAAGGAATACTGCTGCAGAGAAAGCCTCAATAATAATTCAGTTAAGTTTTATACACACAAGCCCTAGTTTCTGCATTCTGTCTTTTAGCACTATGCTAAACCTTTCACTGCCTGTCTGGGTACTCCCATACAAAAGAAGGCAAGTGGGAAACAGCTTTCAGCATTTATTACTTGCTCATGACTTGTAGGTATATTGAATACATATTGTAACATTTCTGAAATGCAGCTTTTTCAGAATTGCAAAACTTTTCTACAGTGGAGCTCTGCTCATGAAACTACTTAGAAAATGTATTTTACTGTGATGTGTTATAGTGCAGGCATGTATTTCTTTGATCTCTTTTTTCCATCACCTGCTTTTACAAAACTGGTAAGCACTTAATACATTTTGGATATCAGTTTATCTGTTTAATTTAATTGGAATTTTCCAACAATCTTGAGTTACTTGCAGCAAAACTGATAAACCTGAGCACCTCATCAAATGCATTTTACTACATTACCAAGGCTACAGAAAGCTAAAAAGAGCCATAATATTGGTATGCATTTTCAGTAATTCCTGGATAACTGTTGCCACTTGTTTTACCAAAAATATGAAAAAGGACATTTGCTGATTGATGTTTTAAACTACACACAGGAATTTTTGGCTAGCTCTCCATCTTTGACTGAAATTAAAGAAAAAATACGTCACTATGCTATGCTTGAGCAAGAGGTGGAAGATTTAAAATCCATTATTCTTCTTGGTCCAATTGAATTGCATACAGGTATGATGTTTTCTTATATTGGTACATGCAGTAAAATAATGAGTATAAAAGTAATGTTATTTGGTTTATTTTTTTTAAAAGAATTACAATACTAATAGAAATTACTGACAAGTCCTCCCTGGCTCGTCAGCCAGGGCTCACTCAGACCATTCTAAGAAATCTGACTTGAAAAAATCCTCCATTCTCCTTGCCTTCTCCTCTTTGGAATGATGAAATTAATTTCTGTCATGGCTGTGAAGTTATCATGGAGGCTTGCTAAAGAATTAATGAATGTACCTTGACAAGAATTTGAACATTCTTCACATTCATTTCTGGCACCTGGTGACAGTGATTATAGAGAGTGTTGGAAGTATAAATCACCTTCCGTGGTATTGGTGCAAGACTAGCTTCTGCACTAGCTTCTGTTTCACTAATTAGTGTTTGTTTTCATGGGAGATTTGGCTGCTTAACCATTCTCATGTTTAGTATCCACGGTTCATGGAATATCATGTGTTTTCCTGTCCACTATCTCTACTGTCTTTAAAGACAGAGAAACTGGCATCAAGATGATGTTGGAATGTGTTACCTCACACAACATGTGTTCCCTCAGTTCTGTATGTCACTGTGCCTCAGTACCTGGCCTTCTGTGGCCCTGATGACATGATGCTTATTGATCATGTCACTCTGAAGAACAGGCAGGTGTGGAAAAATGTAATTTGTCCTGACAACTGCTTCTTGAACAAATAAGCCATTTGTGCTGTGACAAAGAAGCAAGGATATCAATGGCACTTTTTCCTTTCACCTCACAGATTATTATTTAGCTGATGTCTTCTCTGGACCAGTGTCACAGTTTTTTGTTTTGTTTTGGTTTGGGTTTTTTTCACTTTTTGTGGCAGATGTTTTCATTATTGCTATCTAGGGACAAGTAGTAAATATATCCCTTTCCAGATATCACTGTGGCTACATTTCTAGTGAGCAATTCCTAGCTTCTGAGATATTAGACTAATTTGATTAGCTGAGAAATTATCTCTGTATGATTTGTTTTTTATATCAGAGAAGAAAGAAGCTGTACACTTTGACTAGAGTTCTTTTCATTTCTTGATGTCATGTTATCTCTAGCTTTCCTTCATTGAATAAGTAAACTTGTCAAACTGCTGACTTGCATATCCTCATCCAGTTCCTGGATGCAACTTCTTATTAATGAAACCACTCCAGAGCCATTTAATTCCTTCAGGAAAGCTCTTGCTGTCTATTATTCTGTGACCAAGAGTGATAAGCAGTCTAACCAAAAGCATATGGATTTTGTTGGTGGTTACACTATTCCCTCATCTGTGAACACTGCATCAGAGAGAGTCCTCTAGGTTGAAGAAGAAGTATAGTACATGGTTTTATGATCTAGGGAAGCAGGTGGTTTTCTTTTTAACTGAATTTAGATTTGGGTATTATTAGCATTTACATAATCTAGCTTCTGGACAGGGCACAGTATTTTTCTTGGATTATCCCTGGCCTCCAAGAATCAGATTTTTAATGCTAATATCCACAGAAGCCATATCTCCCGTAATTTTTTTGTGTGTGTGAGCAGAAGGATGTTATGTTGTTAGTATCTTTTGGTTTATTTCGCCAGACTACACAATATAGCCTGTAGCAATCCACATTTATTCTGATGATAAGTTAGTGCCAATGACTGACTTTTCTGTCTCTTCAGTGTTATTTTGTCTTCATGTAGTAACTTCATATAATGTCATATGGCACCTTACAGTTTTATTTGCAAAGTATTCCAAATCCCAATATTGAAATAATTGTTGCAAAGTATTCCAAATCCCAATATTGAAATGTAGAACCGTTTTGCTTGGAAAAGACCTTCTAGATCATCAAGTCCAACCATTAACCTAGCACTGCCAACAAATCCCAAAATACCATTTCCTCAGTGGGTATAAATTAAATATCACTGATCTTTACACTTTTGGTTAATATAGATCAAAACTACTCTCTGAGAATCTGTATTAATAGGTAGACATTTTTCTTCTTCACTAATCTCCTCAATGTGTTCCGTTAGGTAAGCTTACCAATAAGTTTTACAGATGTAGTATACAAGAGTACAACAGAAATAGTCAAAGTATAGTTGAAATTGTCTGGAAAGTATTAAAATGCAGTAATTGAATTGCGTGTTTGCTTTTCTTATTGCTGTTAAAGATATATGATGATTCTGGATTTTTTTACGGAAAAAAAAAGTGGATTGAACAATTTTATTTTTTTTTTATCAGAACCACTGAAAAAAGCTTTAGGAATTGAAGCCAAGGCCTGGAAGATGCTACTCTGTCAGTCTTTAAATGAGGAATATAAAAAGAAAATTCTAGACCTTGTGTCATTCATAAATGAATATTTAAAGAAACTGTCTCGGCCTCTGCGTGACTTAGATGATATCAGATTTGCAATGGAAACTTTATCAATCATAAATGATAATAGTGTAGAAATGGATATGACTCTGGGACCTATTGAAGTAAGATGACTTAATTTTTTTTTCTTGATTGAAATAATGTTATATAATGGGAGTAATAAAATAAACTGGGAACTCAAACAATGAGTTTGCTATCCTGAAGTGTCAGGGCTGATGATGGGAAACAAAGTAGTATTTTTGTTATTATTTTTATAATAAATTATGAAACACTCTTAGATAATTTGCTAGACACTGTATGAATGTAGAAGAGGAAAAAATATTCTTTCTCAAATAAATTATAATATAATTATACTTACCCCTAAGGAAGTTTGCAGATTACATTGTAGGGAGTTTTGATCTGCTTGATGGTAGGAGGGCTCTGCGGAGGGACCTGGACAGGCTGGATCAATGGGCTGAGGTCAATTGTATGAAGTTTACCAAGGCCAAGTACTGGTCCTGCACTTGGGCCACTACAGCCCCATGGAATACTACAGACTTGGGGAGGTGTGACTGGAAAGATGCCCAGAGGAAAAGAACGTGGGGGTGTTGATTGATAGCCAGCAGTGTGCCCAGGTGGCCAAGGGCAACAGCATCCTGGCTTGTATCAGTGTGACAAGCAGGACTAGGGAAGTGAATGTCACCCTCTACTTGGCACTGGTGAGGCCATACCTCGAATACTGTGTTCAGTTCTGGGCCCCCCACTGCAAGAAAGACATTGAGGTGATGGAGCGAGTTCAAAGAAGGGGAGCGAAGCTGGTGAAATGTTTAGAGCACAAGTCTTAGAAGGAGAAGCTGGGGATAGTAGGGTTGTTTAGTCTGGAGAAAAAGAAGCTGAGGGGAGATCTTAGTGCTCTCTGCAACTGCCTGAAAGGAGGCTGTGTCAAGGTGCAGGTTGTTCTTCATTCATTATCCTTAATTTAAAAAACAAATAGATTTTTTCCCCTAAATTACAAAAACAATTTTTCTTTGAAATTTTTCTAACAAATGGGAACTATGTTTCTGCAAGTGAATTTAAAATGTCATTCTTAAGGTCTTTTTTTTTCATCTAGGAAGCCTATGGTATTTTAAATACATTTGGAATTGAGGTAACAAAAGAGGAATCGGAAGGAGTTGATACAGTCAGATATTCTTTTAATAAATTACTGAGCACAGCTGTAAGTATATAAAACTGTTATTTGCTATTTGTCTTCATGTATTTTTTTCAGAGTATAAATGACAGAGTTGGACCAATGGTCACTCCATTCTGACTTCTTACTCTTGCCTTCAGTTACACACTAGTGACTGATTAGCATGTTCTTTTTCTATTTTTATTTTTATATAAAACTTTCAATATTTAAATATTATTGTCATTTTTTTTACATTTGCCTAAGACCTGCAAGAAAATGAGAAACTTATTATGTCTCTCTTTGCTTTTTTTGTTCTTCATTTCCAGTTTGTGTCTTTTTAGTCTGATCAGAGAGATTACTACCCTTACATTACGTGTTTTTAAGAAGTGCCCTTACTCTTGAGTCGTGATTGCACCTTTATTGCTTAGGACAGCCTTATATCCCTCAAAAGCTCAATGTTTGTTGAATATCATCCTGAAGTGTAGAAAGTTAGATGGCAATACGTAGATATTTTGTTGGAACAATTAAGTTATATCCTGCCCCAAAGATCAATTAATCTGGAAAGATTTAGGAGTATATTTTACATTTCTTACACCAAAGAAAAAGAAAGTTATTCAAGAGCAGGCTGAGCTATCCCAGACAAAGAGGACCTTAACACTGGATTTTGAGAGGTTGTTTGGAGAGGGAGAATGAAGAAAGAGAACAGAATATTTATTTTTGTATGTCCTTTTATTCCCTCACACCCTTGTAATAGAGCATGTTCACTTAAGAGTGAAGGGGAGATTTTGTTACGGTTTTTGGTTAGTTTTGGTTTCATTGCTTTACACTTTTAGTTTAAAAAATCGAATATATAGCACTATAAAAGGGAAAAAAATCTATTTAGCTTCAAATAATTAATTTCTGTTCAAAATTGTGATACTTCTTATTTATAATTTGGATTTATATATAACTCAAGTATCTGTTCCTGTTTTCATTTTGTTTTGTTTTGTTTTAAAATAAATTTCATTTTAATTTTTTGTATGGCAGACCAAAGTTCAAGATGAGTTGGTTCAAATTCAGCCCAAATTTAGGGGTCACTTGCTGGAATCAGTTGCAGTCTTTCGGGAGGATGTGTCAAATTTTGAAATGTTATATGACACGGTAAATTAATTTACTATTTATCTGTGAGACTTGTAGTTTTAAGTATTTTTGGTTTGCAGCAATTGGTTGGCAGAATTTTTTCTGCTGAGCTCCTGAGTATTTGATGCCATGGTGCTAAGCAGCCATCATTGTAGGTGAAATTTTTCAGTATGAAGAAAAAGCAGTGCTCACAACCAGAAGTGAAAAAAAAATAAAATCCCTGATTGTACAACTTGCCATGAGATCTTAATTTAGAAATTAGTTTAGAAATTGTAGCATGTGTCGTGGCACCTTTGCTCACATATCAACATTACAAAAGATCATCTCAGGCCATGCACTAGCTATTTTATTTTCAGCAAAAGAACAAAATATGAAAAATTAAATTCTAGTCCTATTCCATTTAATTAAGAGAAATACTTGTCAATTTCATGAAAGTTATCTTTTCCTACATTAACCATTTGAAGTTTTGCATGGCCAAGATATGGTTGGATTTTGACTACCAATATAAAATGCATTTTATGATGTCCTGTAAATATACAGTGGCCTTCAGTCACTTTGAGAATTATTACTCAATTTTTGTTAATGGCTTATTTGAAAGGAAGGACCTATGGTTCCAAGTATTCCACCTCAGGAAGCCAGTAAGAGGCTACAGGTCTTTCAGGTAAGAAAACAAACTGTTGAGTTTCCAGTTAATTAAAATTAGATCTGCTATTGCTTATCAAAACAAGTTTTGAAAATGACACATTTGCAATATTTGGTAAATGCATCTTAGTGGATATTTTGTATAGTATTATGTTAACTATGCTTGAGTTTCTATCAGGCAATGTTTCCCTTAAATGATGGATGGATTAATTGATTCATTAGGTAACTGTCCTTCAGTTTGGTGATTATTTTTTTTTAATGAACCTAAGTTCATGGGTACATAACCAGTTATTAATCTATTTTTAATCCTTCCTTAAAGACTTCAAGATTTTTTTCAACAGGACTTTTGTCAGTCTCTTGCATATTGTATAGACACAGTTAAAAGTATATTCAAAGTTTGTGAAAAGAACTAAGTAACTAATGGAAGGTGCTTAAGTCTCATGATGCATCTAATGTATACTAAAAATTGAGTGATTTTAATTGAATTTGCTGTATTTGAGTATTACATTACATGAACTGTTCAAAATTTTAGATCAAAGAATATTTTCAGGTATTTAAATATGATTCTTATAGAGTTACTTTACGACAAGTTTAGAATTTAGTGATTTATTATTAGACAATTTAAAATTAAAACGTACATTATAAATGTATTTTCATTTTGTCTTTTTGAATCCTAATTTTATCAGTCTAACTTTGATGACCTGTGGAGAAAGTTTGTCACATACTCTTCTGGTGAAGAGTTGTTTGGATTGCCTGTTACAGAATATGAAGTTTTGCATAAAGTCAGGTAACTGGATTTACATACATGTTAAATGTTTAGTAAGTACATTAGAAAGGCTTGGGGAACACAAGATAGGGAAATATGGAAGGTTTTCATTGTCTTAAAAAATTAAAGTTGTAGAAGTCTAATGAATTTGCCAATTAAAATTAATTGTATTTATTTATTATGGTATTTATTGTATTGTATGATATTTATAGTATTAACCATATTTATTATGGTAACAAAACCATACCAGATTTTTTTACTGCATGTTAATATTATATAAAGGAGCAGAATACTATGGCCTGGAAATATATATCTGTACTTATAGATTAGTGGATGAGTAAATATAGTTTTATGTATTAAGGTACAAAAAGAAAAAAAAAAAAAAAAGACAAGAAAAGGTCACTTTATCATCTTATAAATAAAAATATAACTAGAGCCCTTATGGAAGTCTGAATTTTTTGAGCAGTTGTACAAGTGAGAATCAGATTCTTAACTTTCTCCACCAGTCATTTCAGCAGTTTGATGATGATTCACACCAGATGAGGATCTAACCCTTTCTGGCTATTTTTAGATCAAAGGTTTAGTTCAGATTCAGAGACCTTCCGAATTAAATTGACTAGTTGTCCCCATTTGCCATGATCTGCTTGGCATTGCAAAGCCAGCTCATGGTACATTATCTAGGTTCCTTTTGGATTAATAGAATATGAATGGAATAGAACTAGCCCAAAGCAAAACTTCCCCCAGATATGTTTAGTGTAGATATTAGGTCTCTAGCACCAACTGCTCTTTTTTGGTGGATTTTATTAATGAAGTGTTGTTTTCTACATTAAGAAAAATAATCTAATTAATGTACCTCAGTTTTTTGTAATAGTATTACATAGATCATGTATTTGACTAGTGTGAGATATTCAAACAGCTGATTGAAAATATTTGTATAATTATTATTTTTTTTTTCCCCAGGAAGGAGTTAGGCTTGCTTCAGAAATTGTATGGGTTATATGATACTGTAATAAGCAGTGTCAATGGTTATTATGATATACTTTGGACCGATGTAGATATTGAAAAAATTAACAATGAACTTCTGGAATTTCAAAACAGGTATGTTCATAATTGTCACGATCCGGTATTCGGATACGTGGCAATTTTTTATAAAGGTGATCCCTGTCACAGTTTGACTCAGGTCCGACAACAATGGCTCAAACCAGGACAATCCCAAATGGTGAAATTAAGGCACAAACGAGGTCAGATGTCACGCACACAACAAACTTTTATTGCAGCAACACAACAAAAGTCCCTAGAGCGGATAGGACAGGGAGGAAAACAGAGACAGAAAAGAGAGGAGAAAGCAGAGAGAGAGAGGACAGCAAGCGAGAGCATAGTTACCACCCACGGTCCAGCGATGATGTCGATGTTGTCGGTAGGGAAGTAGTTCCTGGTGGAAAAGTGCTTTCATGCACCCATAAAGTCCCAGATTTTTATACAGTTCTTGTCCACTGCCCCCCCCACTTTTCTCCCTGCATAGGGAAAACCCCTTCGGATCTTCTCTGTGATAGCAGGGGCAGGTATGATGCCAGGGGCTATGTAGTCTTTGTTTGGCTAGTGGATGAGATCAGCCATTACAAAGGAGGAGGTTGAGTCAACTGCCACCACAGGATTAGTTCCTTGCAGTGGAGTTTTGGTCCTAGGAAGTAGCTTGAGACTGGCACTCCTTGTATTGTCCTGCAAAGTCGGTGGTTTCCATGTCAAGGCCTGGTTATCACTGGATATTCAGCTCCCAGCGCCAGCTGTAGAACTCCTTTGTCTCCAGTCTCAGCATGTCCCACACTAAACTCCCCAGTTCTCAGGTACTCCGTGCAGGAGGGGGTTGGGTGGGTTGCTGAGACATCTCCTTAGTTCATCAGCAGATGTCCTTCAACTCTCAGATGTCACAAGACAGACAACAGATTTCCTGAGTGCCAGAGTCCATCACTTATCTCTTGGATTGTTCAATACAAGCACTGTACATCCTGAATGCCACAATAATACAAGTTAAAATTGAAGTTTAATACATTAAGATTTAGGTTACTTCAGTAAAGCTATTTGGTATATTTAAACACAAAACTTCTGTGAATAAGATTTGTACCTACATTGTAAGATATGTACCTATATTACTTTGGGAAGAAAAAAATATTGAAAAGGAGAACAAAGATCATTTTAAAGCAGAAAAACTGTGTAATTCACTGCAGTCTCAAAATCTACTGCTACCTAATAAAGTCTTGTTATAAACTTGGCAAGCTTCATCCTAAGAAAGCCCAGCTTTCTAGGCAATAGGTTTGCATCCCCAGTCCTCCTACTAGAACAATATTCCACATTCTTTAATTATTAATCTCCAAAATGAAGGCATGACTAATTGATGATGTATGCTTGTAGTTATGCCAGTATTTCACATTTCAGAGTATATCTATACTGCAGTTACAGAGCACTGCAGACCTATTAAAACAGGTTTTAATCAACCTTAGATATCATGAAATCTAATTTCTGAAATACAGAGCTCCACAGGTGGTAAAATAATTTAGCAGTCTCTAAAATTGACATTAATTTAAGGTAATTCAAGTAGAAATGTATAGAAAGGCAACCACTTTTCCAACTACAGTGAAAAACCTTCAGTATAAATAGTATGTTCTTAGGCTGCTTAATATTCGTACCACTAATTTTCCATAATTTCCTTCGTTTCTCCTCTTTGTCAATATTATCTTACCTCTTGTTACTACTTTGGCAGTTTTTCATGGCTCAGCACACTGATGGGTTCAGGTAACTGAAAAAATAGTAGCATAACCTTCCTAAATTAGGAGGAAAGGATCTGTACTACATAATGAAGTTATTACTTGATTGTTGTGGGTTTGTGTGTGTGTGGGGGTGTTTTTATTTTTGTTTGTTTTGTGGTTTGTTTGTTTTGTTGTTGTTGTTATTGGCTTCTAATCTAGGCTCTCATGGTAGTCTAGTAAATATATATTTTCCTGAAGGTTAGCTATATATCAAATACCTTTGACAGTCAGAGTTGAAGATTGGGTCTTAGTTTTGCATTATTTGTGAAATTTTAAGTGGGAAACATTAACCAGCAAATAATAACCTTTTAAGGAAATATGTGCCAAAGAGTATTTTTCTTTCCCAAATTTGAGGTTCCATATGCTGATAAGAGTTGTAAGGATTAAAGGTCTTTCAGAGAAGCAAGATATTGACAAGACACCTAAGTGGCAGTATCTTGTCTTTGTGTAAATTGGTATCTCCTGGTTCACAAGACTCAATAATGGTTACAGGGCTCCCAGCCTTGGAATCTGTAGCATGTATTGAAAAATCTTCTTCTTTGCTGTATTTGATTCCCATGTCCCAAAATGCTGAACCAAACATTAAGTCTTTACTAATTAATGAAAATAATAACTAAAACCAGAGAAATTAACAAAATATTCAGATGTTTT
Organism: Chaetura pelagica; assembly: GCF_000747805.2. Lineage (NCBI taxonomy): Eukaryota > Metazoa > Chordata > Aves > Apodiformes > Apodidae > Chaetura > Chaetura pelagica. The sequence continues at coordinate 625,002 of NW_009952106.1, read as the reverse complement.
GCCTGGTATTCTAAGAAAAAGGTCTTAAAATATTTTAAAATCTGTTGGCTAGATTTGACTTTCAGCAAGGCAGATTTTTTTAAAGATTTACCCTAAGTGCCTATGAGTTTTATAAAAGTAAACAAGTAGTCCAAAAGCAGACACAACATACTTTTCTCCCTCAGGGAAAGACAGGCAGGTATTAAACATTCAGTTCAGCAGCAACTGGTGGGCTAATCAACATGAACATACTGGCAGTCACACAGCACCAACACAGCTCTGAACCAGACACAAAATACTGTATTGTACCTGGTTACAGAAAACATGAAATTACATCAGTGGGAGGTAGAGAGATAAGGGGCAAAGGATGCAAAATCGAGGGAAATATGACCCTGGCTTTATTACTTTTGCTGCTAAGAATAAGCTTTATAACTTACTTTGAGACATTCCTGGGGTGTGTCAACTGCTTAATTCCTTTGTGTGTAGACTCTGTCAAACTGCGGTCAAAGAGGTGAATATTGATTTAACTGTGTCATAGTTTAATGCAGGGCTGGCAATTAAACAAATGAAAATAATGCTCTCTTTCCCCTTCCCCTCCCACCCAGATGAAGAAAGGAGAAAGGGAATGAGGAGAGAGACTTCTGGATTGAAAATTAAGCTAGACAGCTTTAATGAAATACCAGTGCTAAAATAAAATAAATACATATATATACAGGAATGTGCAAAACCTATATCACCTCCCCCATCCCCAGCAACTCCCACAGCACTCCCCTGAGCCAGGGCAGTCCTGAAAAGGTCCTGGACCACTTTCAGAGATAGCAGCAGAGCAAGCAGGAACTAAGGGCAAAGAAACAAGGGGTTAAGAACACACAGGCCTAGGGATCAACAGAGATGGATAGACGGAGACTGTCTTGTGCGCTGGACATGGACAAAAGAGAGATTTATTTTCGTGATCCCTGAATTTATACTGAGTATGACACTTATGGGGATTGAATACTCTGTTTTGCCAGCCTGCTCCTCCCTACTGGAGGACTGTAGATGTGATTCTTAAGCTCCTTTGGTGTCCGAAGCAGCAGATCCAACAAGTGAAGAAAAGTGGCCTTGGTCTCTCAGCAGTATCTATAAGGATTTGGGCATTATCAATCCACCAGCTGGCAAACTTGCTGCTACTTTCAGCAAGTGTGCTGCTTAAAAGACAGTTCACTGAAGATTAAAAAAAAACAGTAAAAAGAAAATAGGCTTCATCCTGGCTCAGACCAGGACAAACTGTTACTCTGGGATTTTCTACATTAAAATTTTAATTTTAATTCAGTTTCATTTTGTAAGAAAATTTTAATTTTCTTAGTGGACCACTGATCAAATGTAGAGGAGAAGATGGCCACATCTTTCTAATTTCATGTCTGTCTCCAAAGTGGTATGTTAATATGTGCCATTACAGGTATTGTAAATTGAAATAAGTGTTACATTTGTACAAGGATTACATATGTGAGAATTGTGCTTTCTTATTTGTCTGCCAATATTGTGTTTATGATGATAAGCAAAAGATAATCTATGTTTTAATGCAAAATGCAATATTCTCTTTATTGGCAAAGAACTTGAGAATGGTTATCTTTGTTGGGTATTATAATGTTAGTAGGGCATTTGCCTTAGTTTTTCCTAAAAAGAAGGACTAATTGACTGAATTGGAAATTTACATAGAATATGTTGACCTCTATACGAGCTGTTTTGTATCTCCTTGTCTGTTTTTAAAGTGTTTAAAATATTCCTATTCTGACAAAAGAAGCATTTCCTGCTGCATCAATTTAACTTGATTGCAGGTGCCGTAGATTACCTAAAGGACTCCAACATTGGCAGGCATTTATAGATCTCAAGACAAAAATTGATGATTTTAGTCAGTCTTGTGGTTTGTTGGAAATGATGGCCAACAAAGCAATGAAGCAAAGACATTGGAATCGTATTGCTGAAACAACTGGACATCCATTTGATGTAGAGTCTGAAAACTTTTGTCTTCGAAACATCATGGAAGCACCAATTCTTAAATATAGAGACGATATTGAGGTGGGTGCATACAATTTTCCCCCTAGTTTGTTTTATATTGTCAGCAAAATTAATATGATTACTTATAAAATTATAACCTCTAAAAAGATATTTTTTATTTCATTGAAGTCCTTGACTCTCAATCAGACCACACTAGTTTAAAATAATTTATATTTTATTTAGAAATTCTTGTCCATAGGAATAAAGACAGCTGGAATCTTTGGACACTTATTTCTAAATAATCTTTTTACATTCCTCCTTGCCCTATTCTCTAGTGATTTTTTCCCTGTTTAAAAAGAGCTAAGAAAAAAATAAACTCAGAACTTATCATGATCATCTAACTATGTGGTTCCTTTAAAGATTTGTATATAAATCAGAAATTTTGGAGGCAAGCTACATGCTTATTCAAATGTAACATGAATACTTTTCTAGATCTTTATGGCTTCTTTTGAACCATACAACTTCAAAAGATTCTCCAAAACAGCCTGAAAAAAACTCTCAACCAAGTCTGCAATTTTTATAGGATAAATGTTGTTCTATTCATATTTGATTTATATGGAAGCATTCCAAGGTGATCTGGAATTTTTAAAAATTATACTCTGATTTTAATAGGACTTCGTGACCTTTCAAACCTAAATACTCTTAGATTCAGTGAATCTGTACATTGAAATGTGATAACATTGAGTTCATCTGCTGATGAGTCTACATCACTACCCTAAACATTATAAAAATGATGATTCAGAAATCTTGTTATACAGAAATAACAAAATCTGAAGCGACAGAAATGGTATATCCATGCATTTCCAAACATGCATTTTCCGGTTAAGTGTACGTGTAATTTGAGTGAATAAAATTAGTTGTGTAATCTCTGCATTTGTGTGACATTTCTGTACTGTTTTATAAAATTTAATATATTGTTTTAAAATATTCTATTATTAGATGAGTAATATGAGAACATATTTAATTTCTGAAGAATTGAAGATTCTAAAAAATGACTCATTCTTTGCAGGATATATGCATATCTGCTACAAAGGAAAAGGATATAGAAGCCAAACTGGCTCAAGTAGCTGAGACTTGGGAAAGCCAAGTTCTCAGCTTTTCAGCATTCAAAGGGAGAGGAGAGTTACTGTTGAAGGGAACTGAATCATCGGAAATTATAATGTTGATGGAGGACAGTTTAATGATTCTTGGCTCTTTATTGTCAAATAGGTAATTTTAAATTGATGGTATATATATTTTCAGAAACACACTGAATTAACAACTGAACTATTATAAGGCTAAATCGGCAGTAAATTTGGATGGAATAGTATTTTTTTAATGGAAAAGAATGTTACAATGTCTGATGAAGAACTTACTCAAGTGGAAGACTTTCATGTATTAGTAACAAAGTCTTGTCTCAATATATTTGAATGTAATAAAGCTGGGAGAAACTTCCCATGAGATTCTTCTCACTCTAAGTGAAACAAGTGTAGTTTGGGTTGTTTGTGCTTTTTTTCACCATTGTAAATATTTGTTATGGCTTTATTTAGAATTAAATAATTTCTGCTTCTTGTGCATTTTTATTTTTTTTTTAGATACAACGCACCATTTAAAAAGGCCATTCAGAGCTGGGTTTCTAAACTAAGCAGCTCTTCAGACATAATTGAAGAATGGCTGGTTGTGCAGAACCTCTGGGTTTATCTTGAAGCTGTTTTTGTAGGGGGAGATATTGCAAAACAGTTACCCCAGGTAAACTTTATAATGTTTGCATCTTACGGGATATGAAAAGCTCTCTGTGTGGTGATTTCCAACACATTATGCTGTGAAAATACTTATGGTTTTGCTATATAGGAAGCAAAGCGGTTTCAGAATATTGACAAAACATGGATAAAAATCATGCAACGAGCTCATGAAAACTCAAATGTAATTCACTGTTGTGTTGGAGATGAGACTATGGAGCAACTTCTCCCTCATTTGCATGAACAGTTGGAAGTATGTCAGAAATCACTTACAGGGTATGAAATGTTTGATTTTTAATGGCTTACTATGTTGTAAATAGTTTGTATGAAATATTTAAAGTATTTCAGTCTTACTTCTATATAGAAGAAATGAAAAGAGCTGAAATATTCTAATAAAAATTCTAATAAAAATCTTGTTTAATTTTAAAGATACTTAGAGAAGAAAAGACTTCTGTTTCCTAGATTCTTTTTTGTTTCTGATCCTGTCCTTCTTGAAATTCTTGGGCAAGCCAGTGATTCTCATACAATTCAGGTACAACCTTAGTGATTTTTTTCTGTTTATAAAAAAAAAAAAAAAGGCATTTCATAAGTTAACACATAACCATTTTCTCATTCCAAACTTTGCTTGAGAGCAGTTTTTATTTCTTGCTCTTTAGTCTGTAACAAAATGTAATTTTAAAAAATCTTCAGAGTTCAGAACATTAGAATATTGTCTTATCAAGTGATTTGCTGATGGTTCCTTTCACAACTAGACAGAAGGGCAAAATTTATCCAGCTAGTCTGGATTGTTACTGCATATTTATAGTCCAACTAGTCTGGATTGCTAACGAGGGTTGATTGAGATAAAATAGTTGATCTTGCACAATAACTAATCTCCATTCTGCTAGATTACCTATGGAATCTGTGAAAAAACTGCAAATGAAGAGAAAATCCTACACAACCATTTCTGTTATTTTTACCTACATATGTTGATTTTGAAATTCCTCTTTAGTTTCAAATGTAACTTTGCAGGATAACATTTCTTGAGATTTCTTTGTGTTTCCTAATTCTATGTATTTACATTGAATGATTTCTGAATTATCTTTACAGCCACATCTGCTTTCAATAGCTGACAATATAAATGAAGTAGACTTTCACCCAAAGGATTATGATCGCATGCTGGCAGTCATATCAAGAGAAGGAGAAAAAATTCCAGTAATTTTCTGATTTATTCTTTTTTTCACCCAGAACTGTTGTCAATAGATAACACATTCTATTATTGAATAAATAAGTATATATTAAATTGAATGATAGCTGATTACAAATGAAAATTTAGAGGATCAGTGTAACAAAGCTATATTTCTTCATTACATAAATTTCTAGGGTATTTATTGAAGTTAAATTTGTAGTTGTCTTGAATAGAAATTCAGTAACTAACGTTCTTGAACAGAAGTTATGTAACTATGTTCTATTTTGTCCCGTTTTATTAATATTTCAGTTGGACACTCCAGTGATTGCAAAAGGACCAGTAGAACTTTGGTTGCAGGATTTATTGCGTGTGCAGCAGATTTCATTGCATGGCATCATTAGGGCAGCATATTACCAAATCAGTGAACCAGGATATGATCTGCTGAGTTTTCTTTATCAATTCCCAGCTCAGGTGAGATTACATGATGTGGATTTGTGTTGCAGTCTGTGTTGTGCATGGAGAGAGCTGGGATTTAGAGAGTTTAAGGGATTGTCTATATGAGGAAGTTTTAATAGAGAAAACAAGGATATGGATCTACTTAATAGAAAGCAATTCTTAATAATTTCAATTTTGGTACCGTATATATAACATAATACTTTTATTCTAATTTACTTTAAAATTACTTTTCTCTTGAAGAATATAAAGTAGAGCTTGTATTTTCTGTAATGGATGTTGAACCTGTTTCAGATGCAAATAAAATTTCATGTGTAGATTAATATTTCTCTCATAATTTAAGATTGCAAGAGATATGATTGTGGTTATTTATCTAAGTATTTACAAGTCTTACCTCATAGTTCATGTATTTGTCACTATGATAATTGAGTCATAGTAGAAGCCTGTCTTGAAGGATTAGGCTAGAGACTTTTCCATCTTACTGATAATTCATAAATTTCACTAACCAGTCATAATTTTTTTTCCCCATTTTTTAAAGTTTCTGACTCTGTAATTTGCTAATCAGTGCTCGGTGTAACTTTTTAATAGAAATTCTGCAAATATTAAACTGGTCATAAAATGCTAATAAAAAAAAATCTGTGTACTTCAATATTTAAGATAATTATTCTAAAGCTGTGTTTATGACATAATAGTGTATTATCTCAGCAGTATTTACCTTTAAAAGTCTACTGCTTTTCTTTAAACAGATAAGGACTGCCTGTGTGGGTTGTCTGTCAGACATGTAGAAGTGGCTTTATTACCATCTGCAAAGATCTTCTTTCCCATGTCTTGCTCATCCAAATGTTATGTTCAAATAATGGTTTATGTTAGAAGGAGGGGGGGGAGAAGAAGAAAATGTTATTTGGCCAAGAAATACTGGCAATTTCTTCAAACTGTCATTTTTCTGTCTTGGAAAAATTCCGTTATGGGTCGCATGAAAAACTTACATCCAAAGATTATTTTTTTTTTCCTCTCTAACTGGTCTTTCTAAAATAATTTTGGTTTAATCTCTACTGATTACAACCTAAAATTCTAAATCGGTGAGATATTTCCTGCTGTGCAGTCTCTGTAACCATGAACTCACTACAGGTTTAAGGAGATAGAAAAGTAGAAAGAGCAGGTGAATAAAATTTTTAGGTCTTGGTGCTTTGTTGTAGAAATGTGAGGGGAAAAGTGTTATTTAACCTGTTTTGTTATGGGTGTACCAGGTATTGTAAATCAAAATCAATCTGAAACTCTACTTTACATGCAACATCCTGTAGATCTCTAGATTTATTTGTAAGTAAAATGATTTGGAGTTCAATGTGCTTTAGGCTGTACCTCTAATAATGACATAGTTAATTCGAATTGGGAAATTTTCAGAAGGATTTCTCCCCACAATTTAAGACATGTTAATGTTTGTGATATTGTAGTACACTAAAGCATTGTAGGCGAAACTGAGAATCATCCTTAATTTCTGTGTATCTCAGTATGTGACAAATTTTGATAAAAGTCATAAAATGTTTTCTCAGGAGATTCCAGTACCACAGCAGAGCAAATTAATGCTGGTGAGACAGTGTTATGCTGCATGTAGTTATGATCTGGGACTCTTCACCATAATTTATTGTTCCTATTACACCTAAGGCTTCTATGAAAAGGCTAGTGTTCGACAAGTGATTCTTTTGTTCTTTTTTGACATACAAAATTTGTAGGTTGGATTACTTGGAATCCAAATGTTGTGGACAAAGGATTCAGAAATAGCTCTACAGAGTGCTAGAGAGGACAGAAAAATCATGCCAGTAACCAACGCAAAATTTCTGGAGATTCTGAATATGTTGATTAGCCAGACCACGCATGATCTCTCAGAGTATGACAGAGTGAAATTTGAAACACTTATTACCATTCATGTGCATCAGCGTGATATTTTTGATGATTTGGTAAAGTATAGATATTTATTTTTTTTTGACAAATGCATTTTATGTAATTTTTTTTCTTACATGTGTTAGCTGCACTTGCACATGTATATATATGTGCTTGTAAGAGAGGTGGTCATTAACTAACTGTAGTAAAACATTCTACACTTTTGCTTAAACTAGAAAAAAATCCATCAATTCAGTCATATAAATATTTGCTCAAAATTTGTACACTTTTCTTACAATATTTCAATTTTCCGCTTTTTCCTACAAAATTGATCTGATGGGAAAAAACTATTTAATGTCCTTTCTTTGAAAAACTGTTGTGTTACTCTTACTTGCGTAACTAAAAAAGTTGAGTCTGCCAAGTGTGTTGTAACTTTATTATCATAGATAAATTCCTCCTGGCTTGTTGCAGAACCTCAGTAGTTGGCACTAGGCTGCACTTTAGCTCCACCCACTCTAGAGTTACAGCAGCAACAGCGACATCTCCTGTATCTCCTAGTTCCTTCTTTCTGTCTCTCCACCTTTGGGAAGTAGGCTACTGGGATTCTCTTTCCAGTTCTTAAGGAGAATACATAGACAAAAAATGAAAAACTCTGCAACCTATTAAAATAAACCGATTTCAGTCCTATATTTTTTTTAAGACTGTGCTAAATTGTTTATATCCATTCTTTGAGAGATGCCATCCCTCAACTCTACATCTTTCACCTATTTTTACTGGTGATGATGTAACCTTAATTAGATTCTGCCCAATTTGCCTTCCACACCTCTGTCTGACCCTTCCTTCATCATGCCCTTTGTTCAATGTGTTTGGTGGATTTAGCAGTATGTTTGCTAATTTCACCTAGAGGGTGAGCTGCACTACTGAAGCAATTTAAGATTTATTAGATTAACACATATGTTGTGATTATCGGGTTATGTGATCAGAACATTTATTTAGTATCAGTTTAGCATACATCTGAACATGTTATGTGATGCTTATATATCTATTACAGTGTACTTACATAGGAATAATAACCTGAGTAATCACTCATTATTCTCATACAAGTAAGCGTTTTATCGCAGTTATCAAAGACAATGAATGTGGATGCTCAGTTTTAACATATACATGTATTTACTTTCTTTGAAGGTAAAAATGCACATCAAATCAACAACTGATTTTGAATGGTTAAAGCAGTCTAGATTCTACTTTAAAGAGGATTTTGATCATGTCGTGGTATCCATTACAGATGTTGATTTTATTTACCAAAATGAATTTCTGGGTTGCACTGATCGTCTGGTTATAACACCTCTCACTGACAGGTTAGAAGAACAATTACACATAATGAATACTAATATATCTAGTGTTTTTTTAACATTTATCTTCAGAGAGGTAAATTCTGAATTAAGTCCTGTGTGGGCTAGGTCATTCATGAAAATCTTCTCATACTTTTACTTAATAAAACTCTCTTAGAAAAGGTAAAAGAGACTCAGTAATTTGTACGCTTAGTAATTTCTAGAAAAGTTTTTTCATTGCCCAGTCTTAAGAAAAAGATTCATTAACAGAAATGAATTGGCTTGAGGTCATATAGTAATGTGTATTTTAACAATATTTCTATACTGAAGAAAATATTAAGTCAAATACTTTGAATTCTGTGCTAAGGAATTCTATAAAGTTTTTGTGGCTATCAATGTATTTGCAAGTCTAATACAACTACTCACTGTCTATAATCTAATTAGTACTAGGAAACTATTTAGATTTGTCCATAAGAACATAGATATTGACAAAGTCCCAGCTGTGTGCACTCATTTGCCATTCTTCTTCAGACAAGCAAGAAAATGACCATTCATTTTGTTTCAAATGTTTCAAAATTTTTCAATTTTTTTTTTCAAATTATATTAACATTGAGAACTATATTTTTTTTCCTATTGGGAATTTCTTGGCACTTTATATTTTTGGTCAAAATTCTTCCTCCATTTGCTCCTTTTTGAGATGTCACTTTTCACCAAAGGAGAAAATAGATGACCAGAAATATATTGCAATTGTTCACTTGCAAAAGGATCCCCTCAAGAACAAAAAATAAATTTCAAACTGTAATCACTCCCTTTGCTACCTCTGTGGAATATATGTCTGTACAGCTTTTTTTAACAGCCTTATTTCTCTGGAAGATGTAGGACTGCTATTGTGACAATTCAGAAAGTTTAATGCATTTCTACAGTGAACTGTGCTACACATGACAGTAAAATTTTTTTTAATGTAAAATGTTAACTTCTACCCAAAATTTGCCTTGACACCAGTAGGACCATAGAAGTAAAACATTCAGGTCACTTTAAATTTTCTCACTGGTTAGGAAACATCAAGGTCCTTGAAGGGCAAGTTTGACATAATATATTATAGTGATTCATGCTAAACTGTAGGAACTAGTTACTTATCACACTGTGTTCAATTATGGATTAAAAGCAGAATTACTTTAATTAGAAATGTGTTCAGGGTATGTTTGAGGGTGAAGATACATCCTCATTTGTGTAGAAACTTTCATGTAATTTCTTCAGTGTTCCTCTTCCATACCTTTGCATGAATGAAAATCATAACTGGGACACCCATATAACAAAAACAGTAGTCTAAGCTTTTTCTAAGCTTTTTCAGACCTTTTTTTTTTTTTTTTTTTTTTTTTTTTTTTTTAAATAAAAATGTTTTACTCATAATTGTGGAAGAGACCATGTATCATTCTTCTTTCTCAACTGAGGATTTAGAAAAATGTAACAAATTAATTAAATATATATGGATTAAGATACCACAGAATACGATGAGATAGCAGAATTCAATAGCAGACTCTTCTCTTTACAGCTGCAAAGAGAGTTAATGACAATTAGATCCCTTTAAGTGATGTGCATTAATTTTTTAGCTCTTCTAATAATTGGTTTATAACAAACAAGGTTATCACGAAGTATATTATTTTGCTTTTATAAGTAGTGTTTCAATGCTGTATTTTGTGACTTTTACCACTTTGAACTTCCTGTACTTATGAAAATCAATGGAACTGTTTTATGAATAATTGTTTCAACATAAAAGCTGTAGAATTTATCACAAATTTCATTGTTATATATATATATACACACACAGATATCTTTCATTTTTAATAAACTAATATGAATTAATATTTATAGGTGCTACATAACTTTAGCACAGGCTTTGGGAATGAACATGGGAGGAGCTCCAGCAGGACCAGCTGGAACTGGTAAAACAGAAACAACGAAAGACATGGGAAAGGCTCTGGGAAAATACGTAGTAGTCTTTAACTGCTCCGATCAAATGGACTTCAGGGGTTTGGGTAGGATTTTCAAAGGTAAGACTTCATGGAGTATGGAAGAGATCTCCACTGGTCACGTAGCAGGTTCAGCTAGAGCAGATTGTTCAGGACCTTATTCATGTTGGTTTTGAGCATCTCCAGGGATGAATGTGCTACAATACCTCTGGGCCCTTGTTCAAGTGTTTGACCATCCTCATAGTAACCTTTTTTATACTTCCATTTACTTGGAATTTCTGACATTGAAACCTGTGTCTGTCTTCTCCTCTTCCACTGCACTTCATGTAAAAGCCTGGTTCTATTTTCTCAGTGCCTCCCATTAGCAATAGGCTTTCTCCTCAGACTTAACAAACTGTGTTCTCTGTGTCTCCCTCCCTCCCTCCCTGTGTCATGTCCTCCATCCACCGGCTGTCATGACAGTCATCTGCTGGTATCATACAAGTATATCAGTGTTCTTCCTCTATTGGTAACCCCCAACTGGACACAATACTGCAGCTGCTATCATAAGTGCAGTATAGGGGCAAACAGTTATTTTCCTCAACCTGCTGGCTACACTCTTGCCCAATATGCAGATGGTTTCCTTTGCTACAAGGACATAATTCTGATTCATGCTCAGTGGTTAAGAAGGTAATTTTCTGCAAAACCATTTTGTAAGCAGTCAGCACCGAGCCTGTACTGCTGCATGGAGTTATTCTGTTCCAGATGAAGGACTTAAGATCCATGAGATTTCTGTCAGCTCATTTTCCAGATTAAAGTAATGTATGTATTGAGAAGAAAGAGGTGAAATGATTATTTTTTTAACTTTCTTGTTTTAAGCAATCAAATAACTGTAGTGTGAAGGTGCCTGAAACTACAGGTTTATAAACATGTTGCCCCTTTGCAAGTCAAGGTATTCAAATTAAAAAATAATAATAAAAAATCTTTTGAGTACATGACAGAATCCCTTCAAAGTTATTTAGCCGTAACTGTGTAACAATAATCAGATACATTTTTCAGTTTAAAAAGCTATCTTTCAGCATACATAAAACAAAACTACTGCCTACTTGTCATGTATTTTGGAAAAAAATGCTACTACAATTTTTCTCGTTAAATGTTGCTGAAGACCAACAATTCCCTTAGTTGCTACTAAATACATGTTACTTTTCCAAATTGAAATTAGGCAATTGTGAAATTTATCCTTTATGAAAGTGTAATTGTTATTAATCTAGTGCTTCTAGATTTCTCTTTCCTGTCAATTTTCTTTCCCCATCTGTCTTTCTTTCATAGGCAAGTTCACACAGAACATTGTCCACAACTTTCTGTTAATATCCTGTGCCATTACATGAAAAACTTGTAGTTTAATGTGGACTTAAAATGGTAGTCCTTATCTATAGGGATATATGCTTGAAGATTAATGTATTCTGTTATGTGAGATTGAGTTTTATTTATTTATTTATTTAAACTCCTAGTTAGAGCAAAATTAATTTCATTTGTAAATTGTAATCATTATGATTCATGAGAGGCAAGTAAAAAAGTAATTTAAAAGCATTGTGAAGGCTGGAAGACCCAAACAAAACTCAAAATTTGGGATTTTTTTGTTGTAACATTAGAGCTAGTGTTTTGTAGCTCTGAATCACTTATTTTTTTAAATTAACAGTACAACTTTTTGCAAATAATTGAATTGCCACTTTAAAATAAAAGGCCACATTCACAGAAATATCTGGACAAAAGATTTGCCAAATGCCTCAAGATGTTAATAGTGTTTTTTTCTGATTTTTAATAATTTTTAAGCATCTTGTGTAAATAACTGATATTAACTCAGATTGATATGGAAATAGCCAGGTGTATTAGAGGAATATAAGCCTTGGCCACAGGGTGATAAATAAAACTAACCTTACTTAATTATTGAAGGGAAAGTAATCTATTTTCACATACATGAAGAACAACATAATAAATATTTCTATCCCTGTTTTAGGTCTTGCACAGTCTGGATCTTGGGGATGCTTTGATGAATTCAACCGAATTGAGTTGCCTGTTCTCTCAGTAGCAGCACAACAAATATATATTATTTTAACAGCAAGAAAAGAAAAAAAAAAGCAGTTCATTTTTTCTGATGGAGACTGTGTAGATTTAAATCCAGAGTTTGGCATTTTCCTAACCATGGTAAATATTGTACTAATTCTAGAGAAGTGACCAATTTAGTATATACAAATTAACAAAACAGAACAAATTTAATAAGTTATGCTGTTGCTATAGAATTAGACTAAGCTACTGGAACACAAATTATCTGGTTTCTCCCTTTCTTACAAGGACTACTTGTGAAAACAGACTTCCTATACATATAGTTCGGTCCCACAACTGAATGGATAACCTGTAGGAAAAAAAAAAAAAAAAAAGGAAGGCAGAACATATAATTTTATACCAGTTACCATTAACCATGGGAGAAAAACAAAATCCTGCATTTACAGTGTTAACTTTCAGAGCATACTGTCTTGTTTGCCATAGGATTCATGAGGCTTCATAGCACTAATTCCTGTAACATTATCAGCAAGGAATGTTATAGTGTATGTTTGTAATGCCAAGGCAGATGGCAATCTTAATTGACTTTATGGGAAATTAAAATATTCATCTGCATGTTTGAGTACAGGGTAGTAACTGAGGAGGTTCATAAATATATTTTGACTGCTTTTGGCATCCTAATATTTCTTCACTGTAGACTGCTTGTAATACTTTTGAAATTGTCTTGGCTCTTGCTAGCTACTGAATTTTTAAGATGTTACAAAAACTGCAACTTCTACAAAAAGGTAATGAAATTTTTATTTGCATTGGGAATACACTAGAAGAAATTAACCAATTAGATTGTATTCCATGCAATTTTAAAATTCTGATTGCTGGCTTATGATAAGGAAATTCAGTTATTATTCTGGCAATTATGCATAGGTTATTAAATTCTTAGTTACGGTGAAGTTTTTTTCTTCACATTTTAGTCATTAGTAGACAACATTTCTAACTCTTAATAGATCTAGGTATTTATGCATAAACTGACTTTTTCCGAACAATAAAAGGACATTATTTTGACTGTTGTGAATGATAATGCAATATATTTTCTTATATAGAATCCTGGATATGCTGGACGACAAGAACTACCAGAAAATCTCAAAATTCAGTTTAGAACTGTTGCAATGATGGTTTCAGATAGACAGGTACAATTACTCAGCAAACTGAAATAATGTATTTTACACTGCTTACCTGTCTTCAGAAAAACTAACGGAATTTCTGTTTCAGATCATTATTAGAGTTAAGCTTGCAAGTTATGGATTTATTGAAAATGTGGTCTTGTCTGAGAAATTCTTTATTCTTTATAAACTTTGTGAAGAGCAGCTCACTAAGCAGGTAGTGTGAAGTCTTCTTTTCTTTGTCTTTGTATTTACACATCTGATATAAACCAGATGGGTTTTGAAGCATTACTTTTATTGTTTTCACAACATTTTGAGAGAGTTTAAATATAATTCAAATAAATAGCTCTAAAAATTTTTAACAAAAAACAGTGTTAATTAATGTTTATGTAGTTACATACACAGATTTGTTTGGTTGTTTAAGAGTGACAGTTTGTAGTTGTCAATGAATGAGCTTTTCTGCCTAAAAATGGCAGCCAGGTAAAAATTAACCTGTTATATCACTTTTGCAAGGATTATTTAGGGCTAGAAAAAGCTGTTGGAAATTGCAAACCACAGAAGGAATGTCTTCTTTTCTCCTTTTCTTTTTTCTCTTTTCTTTTCTTTTCTTTTCTTTTCTTTTCTTTTCTTTCCTTTCCTTTCCTTTCCTTTCCTTTCCTTTCCTTTCCTTTCCTTTCCTTTCCTTTCCTTTCCTTTCCTTCTTTTCTTTTCTTTTCTTTTCTTTTCTTTTCTTTTCTTTTCTTTTCTTTTCTTTTCTTTTCTTTTCTTTTCTTTTCTTTTCTTTTCTTTTCTTTTCTTTTCTTTTCTTTTCTTTTCTTTTCTTTTCTTTTCTTTTCTTTTCTTTTCTTTTCTTTTCTTTCTTTTTTTCATGGAGTAATTCCTAAACAACAGCACAATTCCTATTTTGGCTACCTTTTCCAGTTTAATATATTGATGAAATAAAGCTGGAGAACTTGTTACAGATTAATTTTTGCACTCTCTAGGTCCATTATGACTTTGGTCTGCGGAATATCCTTTCAGTACTGAGGACTCTTGGAACTCAAAAGAGGGTCAGGCCAGATGAAAGCGAATTAAGTATTGTTATGAGAGGGCTAAGAGATATGAATCTTTCTAAGCTGGTAAGAATCTAAGTTAATATTTTAGCATCACATATAAGCAAGTCTACTAGATATTTTGTGGGGTTATATAGAAGACTAGAAAAAATCTCAAGCGTCCTTTTAAAAATTGAAACATAATGATCATGTTATCATTGTGCACCAATGAAAGCTTATTAGAATGTAAACAGTACTCAGGGTGCAAAGGTTCAAATAGGTTAATAGTAGCTTAGCTGTGGGTATAACATTTTATATACTGACTTGTGTACAGACTGACTGCTGTACCATAAGTAAACTAGATAATGAGTATCCACTAAACTAGACCATTGCAAATTTCCTGATACAATGTTCTTTCCAATATATGCTGCATTTTACAAATAAATTTTACAAATACATTTTACAAATAGATTACAGTGTCTACTCGGTGGGAAATTTCAATTTTATTTTATTTCTCTCTTGTCATATGGATGACATTTCCAAAATGCTATTTCTGTAGTGAGCTGCCCTGTTGGCTGGCTGTGTTTCTGAACATAAGCATCTGTATTTAGAAAATATGTTCTTACAGCTTATTATTTTAAAATACAGATTAATTTTGGTTTGAGAACATCCTTTGGATAACCATGATTTGAGCGCTGAACTTTTTTATTTCAGATAGATGAAGATGAGCCTTTGTTTCTCAGTCTTATCAATGATCTCTTCCCGGGGTTAAAGTTGGACAGTAGTACCTATGATGAGCTTCAGGTTGCAGTATCTCACCAGGTTGAAGAGGCAGGGTTGGTTAACCATCCACCATGGAATCTTAAGCTTATTCAGGTAAAACCTTTTTTTCCAAAACTTTTTTTTAACAAACAGTAGTCAGAGCACACTGTTAGTAGTTAAATCAGTGTCTCACTCCAGGATATGTGCTTCTAATATGGGAAAAAATGAAGGCTGCAAGTATGCCACACTAAGACAGACTATTCCAAGGCATGTATATTTTTATTTCTTTAACCTATCCAGAATAAGAAAAAAATATCTTAATGCATGCTATTGACCACCCCTTTCCCAGGTATCGTAATACACCCAAGCTATCTGAATGAAGCAGCAAGGCACCTACAGGAGTCTCTTAGTTTCTTAGACTACTGTAGGGACAGTAGGGCATAAGAAGGATTTCAAGTAATATTGAAGGCCAAAGCAGTACATAAATAGTGAAAAGAAACATAGCCAGGGTAAAACTCCTGCTAAGCAGGAGGAGAGAGTTAAAAGACCCTTATAATGGTGAAGATAAATATAAGAGGTATGTATTTCAGACTTAAATATATTCTGTAATGCAGAAGGGTCTTCATTATGAGTTTAAGCAGGCAGTGTAGTAAACAAGGTGTTACATACATTTTGAGAACCTAGACCCTAGAAACTGGTTTATTAATTATCCAATTTATCTCTGTAGGATTTAAAGAGTTAAAATACAAGGATGTCTAGAGCATATATATCTTAGCATATGCTATGGCAAGCCTATAATCTATAGCTATGGAAACCAATAACCTATTAAACATGCAAGTGGACACATGTAGGTATTATGAAATTAAAGAACCAAAACTAGTGTCTGTATCAAGAATGACACTTTTATACAAAGGGAATAGTTTTTCTCAAGAACATGCGTGATGGAAAGATTAAAGCTATAATGAGATTTAGAGGCTTTCTACACTACAAAGCATATGAATAAGCCCAGCTACTCTCAATCTGTAAGTGTTCTAAACTAGCGTCCTTCTGAAGTGTGTGAGCCACCTGAATACAGTGGAAAGACCTCAAATCAGCAGAATATGTATTGCTTTGTTATATGCATTCAAGAGGTCTAGTCAAAATGAGTAATAAAATACACAGAATCTGAATTAATGGCTCAGTGGTGAAGTGTTGTTGTGGACAATGTTTTTTACATAAAACAAAGTTGCTTAGTTTTTACATCAGTAACACTTGGTTCTTGGCAGTTGAGGAACAGAGAAATAGACCCTGTGCAAGGATCGTAGTAGGTTTTGTTTACCTTGTGTTGCAAGCTCGTTAGATCTGAAGTGTGTTCTGATTGAAAAGCTAAAAAGAGAAATTATTAAGATTAGTTCTGTAAACTGTTATAAACTTACTTGGTGCTTGGAAAATTAGGATTGAAGGTATGAACTATTCCACAAAACAACAAAAAAAATCAGCAAATGCATGTTGATTTTATTTCTGAGCATATAATGTGTATGTCTAAAACATTTATAATCACTGACTATTGAATGTATTAAATACAAGCAAAAATCTTCTGAAAGCATGTATTCCTTAAAATATTTTAATTTTTTTTATAGTTGTATGAAACTTCTTTAGTACGTCATGGATTGATGACACTTGGACCTAGTGGATCTGGAAAAACAATGGTGATAACTATTTTAATGAGAGCACTGACAGAATGTGGAAGACCTCACAGAGAAATGCGTATGAACCCCAAAGCTATTACTGCTCCTCAAATGTTTGGAAAACTAGATGCTGCAACTAATGATTGGACAGATGGAATCTTTTCTACACTGTGGAGGAGAACATTGAAAACTAAAAGAGGTAAATAAATACTTTGTGTGTGATATCATAAAAATATCTCTTGAATGATATGTTGAAAAAAACACTTGAATTTGCAACTGTGTTGAAGTTCTCTCTTGAGATAAACTATATAGAATGCACATGAAGTTACAGTTCACTTCTCAACAAAGGGCAACAGTTTAAAAATTATTTCAGTAGTGTATTTACATTTAAAATGTTAATTTCCTTGCCAGTCCATTTCTACAGTGCAGATGTGTTATTTGGAAAAAGATAAATTATAATTTAAATTTACTTGTACAATTGCACTAACTTTAAAATAATGTTTTTCCAAGGTTGGTTACCCATATTTATATTTTGCTATTTTAGAATTAGAATTCTGAAATTACTTTTCACAGTGATAAAAATAAAAATATTTATAGTGAAGAAAGGGAGTTCTAGGGAACCTTCCTAGGATTTAAAAAGACAGATGAATTTTCTGTGTTGGAAGTGTCTATAATTTATCTATAGACATGTTTCTATTATCAAAACAAAGCCAGAATTTTAAAAAACTGCCAAAATTTAAGCATTTGAATCTCTATTAATGTTTCAAAATTAACTTAAAAACCCCTAGATTTTCGCAATTGATGAGTGGTGGTAGTTTTCATTAACTTAAATGGGATTGAGAATATTCAAAGCATTTTGTTTATTTGCACAGTGAGCCCTTATATTAGCTATAAAATGCTAAGTTCCTCATCTCCCCTGTGCTGCTGGGGTGGGGCAGGGGTGGAAGGAGGAAGGGTTAGGTTAGGTTAGGTTAGGTTAGGTTAGGTTAGGTTAGGTTAGGTTAGGTTAGGTTAGAAAGGAACAACTTGAATCTGAGGAAAGAAAAAGAGGGTGGGGGGAAAAGCGTTTGGGTTTTGGTTTTGTTTCTCATCATCCAAGTCAACATTAATTTGGAATAAATTTATTTTCCCCAAGTTGAGCCTGTTTTACAGTAGTTGTAAAGTGATCTCCCTGTCTTTACCTCAAGCCACCAGCATTTTCCTCTCCCTCTGTCCTGTTGAGGAGGGGTACTGAGAGAGTGGCACCGGTGTCTGTCTGCCAGCCAGCCAAGGCAATATCACCACAGATGTTCAACATTATAAAGATATATTTATGCCCTCATTTGCTCCTAGTTGTTTCAAAAATAAGTCATAGAATCATAGAATCTTAGGGGCTGGAAGGGACCTCGAGAGATCATCTAGTCCAACCCCCCTGCCAGAGCAGGGTCACCTAGAGTACATCACACAGGAACTCATCCAGGTGGGTTTTGAATGTCTCCAGTGAGGGAGACTCCACAACCTCCCTGGGCAGTCTGTTCCAGTGCTCTGTCACTCTTACAGTAAAAAATTTTTTTTGGATATTCACCTTGAACCTCCTATGCTCCAATTTACACCCATTCCCTCTTGTCCTATCACTGGTCATCACTGAGAAAAGCCTAACTCCGTCCCCCTGGCACTCACCCCTTACATATTTGTAAACATTGATGAGGTCACCCCTCAGTCTCCTTTTCTCCAAGCTAAAGAGACCCAGCTCCCTCAGCCTTTCCTCATAAGGGAGATGTTCCACTCCCTTAATCATCTTTGTAGCTCTGCGCTGGACTCTCTCGAGCAGTTCCCTGTCCTTTTTGAACTGAGGGTCCCAGAACTGGACACAATACTCCAGATGTGGCCTCACCAATGCAGAATAGAGGGGGAGGAGAACCTCTCTTGACATCCTAACCACACCCTTTCTAATGCCCCCCAGGATGCCATTGGCCTTCTTGGCCACAAGGGCACTATCCTTAACTATTAATCCTTAGTCCTTAGTCCTTAACTATTAATGCAATTTGTACAGTAAGGAGCATCTGTGGAGATAGCAGAAATTACAATAAATTAAGTACGTTTTTATACATTAAATTCTAGACCATCCTTTGTGAACTTATTTTCTTGCTCATTCAGCATGGCAATATGAACTGTATATCTTTTGATTTTTTTTTTTTTTTTCCAGGTGAAAATGTGTTTCTAATTTTAGATGGCCCTGTAGATGCAATCTGGATTGAGAATCTAAATTCAGTTTTGGATGATAACAAGACCCTCACTCTAGCAAATGGAGATCGCATTCCTATGTCTCCTACATGTAAACTGTTGTTTGAGGTCCACAACATTGAGAATGCCTCTCCAGCAACAGTTTCTCGAATGGGTATGGTCTACATCAGTTCTTCTGCCCTCAGCTGGAGACCAATATTGCAAGTAAGATTAAAATTGCTATCCACTCCTAACTTTACTTTGTTATACACTTTATACAGAAAAATATTGTGAATGTTTTTTCAGGCATGGCTGACAAAGCGTGCTGCTCAAGAAGCTGAAGTTTTACAAAGTCTGTATGATAGAATATTTGAACCAGCATATGTATACATGAAACTAAACCTTAATCCAAAAATGGAGCTTCTGGAATGTAACTACATTATGCAGGTAAAACAGATACTGTGTAAGTCTGTATTGATTGACTAAGTATAGTAAATGTGCAGAAGTAGTAAATTTAATTTGAAAAGATTCTTTCCTAAAAAGAAAACCTCAAATTCAATATTTGTTTCTTAGGCAATATAAGAGGAACTGGTAGAGATGTGCTAGAGAAAACTTTACTTCTTTTTATCACTTCATATGTAGCCTAGTCTCTGTTGACTGGAATTTACAGGTTTCAGTGAGTTTTAAGAAGCGTATGTTGAATAATCTAGTTGTCTGATTCCAACAGTGCTTTTAATACCAAAAAAAAAAAAAGGTGGTGAGGGTCAGTCTAGCCTTACTGGTAGTGTCAGCAGAAAGAGTGAAGTATAAGTCTTTTTATCTTGAGATATAATAGCTGCGTCAGTCAGCACTTCCAAGGTTGAAGTAGTAATTTTTATCTATCTCTATCAATCCCCTCCACTTTACCTTCAGTGGAGTCCAAACCTTATCAGTGATTTATTAATGCTAAAATTATGTGTTTGGCAGATTTTACAAGATTGTCAGTCCTTTACTCTGTGTGTCCAGCTGATTTTTTTGAGTGAGTCTGTCATCTGCAGATTCCAAGTCTCTAGACTATTTGTCCATGATTTGTCTCAGTTTTGTATGGACACCCATAACAAATTCAGTAATGCCTTTGAATAAGAGGGCAAACAAAATGATATTTTGGATAACATTTCAATTTATTGTGAAACTAGACAATTTGCACCCAATATCTCTTTACTGTTCATTAGGGTTTTAGCTTCAGGTTTTTAACAGTTTGAAGTACACAGTAAACACTGCAAGATACAACTGCATGAGATCAAATGGCATTAAGATATCTGTAGAATTGAAGTCCGTAGGCAGAAACTGTGTAGCTTGCTACTTTATGATGATAAACAAGATGAATGTGCTACACACAACCTTTTTAGAGGGTGATAGTGTTTTGTTTTGGTTTGATTTTTTCTGTATTGTATTCTTTGTATTCTGTGAAACGTCTGACTGAGTTACGTTCTCTTCATGGAAGACTTTTCCTCGGACTAGAAGTTTTTATATTGTTTTGTATTTGGGCTGGTTAGGAAGTATGAGCAAGTCAGGGTTCTACTCATACTGCTTGGTCAGGGAAATATTTCATTGTTTTAACCTGTGTTGACCATTTCTTCCAGTAAACAAAAAACTTTAGGAAATTTCTGTCATTGATGCAACAAAGGAAATAACCCTTAGTCGATCTCCGTGCTGGGGTTTATCTAGGAACCAATGACATCATAGCTCACCCACACATGCACGTGTGTCAAATCATCTGCCATTTGTTAGTATTCACAATTTAGGCTGGTTATTAGCTACAATAGCTTCTTAATTGTTTTTTATAAAATGTGATCTCACCTTTGCTTTACTTATTGTAAATTTCCACTGATTTTCTGTATATATTCCTGTATTGCCCCTGGATGATTTTTTTTCTGCTATTTTTACTTACATGTTTTTCTTTCGGCTATATACCATGCTCTGGCCCACCTTATTTGGTGGACAAATAGAATTTATTTTAGGAGATTACACAGTTTTTGTTCAGGGTTATACTGCCTTACAAGTCTATTGGAAAAGACAGTACACTTGTAGCTGTGGGAAATCAGGTTGACATGGTCTGCATGGAGGAACAAGGGTGTTCAACAAAGTCACCAAGGAGTTGTATGAAAGCTAAGCCATCACACCATAAGATAGGATCATTTGTAAATAAAAAACTGATTAGAAGATAGAAAATGTGCATTTGGAGTACATGGTCTTAGGAAGGACAGAGGTTACCACTGATCCTAAGTGGAGTCTGGGACTAGTGCTGTTCAAAATGTTCATAAACAACTTGGAAAACTTTTAGGTAAGTTTACTGATGATACTAAATTATTCAGAGTAGTAAGACAAAACACCTAACCGTGAAGAACTGTAGACAGATTTTATGAGACTAAATAAAGAGATAATAAAATGGCAAATGAAACTCAGTGAAGATAGGCATGAAGGGGTACAGACAGGAAAAAACCCCGAAGTGTTCATGAATAGCAGATGTGGGGAACATCTTGTCAAAGGCTGTTATAGATGAGGTATTAATAAAATAGGATATTTTAATCTATTTTTTAAAAGCAAAATAGGAAGATAGTGTGATAGATGCATTAATTGACCACAATTATGATACCTACATTAGACAGATGCTGAAAAGACTTGCAGACTTTCTTCATTTAACCTGTATGGGGGGCTAAATTGAAGCCGTTTGCTCTCTCACCTGATGACCTCTCCCCAGCCAAGAAGGGTAATCAGAGGAGAGAAGCCTCGTGGATTAAAATACACACAGATTTAAGGAAATAGCAAGGCTAATACAAACACCAACATAAAGCATATAAGCTTATACTCAGCATAGTCCTCAAGTAGCAGAGGGTACAGCAGGCCAAGAGGAAAAAGCACCAGAAAAGGAAGCCCCTCACTTCTAGCCAGCCTCCCCCTTTTATAATGAGCATGAGATGAGTGAGTGGTGTGGGATATACCTATTAGTCAGCTTGGCTCAGCTGCCCTGACTTAAGCTCCCAGCTGACTCTGGGCTACTAATGGCCTGTCCTCCATGGCTGGCGTAGGGTTCTGTCCCAGTCAAACCAGGACATATGCTTAGAGATGGAAAGAAACTGTTGGGTCCCACCTACTTTTGGAGTTCTGAATATCCCAATAGATGTTATAAAACCCATTAAAAAGCTGTTCTGTTACCCTAGCTCTTAAATGACTTTTTAAAAAAACAAACAAATAAACAAAAACAACAAAAAAAACCCCAGCATAATGAAAGAACATAGTTGATGATCAAATTATTTGTGTAGTTTTGAAAATTTTATCCAGTTTTACAGGGATACGTTTAATCTATTTTCTTGGGTTTGGAGTTCTGAATTTTATGTTATTTTTTGGTAACCTGTATTTGTTTTTAAATTGTGGGTTTAAGTTTTAATACATATATGTATAAGGCATGTACCTAGATGTATAAAAATAAAAAGTTATTAGGTAACATCTTAATTTATTTTATTTTAAAATATTTTCAGTCTATTAATCTACTGGAGGGCTTGATTCCATCAAAGGAAGAAGGTGGTATTTCATCTACAACTCATCTGCATAAATTGTTCAGCTTTGCACTAATGTGGAGTTTAGGTGCCCTTCTGGAGTTGGACAGTAGAGATAAACTTGAAGCCTTCATTAGAGCTCATGATGACAAATTAGACTTACCAAAAATTTCCTCTGACACCAATCAAACGATGTATGAGTTTTATGTTACCAATCAGGGTAAGAAAAAGCACAAACTTTCTGATTTTACTGGCATTTTAAAACTGAGTGTATCTCCCTTGAAATTTAAATTTACTGCTTTAGTCTGTATTACAGAGCCATATGAGCAGAGATTTTTGAGGACAGGATAGTAGTAATACAAATTCTGTATGTAGTGCTTCTGTGGAAGTGAGAAGTCAGGAGCAAGTGATAGACTGCTCATGGAAACATTCTTGTTTCTTTTTTTTTTAATTTTTATTTCATTCTTAGAGTTTTCTGTAAACTGGTGTATAATTTATTTGCTTTGTTAGGCTGGCTTAGTCTTAATTAATATTAGGTTTATATTTAATTTCCTCTCAGCTAGTATTTTTTTGTTTAAAAATATAATCTGATTTCAATTCTGCTTACTAACAATTACTTACCCGTGTCTCATAATCAGTAATTAATCATACTGTTTATAAAACTGTAAAGATAGTCCCATATGTTGAATATAGTTAATACTGATATTTTGAATAGTGTGATGTTTTCCACAAGGGATTTATAGTTTAAATAACATACAACCAATTTTAAAAATACTGTTCTTTCAGAGTGAATACTTGTATTTCTATGATTCTCTTGTATTGAAATTCAGATTTGTTTTTTTTTGCCAGCAATGTTTTGGGTTTGTTGAGTTTTTTTGTCATTTTAGGTGACTGGGAGCACTGGAGTAAAAAAGTTCAGGAATATGTTTATCCAACAGATAGTGTCCCAGACTATGCATCTATTCTGGTTCCAAATGTTGACAACGTCAGAACTCAGTTTTTGATAAATACAATTGCAAAACAACAGAAAGTAAGTACAGCATTACTCATTTTAGTATATGCCTTCTGTATGAAATAAATAAAAACTTCTTTTAAAGTAACTTGGAATTGCAATCCTTCATATTCTCTCTCTTTAGTCATTGCTTGCCAGGTGCATCATTATTTGTATTGTACTATTTTTATTTTCTTAACATGAACCCTCCGTACTTATTTCTGTGCATGGGCAAAACATTTAAAATATACTTTTTGTGGAATAATTTTTTGTCATAAAAGTTTAACTCTTAACAACCTATCATGTTTCTCTGAGAAAGACATAAAACCTTCTTCTTAGTCTCTATACCATATTAATCTTTCTGATTTGTGATTTCTTGAATAGGGAAAAAAGGAAAAAAATTTTTACAAATTTGATAAAAACCTGACATTTCTCGAGTTTACTCTGTTGTTTTCTCTCATTAAAAAACTGTAGTTAATAGCAGTAGCCACAACTATAGCAAAAGGAGAGAAGCTTCTCATATAGCTTTAACCAATCTGGTTTCATGGCTTTTGGCTCAGGCCTCATTAAACAATAGTCATTAAAACAGATATAGACCTCTTTTCAAACAGAGGAATATCTTAAAATTACATATTTTGCTTTAACAGAATGCTCTTAATATCTTAGTAACTTCCCATGAAAATCTGTTAGCTTGTGAAATAAAAGTCAATGTACTCCCTTCCTGATAGCTGGAGCCAATATTAGAAATACCACAAGTGCAGGAGCCAGTGCTGCACTATTATTTTCTGTAAAATTCTAGGACTTGGACAGAAAACCTGTTGATTTAGTTTGATTAAAGTATTCCAGAGGCAATGGGATTTGTCTGTGTTTCCCTGTTGAGCAGAATGGAAGTAGTCAGATTGCTGCTTTTTTTTTCAGGCATTTTTTCTTTGGTATTGAACTGTGGTAGAGCAATTTTTATTTTTTTTCCCCCTCCCCTGGATTGCTCACATCAGCATGAACTTCCTTTCTAGCTACAGCTGAATTACATGCATGAATCAAGGTAGTTTTTTTTAGGTCTGACTTCACTTTGTTTGTTCTGTGAGTTTATTACTATAATCTGTGTTATTACGGTCAACTGATCACTTGAATGTTCAAAACCAGGGTGAAGAATGAAACACTGTGGTATCTTTGTAGCTGTCTCTTGGGGAGCATTAATTTAAAGCAGGAACAAGTCACTCAGGAGTGTCTGAGCATTTCAGATCTGCATTATCAAAGTTAGTGCTTGCAATCACAAACTATACATACCCCCTTTCGCAAATGGATTAAATTCCTGTCATGAAATGAACATAATAATGAAGATAATACCATATGTCAAAAACATAAGTAGGATGAAAATCTAAGCAAGAAGAAACTCATGGAGAATTCTTAAATGTCTGAAAAAGCAGGGTTCTTTTCTATCTTGCTTTCTTTAGAGGAAATGAGAGATTTCTTTAAAAGGTGTAAGAGTACGCAAAGAAGCATTAATCCTTTGGTTCAGCAACTTTCTGACTTAGATTCAGATTTTATCAGATAAAAGGAAACCAGGAAAGATTTTCTTCTTTTTTTGGCAGATTTGTTGCTTTTCTTCCTCCTCCCCAACCCCCCCGCCCCAGGGAAATGACACTTAGATACAGATTAATTAGAAAATAAGTTGTATAATGTAATATATCTTAATATACAATATTAAGAGAAAGCAAAAATAAGATACCAGTGCTCAAAATATTAGCTTGAAACAAGAATTTTCAGTATCTTTTATTTGGATAAGGCATCAGAGAGGACTAAAAATGCTTTGAAAAATAGATATAGATATATACACAGTGAGGCATACATTAAGATAGGATTAGTTATAAAGGTCAAAAGTGTCATATTAGAAGTATCTAATGTTGCTGTTGTAAATCCTGCAGTGATAAATAGAATAATTATATTCTCATGAAAAGGGAGTTTCCAATAATACAGCAATGAGTGAGGAGAAACAAATTTTGGGAAAAGATTTTCTGACCATTATGGGAATCCTTGGCCAATTTCTGCTTTGTCAAAGATTGATACCCTAAGTGATTTAAAGGCTGTATGCAACAGCAATCACAGAATCATATAATGGCTTTGGTTGGAAGGAACCTTAAAGATCATCTAGTTCCAACACCCAACTTGTTGCTAAACGTATTCTGAAAAAAATGCACTGGTCTCTTAGTCCTCCATGGATGTTTACAGAAAGAATCAATCATGTCCGTGACAGGCAGTCAGTGAAATTCAGGACAAAAAACACAGGTCAATTTTGATTCCTATTCTGAAAAACATACTGCTCTCAGAGGACACATGGCCTCTAAGGATTGAGAAAGCTTTTATTGCTAAGTCAGTTTATGTCTGCAGAATTAGGCTGCGGGACCTAGGTAAGAGATTGCAATTCCAATTTAGGAGAGGAGAAGGAGTGAATAGTAACCATTGTTCCTTGAAGGAGGGATGATGTTCTCTTGAGTAAAGGTTGAAGAATAACTGCCTGCTTTGAAAACAAGTGATTTTTCCCTTGTTGCTATTAAGAGCAGGTTTTTGTTCCTTTTGTCTGTGAAATGTGAAACACATTTTGGAATGTCTGAAATTGCTTCCTCTCTACCAGTTTCACTGCCTTTCTAACTGGGGACATGAGCAGTATGATACTCACTGCAAATCAGTTTAGTTTTTGTCCTCAAACATCTGATTTAGAGAAAAAGATTAAGTCATATATTTTAGACCACATATGAAAATATAAGAAGAGTTTTAAAAAGGGCTACAATTCCAGAGGTAGAAAGCAACAGTCTTTTATCCATATAATTGTTTCCTGTCTTTATTAACATTTACAAAGCTGTAGGTACTTCTTGGTCAGTTAAGACTTCTATACACAGTTCAGTATCTGTTATTCTTATTTGTAATTATTGTTACATCAGATCTCTACAGATCTTTAGAGTATGTCTTTTAGTCAGATGCTTGACGGGGGATATATCTGAATCTCATCTATATTGTATTGGACAGTATTGGACTTAAGGACAGTGCTGGGAGGAAGGGACTATCCTTCTATTACAAATGTGTCAAAAAGGATTCTTACAGGAAAAGCAAATACTAAATAAATTATAAAGAAGTGTTCTTAGGGTCATCCACTACAAGAGACCTCTGTGTTGAATATGTTAAAAAATGGAAGAAATTAGGCAACTGGAAGAAAAACCTCTAGTATATTCTCACAACATCCTTTCTCTTTTGTCTCTCTAAATAATGTGTCTTAGAGAATCTGAGTGGGGTGAAAAACACATAATGTGTCACTGCAAATGGAGACACAGGAAAAACCTTAGCAGAATAATATGTAATTCAAAAGTAGATACAGAAAGTATCCTTTTCTCTAAAATAGGTCTGTTATGCATATTTAAGTTTTGATACTAAATAGGCCATCTAAATGTCTGTTGCAGGCAGTTTTGCTCATAGGAGAACAGGGAACTGCGAAGACTGTCATGATTAAGGCATATGTGAAGAAATACAACCCAGAACTACATTTGTCAAAATGTCTAAACTTTTCATCTGCCACAGAACCATTTATGTTTCAGGTAAAAATACGGCTTCTAAGTAATTCTTGCCTATATATTTAAAATGTACTTAATTGTGATGATAAAATAAGTGATTTAGAAATAGTCTAATGGATCTTTTTTCCTCCAAGTAACTTAAACACTTTAGAAACTTTCATTAAAAATATTTTTTTGGATAAGAATGGAATATAGTCACTTGCATAGAGATTCATATATGCATCATTGCTGTGTGATTTTTCTTTATGGAATCCTAAGACTCCATTATTTTGTTGAAGATCTTTCCTTTTAAATTTAAATTAATGAAAATTTTTGCTCATACTATTTTTAGTTTATAGCTATATTTTAAATTAAATAAAAAGCAGATTTAAACTTATAGATCCTCTTATTTTTTCTCACTCATGAGTGACTACAACATCAGAAATCTTATCTTTAAGGTCCTCTAGCATGACTAATTTGTAGACATTAACTTTCCCAATGTAACTGCTAAAAATCACAGAATCATAGAATGGTTTGAGTTGGAAGGGACCTTAAAGATCATCTAGTTCCAACCCCCATGAATGGGCAGGGATACCTCCCACTTGATCAGGTTGCTCAGAGTCCCATCCAGTCTGACCTTGACCACTTCCAGGGATGGGGCTTCCACATCTTCCCTGGGCAACCTATTCTATTGTCTCACCACCCTCACACAAAAGAATTTCCTAACGTCTAATCTATATCTCCCCTCTTCCAGTTTTAGTCCATTACCCTTTGTCCTTGCACTGCAAGCACCTGAAAAAAGTCCCTTCCCAGTTTTCCTCTAGGCCCCCTTCAGATACTGGAAGTCTACTATGAGATCCCGCTGGAGCCTTCTCTTCTTCAGGCTGAACACCCCTAACTGTCTCAGCCTGTCCTTGTAGGAGAGGTGCTCCAGATGTTGGATCATCCTTGTGGCCCTCCTCTGAACTCTCTCTAGGAGCTCCATGTTCATTTTATGTTGGGGGCTCCAGAATTGGACATAGTACTCCAGATGGGGAGACAGGTAACTGTGGAGAATTGCCTCCCTTGACCTACTGGCCACACTTCTTTTGATCCAGCCAAGGACACAGTTGGCTTTCTGGGCTGCATGCGCAATTGCTGGCTAACATCAAGCTTCTCGTCCACCATCTGTCCACCAAGTTCTCCTCTGGACTGTTTTTGACCCATTCTCCACCCTGCCTGTATTTTTGCTTGGGATTGCCCCAACCCAGGTGCAGAACCTTGCATTTGGCCTTGTTGAATTTCATGCAATTGGCACAAGCCCATTTCTCAAGCCTGTCAAGGTCCTTCTGGATGGCACCCCTTCACTGTGGCGTGTTGACCTCACCACACACTTTGGTGTCATCAGCAAACTTCTTGATTCTGCACTCAATGCCACTGTCCATGTTGCCGACAAAGATGCTAAATAGCCTGGTCCAAGTTACCTTGTGCAGCACCACTCCTCACAGGTCTCCATCTGGATATCAAGCCATTGATCACCACTCTTTGAGTGCGACCATCCAACCAGTTCCTTACCCAACGAGTGGTCCATCCATCTAATCTGTACCATTCCAGTTTCAGTACCAGGATGTCATCTAGGACAGTGTTGAAGGCTTTGCACAGGTCCAGGTAGATGACATGAATTGCTCTTCCATTTTCCACTGTTGCCGTGACCCCATTGTAGAAGGCCACCAAAGTAGTCATACAGGATTTGCCCTTGGTGAAGCCATGTTGACTGTCACCAATCACCCCTTTGTTTTTTGATGTGTCTTCAGGAGCCTTCAGGAGGATCTGCTCCATGATCTTGCTAGACACAGAGGTGAGACTAATTGGTCCATAGTTCCCTGGGTCTTCCTTTTTTCCCTTCTTGAAAATGGGAGTTATGTTTCCCCTTTTCCAGTCAGTGGGGATTTCTGTAGACTACCAAGACTTTTCAAATATTATGGGCAGAGGTTCTGCAACTTCATGGGCCACTTCCTTCAGGAGCCATGGGTTAATCCCGTCAGGCCCCAGGACCTGTGCACCTTTAGGTCCTTCAAATGGTCATAAGTCTGCTCTTCTCCTACAGTGGGGAGAACTTTTTCACAATCCATGCCTTCACCTTCACTAACTTGGATGGTGTGACCAGAATTTTTGCCAGTGAAGACTGTGGCAAAGTAGTTGAGTACCTCAGCCTTCTCTATGTCCTGCATGGCCAGGTCTCCTGTTTCTTTCTGAAGTAGGCCCACATTTTCCCTCATCCTCCTCTTATTGCTGACATACCTGCATAAACTTTTCTTGTTCTTAACAGCCGTGGCCTGATCCAACTTCATCTGTGCTTTGGCCTTCCTTACCTGTTCCCTTGCTTCTCTGACAAATTGTCTGTGCTCTCCCCGGGATACCTAGCCCTGCTTCCACTTGCTGTGTATCTTGTTTTTACATTTAATTGTGTCCAGAAGCTCCTTGCTCATCTGTAGCAGCCACATGGCTCTTCTCCCTGCCTTCCTCTTTTTTCAAGTTATTGAAAGGATGAATTATACCACTGTGCAAGGATTCTATACTACTAATTTGCTAGAATGTGATCCTGTAACTCGAATTGGCTTCCTTACCTTTTCAAAGCAATGAATCCATGGAGGAAATCCTGCAGTAGGATAAAGTAATCAGCTTGGAATATTTCTTGATTGAATTGTTTCCTCATGGAGCTGGTATTACAAACTCCATCCCACAACAAAGCATCTTTTTCAAGAATATAATATAAATGTTATTAAGAAAATTGTGAAAAGTACTGGCTCCAACATCTATTTTTAAAATTCCAAACTCACAGAATACCTACTGAGATTTATTTTTGGTTTTGTTATGCATAAGATCTCTGGACATGGTTAATATTGAGCTATGGGACAGAATAAGACAGACATCCACCCATGCATGCAAGATTATTTGAAGTCAGTATCGCTGTCACACTGTCCTTTACTTGGTGTATTATGGGTTCCTGGAACATTACTACCTTGAAAACAAAGCACAGCCTTCCTTGTCTCTGGTACAGAGAGTCTGTGAAAAGATCTTATTTGTCTTGTCTGTGCTACAGTACTGTAGTACCTCAGAAGATTCACTGTCATTTCAGCTAGCTAGCTGAATATATAGCTCACTGTGCTAATTTACAAGAGAGAGATGTAGGAGAAAAACAATTTAAATACTTCTATACAATGGGAAAAGCCATGTTCAAAATAGTTATGGGTTGGGGTTGGTTTGTTTGGTTGGTTTGAGTCGTCATTCTGTGAGGGTATTTGAAATACTAGGTCATTTTGGATGGGTTAGATGTGCTACAAAGTTCTTAATTTCTTACATTATCACTTTCTTTCTCAACAGTTTCTCTTTTTCACCTTAATGACATTTCTCCAAAATGACATATTAATGCTAACAGTGCTCTATAAATGTTCATCTTAGAACGTTCAGCTAATTATTTCCTCTTTTGAAAAACAGGACAAAAACACTGGGCAAAACTTCAGTTTTCTGTTTCCAAAAAAACTATTAATACTTCTATCTTTATGACATTACATCCCACTTCTCTCATACAGGATTACACTCACGCTTGTAAAACTAAACAGTTATTTGTCTATGGAAAACATTTGCTACCATCTTGTAAGGTTTTTTCCTGACATTTTTTTGTTCCAAGTATCTTTAGAAAGACTGTGAAGCTGTAGGTTTTTGAAGATTTATTTCAGTTACATATCTATGTCTTTATTTATCTATCACATCCTGTTTCTTATTTAGTTGAAAACTCAGTCTTAAAATGTTTTTGCAACCTAAATTTTAAAATACTGTATTACTTAGCTTACAAGGCATCTGGGAAATCCTTGTAAAAGGAATCTAAGTTACCTCAGGGTGGTCTGCAGTTGTATTTCAAATATAAAACAATTGAGCTTAGCACAGAGAAATCCAAAGCAATAATAGTTTTCAGTGCATGACAAATTCTCTGACATCAGATTTCATTCCTCTCCAAAGCTATCCTTTGTGAGGGAGATTCTTCAGTGCACTTCTAAATAAGTAAAATATAAAAATTATGCTACAGTTAATGAAAATAATATTCTGCTTGTTGATAGTCTAGCTTGCTTACAGTTATTACAATTTTGAATAATTCTTCATTTCTCAAATTATGTGTGCTATATCTACCCACTATCATTTATTTGTGGAGCAAGAAGGAGAAAAAAGTAACAGAGTTCACAGCTTCTCATCTGTTATTTTTCTTTACTTAGAGCAGTTTCTCTTGCAGTGATCTTGACATGTTTGAAGACTGAAATACAGTTCAGAGGATTATGTAGTCTTTCATATAGAGATAATATGTCATAGTTTAGCATAATTTTAGCTTGGTGACTTCATTATAATAATTGGCTTCAATGCTGATAATGAAATAGTAATTTCTAAATTTGAAAACTTTTTTTGAAACTTCTCTGTTAGACAGAGGTGGGTTGCAGGACGGAATCCTAAGGCTGGGAACTTGCACTGGAGTGAGTGTGATGAACAGGATAACAGGATTCCATAATGATGAATCAGAGATGAAGCTACTAAATAAAAGGGAAAATCACTGGATTAGTGCTGTAGCAGAAAGGAATATGTAACACATCTTTTAACAAAGCATTTTAAGTATTTTTGCTTTAGATGCAAACCAGAAACTTTATTTTTAGAGGGCAATAGAGAGCTTTGTGGACAAACGTGTTGGAAGCACGTACGGACCTCCTGGAGGCAGAAAAATGACAATTTTTATTGATGATATCAATATGCCAGTTATCAATGAATGGGGAGATCAGGTAAGCTGTTTTTTTTAGCAAATGTGACTTATTCTCAAATTGTTGCACTTCTTATGTTGTGTTTTTTTTTTTTAACATACATGGGAACAAGTGAACTTCCTCAGTATTTAATAAAGTATTGGATTTGCTTTCTAATTATGGTGCATTGATGAAGAAAAATGGAGCAAATTAGGTTTACTGAAGTGACGTGTAGTATAATGGTGTTATATCTTACATTATCTCCATTTTCTCATATTTTTTAAACCAAATAAAGCATCACTGTACTGTAATAATAATTTCAAGATTGGCAGTAATTTGGGAGCAACAGTAACCAAACTTTCTCCAAAATGAAAATGATGCCTTGGAGAAAGCAATGAAGGCTGCGTCCAAGGATAGCCAGGATGCTAGGTCTTCTGGAATGCCTGTTCTAAGATAAAGATTGAGTATGTTTACCATGATTTTTTTTTTTATTGCTCAGACTAAACAGCAAATGAGAAACCTGGGGCCTCTGTGCAGTTTTGAATGCTCAGGCTCTCTGACTTCTGTGAAGATCACAGTTTGGATTAAGGCTGCTCATGGCATTGAGCTGGTTTGTTAACAGTGTGGGTAGTAGGTCTGGTTGTGAGAACAGGCTTGGACACATGTTTCAGTGGCAGTATGGATATAAGTGAGTCTATGTAGACTAAATACTTCCTCCAATTCAGAAATCTGGCTTTTTGTCAGAATGGAGGTCAAGCATGTGTTTTTAGTGTCTGTGAAGAGGGAACCTGGCTTTCTCCTTAAACACCAGTATATCTCAGTTCTTCGGGTTGTATCTTTTGCTCTCGCTTAAGAGAATTTTAATTTCTTTTAAAAGTTGAAACTAATATTGAATAGCCCACAAGACTCTGCTGCTTGATCATAATGTAGAACAGAAGTTGATGTGTTTGAGGCAAAGCCCTCACAGGCCCAGGCAGTGTTGAATAATTGGAAGGATCACCATTATGGAAGGACCTCCAGTACATCTTTCATCAGGGCCCTAAGACATTGCTGAATTATGGGTTTGTCATCAAGTGCCTTCTTGCCTACCAAATGGCTTTGTTGGAGTTTGTGAGCACATAAATCTTGCTGAATATCGCTGGAGAAGTTTCTGTGGGGGCAAACTGCTGCCTCCTGTCCCATACAGGTGCTGTAGAGTGGAATGTGGAGTGCATAACATTTTCAGAATAAACAGCATCCCATTTCAAAAAACACTTAGCTGCTTTGCTTCAAAGGAGGCCCAAGGGAGAATTCACAAGCATAGTTTGAACATCTGGGGCTGCATATCCAGCAGCAAAATATGAAATAAACCAATTTTATTTCTAGTTTGTCAACTTAAGTTTCTTTAGTTATAAGGAATACAAACACATTTTGTTGATATTATATGGTAATACAGCTCTGAAAGAATTTTCCTGCTGTTTGAAATTATGTAAACCAAGATGTCCTGTATGACTAAGGAAGTCAGTTTAGTCTGGGTTTATATTAAAGTGGAAACCACTCTCTAGAAATTAGAAGTAGAATTGCAAGAAGAAATAAAATTATCAAGATATATTTTTTCTTTACCCTTTAGACTTTCTAATTTATACAAGTTATATAAAATTGCAGGTAACAAATGAAATTGTTCGTCAAATGATGGAAATGAAAGGAATGTACAGCTTGGATAAACCTGGAGACTTCACTACAATTGTAGATGTACAGTTAATAGCAGCAATGATACATCCTGGAGGAGGACGTAATGATATTCCCCAGCGTTTAAAAAGGCAGTTTTCTGTATTCAATTGCACATTGCCATCCAATGCATCCATAGACAAAATTTTTGGTACTTCTTTCTCTTCTTTTAGTATAAGTTGTTGTGGTTTTTTTCATAATTGACTTAAAAATGTATAAAAGTATGTTCTCCTTTTCATTTTTGTCATGCAAATTCACAATACTTCCAGGGAAAAAACTAAAGTTACACCGAAAATAGTGCTGTGGAGGGCAAAGTAACCCTTTTCAATGCTTGTCTTTCTAATTTTGGACAAGAAAAATAAATAATAAGAAAATGATGTCATTTTCTGGAAAAATACGAGCACTACTATAGTGATTACCATTCCACATCTGTACTGTGTGAAATGTCCTCTGTGGCTGAAGTTCTCAATTCTGTTAGCTTTATCAATGCATTATACGGTTAAAAGCCAGTAGTTACTGACAGTTGTTTCTACACCTGGTCAGGAAAGCCATGGACAAGAGAGGGACAAAATTATTTCATCTATAACTTAAAAGCAAAGTAAAGTTTTAAATGAGTACTTACATATCTTGTTCACTACCTACCTTATTGTATCCTACAACTTGAGATTTTATATTGAGTTTTTACTTTTCAGGTGTTATTGGCTGTGGATACTTTCATTCATGTAGAGATTTCAGCCCTGAAGTATGTGATATGGTGAAAAAATTGATCCCCACAGGCAGAATATTGTGGCAATGGACAAAGGTAGAAATCACTGAGAAAGTTTTGTCATCATCAGTCTGAACAGAGTACTTAGTGTAAATTAGGCACATATTCCTTAAGAGCATATGTATAAGAACAAAAAAATAACAGAAGACAGATGGCCTAAGAAAGTTTTGGGCATACAATCTGGAAAAAACAGATTTCAGTATACAAGACAGGTGAATGAAAATATCAGTCCATTCATTCCTATAGCTTTATGCATGTCACCCAAAGCTGTAATCACTGTAGCTAAGGAACAAGAAATTGAATTATTTAAAAGTTATAGGTTCTATCTTATAAAGCCCACAACAACATATAGTATAATTACATGTTATAAGAGTTGGGGTTTCACATTTGCCGCTAGATTCTGCTTCCAAATAAATGAGATATTTTGGATGACTTCTTAGAAAGAGTTTGGCCATGGTGTTACGTATAAAAAAATAGCTTTTTTATTTTCATATCTTATATGTATTATTAATTTAAAAATTGCAAGTTGTATTATTCTTGATTCCTTCGAAATGTTACGAATTTTGATTATTAACAATATTTTTCTTTAGACAAAGATGCTGCCTACACCATCTAAATTCCACTATATCTTCAACCTTCGAGACCTTTCTAGAATTTGGCAAGGAATGTTAACTATAAAGGCAGAAGAATGCATCAACAGCTCTGTCCTTCTAAAACTTTTTAAACATGAATGTAGCAGAGTAATTTCTGACAGGTATAATAACTATAGCATTTTAGATTTAGTAGGTTTATCTGTTCACTTCAATTATGCTCATACTTCTATAAAACTTAATATGTTAAATGTTATTAGGCAATGTTTTTTCTTATTTTATGTCCAGCTTCCAGTCCGCATTGGGGCATTATCCTAACAGATGTCATGCTACTTATGGATAGATTAGAGCAGTAACTGGATGGAGAGTTTATGCATATTCTACATTTTAACCTACATTGTTTTTCACTTACCTTGGGCTACACTCAGCCAGTTCCTCTGTAAAAAAGGAGGATTGTACTGTATCTTAAATTTATACACAGAGAATAATTTATATTATTACTGTTTTGATCTCCTTATAGAAATAAGCAACACATGCCTATGATTAAATAATGGCCCATCTCCTCTAAATCTCCTTCAAAATATTCATAAAACAAATACAGATACAGTTATGAGATGTATGTGTTAAATATCCAGTAATATTTTTGTGTTTAGCTACTCCTTATCTGACTGCAGTTTCATAGGCAGTACTATAATACTATAAATAACTATTCTACTGTAGATTGAAATATAAGGGTCACTTAGCAATGATTATTTGGGAAATCATTCAGCCTTTTTGACTGAGAAATTAAGTAATCTGTCATTGACTATTTGTGGGTTAAAGTTGGAAAGTCAATTTGGTTTCTGATGTTCTATGTGATTGACTGTTACACTTCAGAGAACAGAAATTTCATTTCTGTGAATATTACCTAATTGATTTCTGTGACTATTGCCTAATATATATTTTCTTTGAAATATTACAAGCTTTTTTAGTATTTAATTATCTGTTTTTCTCCCTGTATGTGTAGAAATTTATTTTTTTTAAATAACCTGTTTTTTAGATTTATTACTCCTGAAGATACAGCCTGGTTTGAGGAAACTATTATTAAAGCAATTGAGGAATATGTGGATACAGGCTTAACAGAAGTTCTTCAAGGTGAACAATATTTTGTAGACTTTTTACGGGACATGCCTGAACCAACTGGTGATGAACCAGAAGATTTTGTATTTGAACCACCAAAAGTTTATGAGGAGGTATTTAATTTTACACCTAAAATACTAGGCACTGAAGTTTTCCTTTAATTATTAAGTATACAAAATCCTTAAAGTTTTATTAGTTATTATAGAAAGTTTTGTTAAATACCACAATTTTTGTGAACATATATCTAGATTTTTCTTGTTGGTATTCAGTAAGTCATTTTAGTGATTTTAAGTTAATGGTGCCATATAAATGTAGTTTATTAATGTCTATTCTCCTTGCTCCTTTCTTCTCACCATTAGCAGAAAATTTCAGCTTTAAACCCAACTAGAATTACTGCAGTGAATTAACAAGATAATCTCATTACTTGTGACCAATACATGAACTCAAGTTTGTGAAAAAATGTCTGTGCAGTTTTATATTCTGAAGGGCTACTCTATGATTCTTACAGAATTATGTATTTATCTATTTATTTATTTTCAGATTCCAAGCTTTGAATTTCTTTGTGAAAAGTTGCAAATGTATCAGAGACAGTACAATGAATATATTAGGGGATCATTTATGGATTTGGTGTTTTTTAAGGATGCAATGACACATCTTGTAAAGGTTTGGAAAATGTTACTTTTTTTATTAGTTAAACTGTTGTAGCGGTGTTTCTGATTGGGGTGAGCTATGATTAGAGAGCACGTTCTGAAAGCCTACTCTTATCCCCAAACTTGCTTGCTATCTTTGCTGGTAATTTTCAAGAACTAGGAAATAGCTACAGTAATTTTACCTGTTTTCATATTTTTTTATTGTCTTACTTTATACATTTGTTTAAGCTTCTGTGTATTCAGAGATATTAAGATTTTCCTCAGTAGGAAAGGTGCAGTCATAAGGAGGCACGGTTCTATCTTGTATAGAGAATGATGTGTAACCAGTAAGAATTCAGAGAACACTTCAAAAGTGTATGTCCCTGACAAATGACTAAAACAATGTCAGGTAGAATCTAATTGGATGAAAGATGTGAAAATAAATATAAATTAGGGCTGCAGTAGAATCAGTTATAGGGTAGAGGAAAGTGTCACTTTACAGTTAGTTGAACCTCTACTCAGAAAGGACAATATAAGGAAAGAATTAATCCTAAGTCAGAATCTAGCTCACTGGGAAAAAAAAAAAAAAGCACTGCATTGAAGCAGAAGAAAATAATTTAATTTTAAAATACAGTTCATGTGATGATAGGTGAATTTTCAAAGACCCTGGAAATCTCTGATACTCCATTTCCATTGGCAAGTTTTGACCAGAATATCCAGAATATATGGTTACATGGCAGAAAGGAGCCCTGCTGTCTTACATGAGAAGTAAAGCAAAGTGTAGCATCTAAAAATAATAATGCACTATCATATAATAAACCCAAGAAAGATGTGATGTATATACAGGAGATGTGTGTAAAAGTAATAAAATAGTACATTTTAAATCTAGCTTTTCTGTCTGGGAGGCTTGTTAAGAAAACTATCTAAAAGGAAATGCAGAAGGTAAATAAAATAGAAGATGACACTAAATGATAGTTTAAATGTGTCCAGGTCTTTCAGACTTAAAATTAGGAATCTAGAATGTTTATTCTTCTTGCTAAAGATTCTCATTGATATTTTTAAACACATTCGAGGTGATACCTTCAACATAAAATGAAGCTTAAAATCTATCCCTTTCTGTGTTTAAGTTCTATGTGTAACTAATTATAACCATCCTATATTTGTACATGCAGCTTTTTCATTAGCTATGCAAAATTCCTAAAGAATGTAGAAGTGCTCTTTTGAGAGAAAAAAACTTCTGGACATATCCTTTTAATATTTTTTTTTTTTTTTTACTCTAGTAAACAAAGTTTTGAGTATAACATATTTTTAAAATATTAGTCATTAACATTTAAATTTAAATTTATTAATGATCTTTGCTTCTATATGTCTCTATAGATTTCCCGGATAATTCGGACATCATATGGAAATGCTTTACTTGTAGGAGTTGGTGGTTCTGGAAAACAGAGTCTTTCAAGGTTGGCCTCCTTTATTGCTGGCTATAAAATATTTCAGATCACTTTAACCAGGTAAGAAATTTCTTATATATAAATCCAGTTTATGATATTGCTTTCATTTTACACAGTCATAAACTTATGTTTTTTACAACCTTTTTTTGGTGGTTGTTGATTTTGTTGGGTTTTTTGGT
Source organism: Chaetura pelagica (assembly GCF_000747805.2). Classification (NCBI taxonomy): domain Eukaryota; kingdom Metazoa; phylum Chordata; class Aves; order Apodiformes; family Apodidae; genus Chaetura; species Chaetura pelagica. Next base: position 586,342 of record NW_009952106.1, on the reverse strand, counting down.
TGTTTTTGTTTTCCATTTTGTAACTGTTTTAAAATGTGGGACACAATAAATTCTTATCTGGTTTGTATACAACATAGGATTAAGTTTGAGCTCAAAAAGCTGGACCATGTGTTAGCTATTCCTGAGCCAAAATGTGTGTGTTTACAGGGAATGTTTGCACTATCATTTATAAAGCACTGTAATTTGAAAATAGCTTTATCTAAGTTATTTTGAATTAACAAGTAATGTTTCTTCTGCCTCCTAGATCCTATAATGTAGGCAATCTGTCAGATGATTTAAAAGCATTGTATAGAACAGCTGGAGCAGAAGGACAAGGCATCACTTTTATTTTCACTGATAATGAAATAAAAGATGAGGCATTTTTGGAATATATTAATAATCTCTTGTCTTCAGGCGAGGTAAGAGGCCCAATGTGACAGGCAATGTACTTTAGAAGCAGAAAACTAAAGAATTTGTTCCCACTAGTTTATGTCTATTAATTTTTTTGTAAAAAAAATAATAAATAATAAAATCAATAATGATTAACTCAGAAATATCTCAAATTCTAAAATAAGGAGTGCTCTTCATTGGAAGTTCATCCATTTCAGTGTAAGTCAGGAAAATATAAGGAGCTATGGTGGGCAGTTCAGTAGCCTTTCTTAAATGAGGATTCACTGGCCAGTCAGGATCTCTATGAAGTCTAAATCAGGGACAAATTTCTTTTTTAAACTGTATATATGCAGAGAGATACAGATGTAAACATAAAAATATTTGTCAATCCTCTAATAATTACATCCATGAAATTTATTTTCTTATTCATTTTATTTTTGTAAAGATTTCTAATTTATTTGCTCGGGATGAATTGGATGAAATCACCCAAGCATTAATACCTGTGATGAAAAAGGAGATGCCTCGATGTCCTCCAACCTTTGATAATCTTTATGAGTATTTTTTAACTCGAGCAAAGAAGAACTTACATGTTATCCTCTGCTTTTCTCCAGTAAGTTTTTCCTTCATATCTATCTTCCTTACTTGCATTAGCAAATTATCATCCAAAGTGTGTCAGGGTTATTCAAGTTTTATATTTTTTAAGTAGATTTAAATATTTATAAAAAGACTGAAGTCTGTTTAGAATTGCTAAGATAATAAGAGTAGAGATGACAGAACTTAAAAGAAAATACTTTAAAATTAAATAATTTTTTTACATGTTAAAGTAATTTATATTTTTTCTTCCTGACATATTCTTTCATAATGCATACAATAAAATGTCTCTGTGAAATTCTTCTTTGTTATTTGAAAGGAAGAATTTAATGGAAACTTGAGTGAGTTAATAGAAATTTTCAAATATTAAGAAACATTTATTTGTCATTCTTTCTTTACATTTAATAAACTACTGAATGCTGGAAATTTAGCTAAATACATACATAAAAGAAAAACTGTGTGGGGTGTTCTAAGCAGAAGATTAGCAAGAAAAAAAAATAAGACTATTTAGTTTTTTTAATATGAATTAAATATTTTTATCAACCTATTAGGTATCATATTGTAAATTAACATCTACTCTCTTTAGGTTGGAGAAAAGTTCCGTGCACGATCTTTGAAATTTCCTGGTCTTATATCAGGGTGCACCATAGATTGGTTCAGCCGATGGCCCAGAGAAGCTCTTTTAGCTGTAGCCAGTTACTTTCTTTCGGAATACAATATGGTCTGCTCTCCATCAGTTAAAACACAAGTAGTGGAAGCCATGAGTCTCTTTCACGATTTAGTTTCAGAAAGCTGTGAGAATTATTTCCAAAGGTAATGTTTTATACAAATGCAATAGTTAATCCTGAAAGTATTACTACTGGTAGTGTGTTTTGAACTTTTGTTACATGAAACAGTAAGTGTCTTTTGAGGCTAACACAAAAATTAATCTCCTCTCTCAACATATGCAAAAGCTGTGAAAAGTAATTGCCATTATGTTGCAAATTCATTATCTTCATTTTAATTATTAAAGAATCTGTAACATTGCTTATATGGATTAAAACAATATAATTGGAAATAAGGGTTCATATTTTGAAGAAATTTTATTTTAAATTAATTTAAGACTTGATTTATATAATCTGGCTCATTTGAAGTAAGTAAATGGATGGACATGTAAAAATATATGTACTAAGTTGGTCTTGCCAATATGTTGTGTTTTAGGTTTCGAAGAAGAACTTATGTTACACCTAAATCCTATCTCTCTTTCATCAATGGCTACAAAGATGTTTATACTGAGAATTTACAGAATATTAATGAACAAGCTGAACGTATGAACATCGGTAAGCAAGAGGGATAAAAGTAAATTTCAGACTTTTTTCAGTGACCACTTAAAATCAGTTCTTCTGGATCACTGTGCAAAACTGGTAGCATAGGAGGACCGTTTCCAAGCAGTTCAGCTATCACCAGCTCACAACAATTCTCCCCCAAAAAATGCCTTAAAGAAGCTGCCAGCTTAGTGATTCATCTCAGAGTTAAACTAATATTTCCAATTTATTGTTCCTAATCAAAAGTAGAACCTGGAAATGGCCAAAGAGAGTGTCTGGTTCACCACTGCAGAGAGAGGAAGCTCTAAACACATTTGTTAATTTACTTCTGGACTTCTTTTAATGAAAATTCTGGCTATACAATCTAAGTGCTTCACAGTTGATTTATTTCAGATTTCTTCTGTAGAGTAAGTAGCTGTCGCTTACGGTAATTTTATAACTATGGTTCTGAAATACAGGAAATTGTGATTGAAATATTCTTCTAATTTTGGGTATCTCTTTGAAATTGCCTAATTATTTTGCTTTAGATTAGTATCTAATGGATTCAGAATACGTTGCTGGTTTTCCGTTTTCTCCAGTTTACATCTAGAAATGCTTTTGTAAATCTGCCAGGGCAACTAACAGCTTAGGAAACTTGGTTTTTATGGGAAAAGAAGCTGTCTATCAGTCTAAGAGAATAGATAATTCTACATGATAAGATTTTTCATACAAAGGTAAAAGTAGGTAGCATTTAGACAATTTTTAACAATGCAACTGATACACTTCACATAAAGAATAGAATAAGAATGTGTAGATGTTTGTTTTATTCACAATCTGCTGAATTAGAATGGACTGTAGAATAGTAAGTGATACTCAATATTTTCACATTATGGAAATTTTCCTTTATGGATCTGTTGCCATTTCTAGAAATCTGAACTGATGATAAGTCCTGCTTGAGAGATGAGGTTAGAGTCTGAGAAGCTTAATGATTTTGGGGGGTGGGGATGGGATGTGGTGTGTGTTCTTTCTCCAGTACTTCTATTTTTAAAAATAATTAGGAAGAAGCAACTTAAGTAGCTTCAGCACTGCTAAGAAAATGCCATGGGTAGGTTTTCCTAGCCTCTGACTTGATCTTGTTGCTAATTCCTTACATGGTCTTCTAAACTAAGTGATCATGTACCGATGACCATGTTCTGGTACATCTTCTACTGCAGGATCTTTACATCTCTGATGCTCAGAAAGTCATGGCTGTCAGTTTGTGAGCAATACTCATGCCAATAAGAAAATATTCTCAATAGTTTCACTTGTATAGAGAAGGTATACTACAAAATAACAAAAATATTGGTCGTCCCTGACTCCAAATGTGCTCCACTGTTTGCTGCATCCTAAGGAACTTTCTTAATAAATTTGTTATAATTACTTAACTACTGCCTCACACATCCATTCCTTAGTCTTTTGTCATTTAATGTAAAAAAGATGTAGAAGGTTAAAATAATTAACAGAATTTAAATCTTATATTATCAAACTCAGCTGAGATAACATTGCTCTTTTCATCTCCTTGTTGAAATGGTTTCTCTATATGTAATAATGTCTGCATCAATTCAAGATGCTTGTAAAACAGCAAAAAAATAAGAAAGTAAGAAATATGTCAGTACTGATTTCTAGAAATGTCTCTGGCTCAAGCACACTAAAAATATACCTGTCTACACTACTACATGTCTACACTCCTCTATGTGAGGAACATATTTTGGAAGATAGAAGTAATATCTTTTGTCACTTCGGATGAAAACTCTTGTAAGAGAGATGAGGGGAAAACTGAGATCCAATGACAATTAGAATTATTTCTGAATGGTTAACATTTTGTGTCTTCTTTCAGAATCTATTTGGGGAATCCCTTATAGAGCACCATACATGTGGATAATGTCTTTTCATGTAGAACTGTGGTTCTGCAGGAAGTCTTCTGTTTAGCTTTGACAAAGTGAGCATGTTATCCATTTGACCAACTTGTTGCTAGATCTCCTGCCAATTAAAACTGACAGAAATTACATCCTTGAGGTGCTAAGAGTACTGTGGTTTATTATTTTATAAAGATTTTTGTAATTTTTCTATATGCTCTAGTTTTCTGCAGCCATTATTCAGACAAGTGCAAAATACATGGACAAGGGTAAAGATTACTTTTATTCTTTCCATGGAATCAAAATACATGGTGCCTTTTTAACTTGCTTTAGATAAGTTGCAGCTGTTATCCATAGGGTTCTTACATTGAGTTCTACTTATCCCTTTGAAAAATACTCTTCCTGTTTCTGTTGCCTACATCAGGCATTTTATATGAAAAGCACTAAAAAAAGCCCGTACAGTTGTAATGTTTCTTGTGATTGGAAGTATGCAGGGGACTTGAGATAGCTATAAAGGTTTCTCGTTTATAACAGAATTCTTCAGTTCTTTTTGTTTTATGTATTCCAATGCTATGTTAACCTTTCTTCTCACTCTAGGATTTTAGCAGGGAAAGCTAACACAACAACAGGAATCACTTTCCCTTTCATAGCTTCTCTCAGAAGTACACTAAAATAACAACCATTTTGGATATTGGTGTCAGAGGAGTGGAAGGTGGGGGTAGAAAGCTAGTGTGTACAGACCTCTATCACTCAGTTATTTTAGGAAGTGGATTATATCTGGAAAAAGAAACATTCTAAAACATCTCTCTTGTTTCCCAGTCAGCATCTTTCAGGGAATATACCTTTGAACTTCCTTTTTTTGGGAGTGGCAAAATAACCTGTCTTTTGGCAAGGAATAACAAGAGCCTTTAAAATGACAGTAGCCTGATCATGAGACAGCTGTTTCCAAAGAACAAGACATGTGCTAGGAGAGAATGCTTATCTGTGTGAAATGTGGGAAAAGTGGAGACACATCGGAGAAATCTAGTACATTAAATGAGTAACTGAAAGTGTGCTCTGACTCTAGCCCTTCAGGAGAGAGTGAGATAGAGGGAATGCTTCCACATAAGTGATAAGACTTCAAGATTCAATGACGGACAGGAGAGGCTAAAGAGTCTTCAGCATTCAATGTGGAGCTCAGGAGTAGTCAAAGATCTGTGCTCAAATCTATGAGCAAGAGAGGAGAGAAGAAAAGAGTGCATGGATGCATGGGAATGACTGGATAATTATAGAGGGAGCAAACTAACTTCTTTCTGGGCAGCTGTTAGTGTAAGGATGAATGGTTTCTATGTATGGGACTGGCCCTAAGCCAAGTAGGTGCAGAGGCTTTCTTGTGCCTTTTTGCACTGTCTTTCAGCTGGGTCAAAAGAAAGTAAACTCAATTTATGCAGGAGCTCAAGGTTGTAATTTTGCTGTGACCTGTGAGTCTACTTTTTGTGGCTCCACTTCCTTCTACTTTTCTCTATAACAAGCTCCCTATTGGAAGGCAGTAATGGATCATAATATTTATGTAATTTCCTCATGCAGTGATACAAATGGAGTATCAGTCTAATTTTCTGATCACCCTGTGACTTTATGACACAACATATCCTTGACATTTTTTATATTTTTTTTTAAGAACTCAATATAATGACCATTAGGATATATTATATTGCAGGTAATACTTCAGCTATACTCTTTAGGTACTGTTCACAGCTATAACAAACTATAACTAAGAAGAATGGATTTATTTTTTGAAGAATCAAGCTTTTTTATAATAATTTTGCACCTAGTGTATTTATATGAAAAGTGAGTAGTAAGCACAATCATGATACACTGCTTAAACCCACTTTCTCTCCTTTACACAGATTTTAATGAGAATACAAGGTACAATCTAGAGCTAGATTGAATTACCTAACTAGGAAAAGATAGTTTCCATTTTTCTGAAGTTTATCTTTTACTCAATAGGTCTGGCTAAGCTGTTGGAGGCCAGTGAATCTGTTGCTCAACTTTCTAAAGACTTGGCCATTAAGGAGAAAGAACTGGCTGTGGCATCTGCTAAGGCAGACAAAGTAAGTACTTGAGTGTTACATAACAAAAGCAACAGATAGCACCAGGATATATAGTGAAATAAAGTATTATTGTAGAATTTTCTCATAATTTGTACAGGCCAAAAAGTGTGCATGGTGGTCTAAATTGAGGTTTCACTCATTCATTTGCTTCTGAATGTGAGGTATTTTAAGACTGCAATAGAGGTTAAGTGCCTGTCTTCTGCCATTTCTCACCCTTATCTGTACTTACTTGCAGATCAGAAGTTAACAGTTGCTAACGGGACTTTACTATTTTAAAATCCCTTAGGAAAAAGTTAATCACAGTTCAGCTTCATATTTTGACTTTTATATGAACAAAGTGTCTATGTGTTCGTGAGACTGGTGGTCTGGTAGAAATCTAGTTTCCAAAATTACTCTCTGGAAAGGTATATTAGGGAATGTACTAATATAGGTATTCTGTTTTGTGAAAGATGATAGAGCAGTTTGGATTGGAAGGAACCTTTAAAGGTCATCTCGTCCAACTCCCTGCAAGGAGCAGGAGCATCTTCAGCTAGATGAGGTTGCTCAAAGCCCTGTCAACCTGACCTTGAATGTTTCCAGGGATCCCAGAATGTTTCCATCTACCACTTCTCCAGGCAGCCTGTTCCAGTGTTTTTCAACACTCATTTAAAATTTTTCCTTGCTTTAATCTAATCTAAGTCTACTCTCTCTGAGTTTAAAACCATTACCCCCTGTTCTATCTCAATAGGCCCTGCTAAAAGGCACCAAAAGATATAATATCAATGCTGTGATTGTGCATATTTATATAACAATTTTGTCCACTGATGGCTAAGGGACTACAAGCATTCTTCAAGGCCTTTAATCTCCTAAGAGATAAAATTATGACAGAAAGGGATGAAATTATATTTCTCACATTTCAGGAGTATGACAGATAGGCTGGTAGAGTTAGCTTTGTTTAATATTTATATTTTGATTTTTAAATAGCTCTATGGCAGTCATTCACGTAGCCATTTCAGTGTTAGCTTTTTCAACAGGGCACTACTTATGAAACATAAGAAGTAGAAGATGTTTGGACAGATAATAAAAGAATAAATATTTATTGAAACTATGTATAATATTTTTCTTTTTTTTTTCTCTAATTCTATTTATATCTGAAGAATTGTAATTTTAAAAAACATATACTTATTGTATTGAAAAAATATAGGTTCAAATAGGATGAAAATCCACCATAGGATGAACTGGCTTAAAAAGCCACTATAAAGGTCTTCTATCCAATACAGAAATAATTAATTTTTTACTCTCCAACTCCTGCTGAGAGACTTGTATGATATTTCTTTGTGAGGATTCTGTAAATGATATTAATTTTAATTCCATAATTATATAATGCCACGTATAGTTACGGGTAGCTTTATATTTTTCTGTGTAATAGCCTTTATGTACCTGTTTTCTCTGTGTCTGAGGACTTAGTAATTTGTTCCACCTTTTTGATTTATTAAGTTTATGTGTTTAATATCTATTCTAGGTACTAGCGGAAGTCACAGTAAGTGCTGAAGCTGCATCTAAAGTAAAAAACGAAGTCCAGGGTGTGAAAGACAAAGCACAAAAAATCGTGGATGAAATTGATGTAGAAAAAATGAAAGCAGAGAGAAAACTGGAGGCAGCTAAACCAGCATTAGAAGAAGCAGAAGCTGCATTGAATGTGAATAAAATTCTTACCTTTTTGATTAGTTTAATACTATTTGGGTCACCTGTGAAAGGAAGGCTAGAGCCACCAACATACAGTTGTCACTTGGTTTTGACTTGCTGTCACCAGCTCTTCATAGTTAGAGGTCATGTCTTGGATGAAGCTCATATTTTGTCTCACATAGAGTTTATTTTATAGCATTATTTTTCTGCTTGTATCCTAATATTTTATCATGATGAAGGTATAAATCTTTCCAAAAGTTTTATGAGCCTTTAGAATATCTGTTATCTGAACTGAAGGGAATACTTCTTATGCTAAATTAATGTTTTTTCTTCATGCTTAACTAACTAATGGTATCCTTTTTTTTAAGTGGAATAAAAGGCTGTCTCTTCCTTCACAAAAAACAAAACAAAACAAACAAACAAACAACAACAACAACAACAACAAACATACAAAAAAATGAACCAAAACAAAAGACCCCACAAAAAAGCCCAAACCAAAACAAAAAAAAGGTTTACTTTGGAGAGAAATGGGAAACAAAGGGGATTCAGGGCAATCAGAATCAGAAATTTGGAGGCATTGCCATGCTACAATTAAAAAGTAAAAAACTCTGGAATCAGAAATCACTGAAATATTTTAAGACATTCAGTTCCAGTAATCAGAATTTATGTGGCAAAAAATGAACGAACAAACAAAAAGAACTACATGGAAGAATCTAGAAGAGGAGCAGTTTGCTCTTACACTGACCTCTAAATGAGTTAAATGAACCTTCCAAAAATGGTCACAAAAATAACATATATAATGTGTAGACTCATACATTATCCTGTGGTTTCTATAATTTGTCTGTAACTACTCCTTCCAAACAGGTAGTTTTGTAGGCAAAAATTAGTGTTTGCTTTGAAGTTTGCAAAAATTTATTATTTTTCTGTTAGTCATTGAACATAGCAAAGTGTTAGTGATGCTACTAGAAAATGAAGTAAAAAAACCTAGTATTTCATACCTATAACTTTAAAACCAACAAACCCAACTAAATCAATCTCAGAATAAATTACACTTAACCCTTAAAAGTAAAAAATACCATTTTACCAAGAAAACTGCTTTTAATTAAGTCTTATGCAATTTTACAATATGCTTTTCTTCAGTCATGTAGAATTAAAAGTTAATGTTACTGTTCCTTGTATTTCACTTTTGAGTGTTGTCTTTAGCATTGGGAAAATAGTCTTGTCTAATATATATTCATTAAAATTATTACAGTTTCACAAAACTATGAAATTTATTAAAGTAAATCAAATTACTCACCTTTTTATGTACTTAGTCCAAACTTGACTGAGAGAAAAGTATGATAAGCAAACAATAAAATAAAAATATTGAATAGGAAAATAGAATGGTAATGATGCATGATTCTTTAACATTTCTCTTCAAACAGACTATCAAACCAGTGGATATTGCTACTGTTAGAAAACTTGCAAAACCTCCACACCTAATTATGAGGATCATGGACTGTTGTCTGGTACTATTGCAAAAGAAACTAGATCCAGTTGTCCTGGATCCAGAAAAGAATTGCGCTAAGCCATCATGGGGAGAATCATTAAAAGTAAGTAGAGTTTACAGCATTTCATAGATATCAGAAATAGCAACTTGCATATCAGAGAACTTTTGATGTTGTTTACTCAAAACATGGCAGGATTTTTTAAAAACACAAACATATGGTTTTAAGATAGGCTTAGTATATAAGTAATGTCTTCTCCTGCTAGTCTTTAAATTCTGCTGTTCTCTATTACTGCATTAATTTGCCAATATGATTACCTTAGGGTTTTTTTTCATACAAATAAAGACATTTTTTTAATATGAGTAGAGCACTTGCTTTGCCATGAATTAATAAATAATCAAAACTTTATTTACCACCAACATAATGGAATGCAATAAGCAGTTACTCTATGAGTTGCCTTTGACATGCTGAACATTTGTTAGAAAAAACAATTACTTCCCTTTTCAGAAGAATTTAGGTCACATTGTATGATCAGACATAGGCATTTTTCTGCATTCTGTAGATATCTTAAAAATGTATCTCTGAGGGTTTATCTTGGACCATTTTTATTATTTTTTTTTAATGAAATGCTGCTTCCTAAATGCTTTTTAATTTCCAACGTGGGAGTATGGAAGATGGAAAGATCATCTAAAGAACCTGAAAGTGCACTAGTCCATGGGCTCTGGTGAGATCCATCCATGGCTCCTGAGGGAACTGGTGGATGAAGTTGAAAAGCTACTTTCCATGTATTTCCATGAAAAGTTATGGTAATCTAGTGAAGTTCTCACTGACTGGAAAAGGGGAAACATGGCTCCCATTTTCAAAAAGGGAAAAAAGGAAGAGGATGGGTGATTGGCTAGATGGTTACACTCAAAGAGTTGTGGTCAATGCCTCACTGTACAAGTAGAGATGAGTGACAAGTGGCATTCTGCTAGGATCAGTGCTGTTTGCTGATGACACCAAGCTGTGTGGTGTGGTCAACATGCTGGAGAGAAGGGAAATCTTCCAGAATGACCTTGGCAGTCTTGAGAGGTGGACCCAGACCAACCTTATGAAACTCGAAATGGGCAAGTGTAAGGTCCTGCATCTGGGTCAAGGCAATCCCAAACATAATTACAGATTGGGCAGAGAATGGACTGAGAACACTGCCAAGGAGAAGGACTTGGAGCTGTTGGTTGAGAGGCTCAACAGGAGCTGGCAATGTGTGCTCGCAGCCCAGAAAGCCAACTGTGTCCTGGCCTGCATCAAAAGAAGTATAGCCAACTGGTCAAGGGAGGAGACTGAGGGGTGACCTCATCAATGTTTACAAATATGTAAGGGGTGAGTGTCAGGGGGACGGAGTTAGGCTTTTCTCGGTGATGACCAGTGATAGGACAAGGGGTAATGGGTGTAAATTGGAGCATAGGAAGTTCAAGGTGAATATCCGAAAAAATTTTTTTACTGTGAGAGTGACAGAGCACTGGAACAGACTGCCCAGGGAGGTTGTGGAGTCTCCCTCACTGGAGACATTCAAAACCCACCTGGATGAGTTCCTGTGTGATGTACTCTAGGTGACCCTGCTCTGGCAGGGGGGTTGGACTAGATGATCTCTCGAGGTCCCTTCCAGCCCCTAAGATTCTATGATTCTATGATTCTATGATTCTATGATTCTCCCGCTCTACTTCACTCTTGTGAGACCACACCTGGAGTATTGTGTCCAGTTCTAGGTTCCCCAACACAATAAGGGCATGAAGCTCTTGGATAGAGCCCAGAGGAGGGTCACAAAGATGATTTGAGGGCTGGGACACCTCTCCTATGAACATAGGCTGAGTGTTGAGGGTGTTCAACCTGGAGAGGAGAGGGCTCTGGAGAGATCTTATAGTGGTCTTCCAGTGCCTGAAGGGGCCTACAGGAAAGCTGGGGAGGGACTTTTTGCAAGGGCTTGTAGTGAAATAAGGGCATGAAGCTCTTGGATAGAGCCCAGAGGAGGGTCACAAAGATGATTTGAGGGCTGGGACACCTCTCCTATGAACATAGGCTGAGTGTTGAGGGTGTTCAACCTGGAGAGGAGAGGGCTCTGGAGAGATCTTATAGTGGTCTTCCAGTGCCTGAAGGGGCCTACAGGAAAGCTGGGGAGGGACTTTTTGCAAGGGCTTGTAGTGATAGGATGAGGGGAAATTGTTTTTACTGGGATAGAATAGATTTAGTTTAGATAATTATTATATCAATAACTTTAAAGACTATCTACTAGAGTGTAACTTTAAAATCATTGAAGGCATATGGGAGGAGTTACAACTCAATAGCACACTTACAATATTAGCTATGAATTACATCTGCTTATGGAAGAATTTTATGAACTTTTTTTGACTTACCTATGAAGAACCTTTGGAATGTGAAATAGCTTATAAATATCCTGTGTTGTTTGTTTGCAGCTTATGAGTGGCCCATTCTTGCAGAATCTGCAAAACTTTCCTAAAGATTCAATCAATGAAGAGACAGTAGAATTACTCCAGCCTTACTTTGACATGGAAGACTATACACTGGAGAGTGGTAAAAAGGTCTGTGGTAATGTGGCAGGACTGCTTTCTTGGACACAAGCTATGGCAACATTTTACAGTGTTAACAGAGAAGTCTTACCTCTTAAGGTAATAAATAATCTCTTGCTTTGGGTTTGCTTTCCATATCTGTTGTATATATATCTGCAGTATATATATGACATAGTTTTCAGATTTAATTTTGAAGTCTTTTTATAAGTATTAATAGAAAAGTTATTTTTTATGTGATATTGTCTTATGGTTACCAAGTAAGCAGACTTAAAATAATAAAAAGTGTGTTGTATTATAATTGTTTTAATTTTTCCTTTCCTTGCAGGCTAACTTGGCAAAACAGGAAGGATTCCTGAAAGTAGCTAATGCAGAATTAGCAAAGGCTCAAGAGGTATTAGACGAAAAGCAAGCTGAACTGGATAAAGTGCAGGCAAAGTTTGATGCAGCAATGAAGGAGAAAATGGTGAGACGAAAGTATTTTAGTATTATGAAAAATGCTTTCTTACTATACGGTTGTCATGCATTTAGGACCTGCTACCATGAATGACAAGGATAAGGTTCAGGTACCAAAAAATAAATAGATTGAAATCTATGTTCTCTAAAATTTCCTTATTTCTGTGATTAGGAACATTAGACAATAGAGTCATTTAGAGTTCTCAAGAATGAGTTTTAAATAATATAGCCATATTAATTATAAGAGGATGAAAAAAACATACAAAATAATGCATTAGATTTTTGCATTCTATTACTAAGTAGGATATTTTTTTCAATTTTAGGACTTACAAGATGATGCGGAAACCTGCAGAAGAAAGATGCAAGCTGCCTCTGCACTTATAGATGGACTGAGTGGAGAGAGAGTTAGATGGACAGAGAAAAGTAAAGAATTTAAAGCTCAGATTAACAGGTATTATATATATGAATAAAAGAAGGAGGCCTAGAGACTAGACAGTAACCCTTGTCCTATAGACTGTGTGTTGAAACATGTGGGATAGTTGGCCTTGTTCTGAGAAACCTGGAAACTTTTGAGTCCCTATTGTGTTGCCGTCCAAATGACCAAGCTGAGCAGCCTAGGTGACAGAGGTCCTAGCTGTCTAGAATACAGGAAACCTGTCAAAATGGTTGCTAAAGTTAAAGAGTCTGCAAGTTCAGACTCGGCTTCTGTGGAATGCTTCTATTTCCATGAATTTTTTTTGGGGGAAACGGCATTTTTTGTGAGGTCTGCTTATTCCAAGAGAATGAATTTTGTATATTTGGATAAATATTGTATTGCAGACATATTTTTAAGATATAAATCAATTTCTTGCTTCAGTTATGAAAGAAGGAATAGTTGTAATCAGGGCTTTGTTATGTTGTAGGGCTGAAGATAATGTTTTCATATGATACTACTCAAGTTTTGCCACAAAAATATTTTGGAAACACAAAGCAACTGTTTGTTTTGTTCTCAAAGAGCAACAGTTCTGTCACTAAATTGTCCTCAGAACAGAAATCTTCTTACATTTCAAAAGCTGGCTATTTAAACAAATGGAAATTGAAATTGTACATCACATTTTAACTATTATTTTGTTCCTTTCTAGGCTTGTGGGAGATGTACTGCTCTGCACAGGTTTTCTTTCATACTGTGGACCTTTTAATCAAAATTTCAGGATGCTTTTACTTAACGATTTATGGGAAGCAGAGATGAGAGCCCGTAATATCCCCTTTACTGAAAACCTGAACCTGACTTCTATGTTGGTAGATCCACCAACAGTAAGTTGTTGGTCCTTGGTGGTCTTAATGTAAATTTCAATTAATGTATTCTGTGCCCATTAGCCAGCATTATGCTTCCTTAGAATTATAACACCCAGTATTGCAGGGCACTGTAGTTCTGTGGTTTTCAAATGTTCTTGGCAATTTCCACTAAATGTCTGAGTACTGTTTAAATAGATAAACAAGCTTATATTATATAAAGAAGTGACATCTACAGTTAGATAATTGCCACTAAGATAGTGCACTTTCAAGTACCTTGTTTTGATAACCCATCACCACACCTATACATCACATATCTGCTAAAACAGTGGGTATGATTGTCAGTTTTTGCTTCTGCCAATAATATCTGGGTCTGGTTTCGGAAATAAATTTTCCATCAAGGAGAACATTTAAAAAAGAATGCATAAATTATTTTGATTAAATGTGAATTTATGATAAATTAAACAGAGGAAAATGCCAGAATCTTCAGTTTTTCTTCAGTAATAAGTCCCAAAAGCTCTCTTAGCCTGATTTTCTTTTAATTGATCCCAGTGTTTAATTTGTCTGTAAAGCTGCCTTTTGACGTTTTTACACAATTAAAATATATTTTTTATCATTCTATAGAATTTAAAACATCTATATATATAAAATCCTGGAAATATTTTTCCATCTACATTAATAATTTTTAATCAGATTCAGATATGCATCCCCTTTGGCTCACTGTCCCTATTATTTCTGGGAACAGTCATAACTGAAGGACAATTCTAGTGAGATTTTATTTCAAACTACTTTTGTTGTTGCTGTATTCTTCAGATTAGTGAGTGGAATCTTCAAGGACTTCCTGGAGATGATCTCTCAATTCAGAATGGTATAATTGTTACTAAGGCAACTAGATACCCTCTTTTGGTAGACCCCCAAACTCAAGGAAAAACATGGATTAAAAAGAAAGAAGAAGCAAATGAATTACAGGTGAAAAATATTTTAAAATAATAACGTGCTGTATTATATTCATTCAAACATTATTGCATTTGAGTCAGTGTAACCCTTACACACACATTTTTGAGAACTGCAACTTGTGTGGAGACTGACCATGATGTAGATGCATCAGCAAGGAACTTGACAAGAGCTGAAAATCCCATTCAAGGACTTGGAAAAAATCTTAGAGGAAGTTAATACTGGTATGAAATCTAGCAAGAAGAATTAAAGAGAAGGAGGTAGTCTTGTGTTTGACATTGGTGAACCCTATTGCCCTATACAGAGGGTAAAGTGGTGAAAAGTATAGCGAAAGAGTAGAATATGAAATTATAAAAATAAATTGAGCAATGATTAGTGTTGGCTTTATTTATTCAAGTTTTTTAATGATTTATGATATTTTTAACCCTATTTAATGACAATTAAAATATCTGATTTCATAATATTATCACAGCAATTAATCTGTTAGAGAGAATTCAGATTTCAAGAAATAATTTCTCAACATTTCAATGCTGAAATTATAAAATCTAGTCCTCAATGTAAAATAGAAAATTAAAAAGTTAGGTGTTTCTGATTTCAAAAATATACGTAACCTTGTGAATTCCCAGTAAGCTGTACTAGTTTTGCTTGCTACATTATTATTCTCATCACCAAGTTTTCCAGATTCCATTACAGTAAATCTTTGAATTCATCTTTTTATGGTACTTTTCATTTCATTTACAAGAAGTATTTCTGCATGAATTGCTGCATGGTCAACATTTATTACTTTCTTTAAAATGCAACTAACAAAAACAATGAAGAAAGGTTTTCATAGTTTGATCTGTGGTTTTCATGTAGGACTTTGAAAAAAATGTTTTTATCCTTATATCGATTTATAATTTACTCTTTGAGGTAACAAGTCTGAATGACAAGTATTTCCGCACACACCTAGAAGACAGTCTTTCACTGGGACGATCACTGATGATTGAAGATATAGGTGAAGAACTGGATCCAGTCCTTGATAATGTATTAGAAAAGAATTTCATGAAATCTGGTACTTCTTTGAAGGTTAGTAATGAAACAGAAGACCTGGAATAAGTGGTTAGCTTTGTGATGAATCGTATTTTACCCTTTCCTTCCAAACCTCTGCTGAATCAGGTAGACTTTTTATTCAATAGGGTGCTGTGAAGATCAAACTGAACTAATAAAATAAAGGAGACAGAGCCTCAGTTGAGTAATAAGTTCATGAGACTTAGCATTCAACTACTGAAGCTACTACTGAAGATTCCAAACTGGTACCAGTTATGTTTATCCTACTGAATGCTTACAATACTTTCTATTGATTTTCAAACACTTTCATTTTACACCCTTTAACAGAATTAATAGAATTTAAAATATCTCTCTTTTCTTAGCATGGAGTGCTGATCATAGCAACTGCACTATCTTTAATCTGGAATAGAACTGTTTTCTGATGGAACAAGCCAAAAAGCATGTTTAACTAATAATAAGTATATTCCCAACCTTGAAAAATCATTAGTCTTTCTGATTTTGTATCCCAACCTTGAAAAATCATTAGTCTTTCTGACTTTGAAACAAACTCCTTTCAAACATCCTGAAATAAAAGACTTTGCATGCTGTATATTTCCATATGTCTTTTTCACAAATAATCTTAATTAAATGACTGGGATATGGAAGAGATGGTAGACCAGATTTTTTTATGATAATGAATATAAAATTACTGCTATTTTTGTGAAGTAGTTTGACTTTGTCACAGGAAACAATATTCTTACAGTAATGGTTTGGTCCTACTCCTTCTTAAGCTAGGTATTTGAAGTGGCCTTGAAGGCTCATACTCATAAGTCAGTTTTCCATGTGCACATAGTGTTCAAGTTAGACCACCAAGTTAAAAATGCTGTGAAAAACTCTGAATAAACGTATAGTTTCTTTAGATAAATTATTTAAGATCCACTTAGTCTTAGTAAGGATAGTGTTTATTTCCAATAATTTGTGTGCTGCTGTTGGATCAAATAGATTTTTTTCCCTGAACACAAGAGAAAAATGGTCTCTCTAAAGGTTTCTACCATCTTCATTTGAGGTGTGACTAGAATCACAAAACCTAAACTGAATGCCATTAATGAAGCCATTAATTAGAACCCTGAGTGGAAGTAATCCCTGTATTTACCTGGAGGGGAATGCTACTTTTATAATGTAACCTAATTGCTACCTCTGCTCATCAGTTGTTATCTTCGTGACAAATCTGAATCGTGAAATAAACTTCCTCTCTTTGACATTTCTAATAATGTAAGGATTTTTTTCCTGGTCAATATAATTGGGTCGAATAAAGCTCATTTTCTTCTGCTTAATACTATTCTAACTTATTCCACAGGTAAAAGTTGGTGATAAGGAGGTAGAAGTTATGAGTTCATTTAGACTGTACATTACTACAAAGCTACCCAATCCTGCTTTCACACCTGAAATTAATGCAAAAACATCAATTATTGACTTTACTGTTACAATGAAAGGACTTGAGAATCAGTTACTGAGAAGAGTAATTCTTACTGAAAAACAGGTAATATAATGGTGCACACAGATCCTAGTGAGGCTTTATTAATTAATTTATTATTTACCTTTTTTTATTATTTTTTTTTAGGGAAAAATAAATTTTAAAATAAAAAAATATTGACCATTTTCTAAAGTTTTACTCAGTTTCAATATAGAAATTTCCAAATAAGAAAAATACACCGAATTATCTACTTATGGCCATCAGTATGACACAAAAGTTAGGCACAAGCATTTGGATATTGAATAAACACTGCTTAAATAAATAATAAAAAAGGATGCTATAAAATAATGGTTTAGGTACCTGAAAAAGTAAGATGGGCATTTCATGAACTTGAAAAAATCAGCAACTGAATTTTAAGGATGATTTATAGTTATTGTCTATGAAGTGTCTTTCCTTTTTCTTGTTTTATAATAATAGGAACTAGAGGCAGAACGAATTCAACTCATGGAAGATGTAGCTATTAATAAGAGGAGGATGAAAGAACTGGAAGACAATCTTCTGTACAAACTAAGTGCAACCAAAGGTTCTGTATCAAAGTGTAAAAGAACTAGATTAAACTGATTCACATTAGAACCTTCCCATACAGAAATTTACTTATCCATACAATAACGGAATATCCAGTGGTAGCAATATATATATGGTGATTTAACAGAGTATGAGGGATTTGGTACTATAGCATGCCCTATATACTGGCCTGGACACAAAGTGTTTTTGACACCTAAGTTTTGTGAAACAAATCCATTTCTTGAGAGCTTTCTGCCCCTCAAATGAGATAAGGTCTTAGGCAAATCCTTAAGCCATTGAAAATACAACATAAAATACGCTTGCTTAAATGGTGTTGAGAGTCTTTTGCAGTATATTCAGAGACTGCACGTGGTGAATTACTATCTCTTTGTTGGACAAAGAAGGTGGGAACTTCTGGCAAATTGGTTAGTAAGTGATTAAGATTCATAAAGACTGTGGTGTGATCATTGCCTTTAGTACCCTACATCTTTTTGACTTTGAATGTAACAATAAACAGACTTTAAAATAATTCAGGAACTGAAGATGAATATTTGTGTTATGTGCAGAAGAAGGCTGACTTCTCTAGTACACACACCAGCTTTGCAACATGATAGATACATTCAGCAGTATAGATACATACATATTGACAAAGGTTGGATGCATTTGTGTAGCATTTTGAATTTAAAAATAGTTTTTCATATCATGCATCCTGTTTGGGCTCCATTTGAAAAGCTTTGTACATTTCAGGAAATCTTTTGCATTTGTTATAAATCCTCTAATTTTGCCTTTCATAGTAAGGGAAAAAATTGTTATAAGAATGTCCTAAACATAAAATATTTTACTTTTTAGGTTCACTAGTAGATGATGAATCCTTGATTGGTGTTCTGCATACAACTAAGCAAACGGCTGCTGAAGTAGCTGAAAAGTTGACTGTGGCAGCAGAAACTGAAGTGAAGGTTAACAGTGCTCAGGAGGAATATCGACCTGCTGCTACACGTGGAAGCATTCTTTATTTTCTTATTACAGAAATGAGCATGGTCAATAATATGTATCAAACTTCACTGGCTCAGTTCTTGAAGTTATTTGACAAATCCCTGGCCAAGTAGGAAGACACAGATTTTTCTACTATTCAGATATTTGTCTTCCAAATGTAGTTGCTGTTACTAACGTTTCCTTTGTGCTTTGTTTTTATGATTCAGATCTAGCAAGTCTCCTTTACCTCAGAAAAGAATCTTAAATATTATTGAATACCTTACCTTTGAAACTTATTCATATTCTGTTAGAGGCCTGTATGAAAACCACAAATTCCTCTTTACCCTCCTTCTGACATTAAAAATTGATCTTGAGAAAGGACATGTGGAAACCAAAGAGTTCCATACACTCATTAGAGGTAAGTTTAAAAAATTCTGTTATATGTAAGGTCAATTTCAAGTTTTGAAACCTTTATACCATTTGAAAATATAATTTTTGGCTGCAAGGTTTCCTCCAGTAGTTCTGCAGCAGCTGCCTTTGTCCTTTCCCCTCCTGTCTTCTACTGAAGTTAGAAGTTTCCCAACTTGGGAAATTCAGGTGCATAAAATAACACCAAAGTAACAATAGATAGTATTTATATAGTCATTCATGTGATGTTAAATCAAATTGGGAAGTGGGCAAGATGCCTAGATAAGTTGTCATGGACTCTTAGGTATCTCCTGCAATTGAAGAGTCATTCAATTTTCCTCCTTGGATGAGCAGTTCGTGGTGCAAAATTAATTCCATGTTACCAAACATCATCAGGCACCTGAAGAAAGGATTTATTTGAAAAATAAATCTCTCCTCCTCTCCTTTCCATTACTTTTCCAGGACAGCTTTCATGGTGTATCATCACCCATATTCTCAGGGGATGTCTCAGTGAAATAAGCATTGCTTTTTGAAATAAAAAAGTCTCTAGAACTCATTATTTAGCTAGTCTCAGGAAATTATCAACCCTAAATCTTTCCTTCTGCTAAAGTACATAAATTTGATTTCATATATTTTCATATATTCCATTAAAGCAAAATACTGGGCCCTTCCTGAATATTTTAATACTTTTGCCTGAAGGTAACCTCAAGGCAGCAAAACAGAGAAACTATGTCCCCAAATTGTTGGCAAATAATGTCCCATAAAGGTGGCATGGATTTTTTATCAAAACTGCAGGAAAAAAAGCAAAATCCAAAAAGTCTGAGTAAATCTCAGGAGTTCATTGATAATTTTGCAGGTACCTTGACACTTACGTAGGCTGTGTCCTTTATGAGTAGAAAGACAGGGACTGGCACTAGTGAATAGTATAATCTCTAGCAGAAAATATGTTCCATTAAGAAGTTCCATAAATGTTAGAGCATGTTACTGAGGAACTGCAAAACATCTTTGGCTTTGTTGACTTAAATAAAAGCCAGAAGTATTGCCAAGTATGCTCTTTTATGGACAACTAATGATTATGTCTTAAAATTAAGTCTTTTTTTTTTTTTTTCAAAAATGATTGTGATTTGCAGAATTCAAGAATCTGCAAAAATATTCCTGTCAAAATATGTAATTATAGAACAGGGTAATATTTTGTAATAATAATGCTAAAAATTGATTATAGATTTGTGTAACACCTTTTGTTATCCTCTCTTTGATTTACATTATTTTAATTTACAGAGACTAAGAGGTAGTTCCAGGATCCATACAAGGATCCCAGACAGTTATTTCAAACTATATAAGCTAATGACAAAGAGATAAGGGCATACTTGAAGGAAGCTAGCAGGTAGTTGTAGAAAATGCAGGAAAATCAGTATTTGCACTTCTGATAATATGAAACAGCCCCTTCTTTTGGTGAGGTTACTGAAGCTTGTCACCCCTGGGGTAAAGGGAATGAGAGAAAGTGCAACAATAGAAAAATAATATGTGAAATATAATCAGTATAATTGTAAAAACTTATACCAACTTATAGGGAGCACATACATGATCTAAGATGAGAGCCTGAGACAACTGGGCTTGTTCAGCTTGGTGGACATAAGGCTTAGGGGAGACCCAGTAGTAGCCTTCCAGTACCTATCAGAAGGCCATTAAAAAGGCAGTCTGGCTCTTCACAGTGGTGAGACAACAGAAATAAATGGGGGGAAAAAAAAGGCTCAGAGTGGATGTAAGGGTAAATTATTTCTTTATGAGGACAGACAAACATTAGAACAAATTGTCTGGAAAGCTTGTACAGTCTCTATCCTTGGAGGTTTTCAAGACCAGACATAAAAATCTGATTTTATCACACAGCTGACCTTCTTTTGAACAGGTTGGGCAAGAGACCTCCTGAGGTCCCTTCCATTCTAAATTATCCTATGATCTTATGAAAAAAAGTAGGGAGTACACAAGAATGCAATTAGTACCCCAGTGTTAATTCATTTGGCCAAAATATACAATTTAAAAAGAAGTATCAGCTATATCTTGACTCCTGGAATGTTATGTTCAATCAGATTATTTTTATCTACAGGAGGTGCAGCATTGGATCTACAGGCTTGTCCTCCCAAACCATTCAACTGGATCCTTGATATGATGTGGCTAAACCTAGTGGAATTGAGCAAACTTCCACAGTTTGCAGAAATTTTGGATCAGGTAATATCTACTAAAAAATAAACAAAGAAGCAAACAAATAAATAAATACATGTATTTTATTGGTACATACATTAATTTATATGCAAATAGGCTTCTGACACATTATCAGTTATTTTCTTTACTTTGGTAGTAGCGGAGTTAAAACACTCCCTCTGCATTTCTCTTACTGTACCTCCTAAGCACTCCTTGTTAATCAGGCTGATAGCCAAGGCATGAACTTCTTGCTGTTACAGCATTGGTCAAGCAAGTGCATTTTGTGATGGCACTTGGTGCCTGGAAGGGGAGCAGAAATTTTATCTTAATAGGGTACCTGAAAGGGGTCCTGGCTCTTTTCCAACTCTGTATCAATGCAAGATTACCCATTTCCTCCAGGTTTTGGTTTCTGGAGGTATTAAAACAGGGTACTGAGTAAGGAGAAATTTGGAGAAATTCTAGTCAGGTCTAGTCAGGTCTTCACTTGGCTATTAGGACACCAGAACCCCAAATGCACATCACTGCACACTTGCTAACATTATTTAAATGTAGCTGTGGTGTTACAAGTTACCTAGTTTCTTTTGAATTTGTAGATTGCAATGATTCTATTATAGGTCTTTTCTAGAATTGGTGCAAACAAAATTTACATTCCAAAATACTTAGGTGACCATGATACCCCAAAAGGCTTATTTTTTGACTAATCTTTTAGCACTGACATGGCCATATATTTACAAGTTGAAAAGTGTCAATTAGGTTTTTTTAGAGATGAAATCTGGGAAGGCACCAACTAGGGTATCAATTAAAAAAGCAAATATGGAAACAAAATCTTTAAATACTTCTCTGTATCATTTAGATATCCTGTAAATACAACTCTATCATTATTCATTTAGATACAGGCAGAAAATTATTTAAAGAAAAAAAAGCTTGAAAATTGTATGCCCAGTTCTCAGGGGATTGCCTGAGTTTTTCTTTTTTTTCTAGCCATTTACAAAATATTTCTTCTCTAAAAAATGAAGTCCTAACTTAATTTAATAAAGACATTCCTTTTACACATTTAGATGACCCTGTTCCTTTTCACACTGTTACTACTTCCAGCTGTGGTTGAGTGAGAGATAATATAAATAAATATGTGATAAAAGCTTAATAATTTTACTGAGTCAACTGAAGTCACTTTAGCTCAGCAACCTGTCTCTGGCTGTGACCTAGCTTTGAGAAGGTACCTCCTCTGAATACTCTCCTAACATGTGCTGAGGTTGATGTCAGTTAATGTAGAATTGAGCTATTTGCTTATAAAAGAATTAATTTATTTTTTTCTCAGACTTGGATTATAGTTCATAAAAGGATATTTGGTGTTCATAAATTTCTCTGAATGAGTTTCATTATAGGAAATATGTGGTTGGAAGAGGTCCTTGTATATTCACTTCTTACTCCTCTCCCAGTCCATTCTTGGTGTAGGTTGTTCTGAAACTACTTATAGTTGAAACCGAGTCAGTCAGCTGGACAGAACTCTTTGGTTCATCATGGACATATAGAACTGTATTTCAGAACAGGTGGTATCAGTGAGCTGGGAATATTG
This sequence comes from Chaetura pelagica, assembly GCF_000747805.2. NCBI lineage: Eukaryota > Metazoa > Chordata > Aves > Apodiformes > Apodidae > Chaetura > Chaetura pelagica. The sequence goes on along the minus strand of NW_009952106.1, from coordinate 563,500 downwards.
TGGTAGCTGACTCCTCTCAGTCACTGTATTAAAGGCTCAACCACATAACAATTTTCACTATGTTCTGTCCAGCAGTGTATCCCTTGTCCTGTTGGGTCATGGGTTTTACGTGGTGCCTAAATAATTATCATATTTGTGGTCAGATTTATTCTTTCTCAAGTCAGGTGCTTAATAGAGTCTGTTCTTTTCAATTTGGGCTTCTTTGACTAGCTGGATTATATTGGGACAGATTTTTCTGTTCCTCTTAGTACCTCTTGTAGTATCAAATCATTCTGCTAATTATTGACTTTTCTTAAGTAGTTGCATGTGTTTGTGAGGGGAACCATGGATAACTGATTAGCTTAAGAACCCTAATCTTAATAAAAAATTTGTAGTATCTTAATTACAATTCACATGGTGTATGTTTTAGATGTTTCAGTCTTTTAGTGTTTCCTGCAATATATCCTAAAATGATAATAAGATGTCACTAAAATATACATTTACAAGGGGATTTTGCCACAGCTGAAGTATATTTATTTGTTTGTTAATGCCATAAATTTAGATAAGCCAGAATGAAAAGGGATGGAAAAGTTGGTTTGATAAAGATGCTCCTGAGGAAGAAGTTGTACCTGATGGATATAACAAATCACTTGATACTTTTCGCAAGCTTTTACTCATCAGGTGAGCATCTTCAGAAAACTGGGAAATGTGTATATGGGTGCTTCATGTGTCTCAGTAGTAATTTGTCTTTGGAGCAAATTCAACCTGTCCAGTAAAAAAGGCCAGAATTCGATGGGAAGAAGTACTATATTGTTCTATGCTGCACACCCTAAAGGAGGAGGGGGTGTGTTTAACTCCTAAGCCTTTAAATAATAAGCCTATAAATAAAAGCTTTGCAACATGATGTCTTTAATCCAGAAGCAGTTTCTTGGTTATTGTTTTTTCCTGACACAAATGCAATGCATTGCAGAAGAACTAAGTAGGTGCCCTAAAAGACTAACAGACCAAACAAAACATCTGTAGAATTTTACTAAAGGGCAAAAACAAGATTACATTTCCCTACTTTCCTACTCAGATACAAAAGCTCTCTTTAAAACAATGACTGGCCCAACCTGATAAAGGTATCCAGATCCGAAAATCCCAGTGCAAGTATTTTAACTAAGGCAAAATTTTAAGCAACTGAAAAGTATCAACCTGTCATAAATAGAGGGAAGACTACTATCAGTGTATATTATTATACCTGTAAAGACAAGGCTACAAGCATATATATGATTGTGTGTATAAATATATACACACAGATACCTTTTGGTAAAAATAGAATTTCTAATTCAAGCCTGGTCTTTGCAACAGGAAAAGAGATTAAATTTGTATTTTGATATATATTTGTATTTCTAGGTCTTGGTGTCCAGACCGAACACTTTCCCAAGCCAGGAAATACATTGCAGATTCATTGGATGAGAAATATACAGAACCAGTTATTTTGAATTTAGAAAAAACTTGGAAGGAAAGTGAGCCACGAACACCTCTCATCTGTTTCTTGTCTATGGGATCTGACCCAAGTGATCAGATTGATTCCTTGGCTAGGAAACATAGATTAGGTATGAAATCTTTGTTGTCATGTGTTAAGATACAGCAGGGTAATATAAGTATTTTCAGAGATCTTTTTTTTTTTTTTTTTTCTGAAAAGCATTTCTTAAATTCTGTTGTACTATTGATTGTTCCTGAATCATCATTTTAGAGATAAAATATTTTTTTAAAAAGATGGTATGCTGAGGATCATTCTGTATGCATTTGGACAGTAATGTTTTCTGTTCTTTTTAAAAAATGGTTATAATCCTTTCCAGTGATAATTTTTCAATTCCTAACTATAAACCAGTATTAATTAATATTTTTATCCTTCTGTTCTGGCATGGTGACACTATTGCTTTCTTGTTTTAACTGCAGGTAATGTAAAAACCAGCAATCTGCTTACAAGATTACTTTGTAACAAAAGATACCCACAAAATCTGAGTTTGTATATTCTGGATGTTATGGCTCCATTGTATGGGCATTTTTAAGAAATGTGCATACAAATAATTGTATTAGTCACTTTAGTATGTTCTCAAATGCAATTTTACTATTATGCATTGTGCTCATCTAGGTGGCTTTGCTACCTACACTTGAAGAAAAATCTGCGTTCATATTTCAAATACTGTGGCTTATGTAATTAAAGTTTGGCACAAATTCCCACTGACAATAATAGCATTAGTCACAGTCTTTCATTTCTACAAGCACTGTAAATATTGTGGATGTATATTTTAATGTTATTTTACAAAGTTTCAATGTTTAAAAATTTATACATAGTAGCATAATATGATGATGAAGAGATTCTACTTTCTGAAGTATATGTTTTTACATAAAAATGTAGATAACTAGGCTGTATTTACATAACTGTTTTTTTAAACTGAACTTGAATTTGTACTTTTTCTAAAAAATGTAAGTTTATTAATCATATATTGTCCAATATGTTGCAGAATGCAGAACCATCTCTATGGGTCAAGGGCAAGAAGTACATGCACGCAAATTCATACAGATAGCAATGCAAGAGGTAGGAAAAAACCCCACTGCAATACAAATTTATTGTCTGTTTTAGCATTCTTTTACACCTCTTTTGCATACACTCTCTAATGTTTTGCATTTCCACCTTACTACCAGGCATGTCTCAGGGTAAAAATTCTCCTTGAATGTCTAAGCCTAAATACATTCCACTGTGTGATATTTGCGTGCCAGTGGAGTCCAAATTAATATTTCTGCCACCAGTAATATTGAATAGCTTTTCAAAGGTAGAATATTGCCAGTTATCACTGTGCTGTTATCCAAAGGTAAATGGACATCATGTCCTAGTTCTGTCCTCTAGGACTTCCAAATCCCACCTCTTTACTGGAATTCTCCCCTCTCCCCCACCCACCCTATGAGAACTACCTGGAGTTTGCGTAGTTTCTACTATGTAAAATGGTGAGTGTGCACATGGTTTAAAGCTGTAGATAGAGAAGGATGTTCTGGCTCCTAATATTACCTCACATTTTTCTCACACCTGTGATACTGAGAGGGTCTCTTGTTCACCAACAATTGTTTTTGATTCTTGCTTCTATAATTGCCAATGCTTTTGGCTTTGAGTCCTGGGATGTCAAAGAAATTCCAAACAATATCTAATAATTTTTCTCTTCAATATTGTAATTCACTGTGTTACGGCAGCTGATATTCACAAGCAGCATAAACATAAGAAGTCTAAGCAGCTGCTCCAGAAAGATAGTAATTGAAACCTGAAGTACAATATAAAAGTTACAGTGTAAAGGTAGCACAGTCTAGTCAGCTGGACACTGCAAAGAATCGTGGACAGTGTTGTAAATTAAGACATACAGACAAGAGTTGCCTGCAAACTCAAAATATTGGGAATTAGTCTTATTACAGTATTCTGAAGAACTAGAATATCTCTACTAATAGACAGGAGAAGACTGCAAAAACTATATTGATAAATGAAATATACTTTTCCTGTGACCATAGCCAATGGTTAGTCCTAACTAAACCAGGAATACAGCACTGCTTGTAGCTTTCACCTAAAAAAACCTGAACTGACTTGTATTCAGCAAAATATTTGCTTGGTAACATATTACCCATTTGCTTACTAGTATATGCTTTCATACCTACACTCGAGTATTGATCAAAAGTTAAATAATAAGTTAAAGTTGGGTTCATTATGATATTTAAAATTCAACTTCTTGCAATATAGGACATCTGATAGAATCCTTGGGTTTCTGTCCTTGCTCCTGAGAGTTCTGGAAGGAGAAATGGTGAAAATAAGATCACAACAGAGAACACTCTGCAAGAACAAATGTACTTTTGAGACTGTTGCATATTCATTGTTAAGATTATTTCAGATTAACATCTGATATAAACAGTTCTTTTGTCACTTTATTATCCAATGTCTAATCACAGGAGAGGAGGAAATGCTTCTTTTTTTAGACTTCTGCAAAGTCCTGTCCTCTTTATCTGATTGACTCAGGTGCTTCAGAGCTTTCCAGGACTTCTGGTCTTGCAGAAAAAATAAAAGGTCAGGCAGTATCAGTTCAGGGAATTCCAATTGTATTGCCTGCCATCTGTGAGATATATTGAGGCAAAAAAAAAGTTCTCTTGCCATATGATATTTATTCATTTGATGATAGTCTGATCTGCTTCATTTGCATTTCTCTATTATGGACAAATAGCACTCTACTGCACACTTGCTAGACAGTACTGTATAATCCAAGGTTCCAAAACTAATGCAGCTTTGGCTATGGAAGTTCTTTATATTGTATCCCAGTAACCTCCCAAGTCCTAGCAAATGTTGTGGCACCTGTGCAGAAATATAGATGTACACCATTTTGGAAAAATAGAAATCTCTTTATAGCAGATGGAATTTTTTTTCTGCTGTGCAAATGCACACATACATCTCTCTCATTTTTTTGAGTTTGCATGTTTAAAAAAGTCATAGTGAATTTCCAGTTCATTGGCATGGTGAAAACTGAGGCATCCCTGCCTTTCTTTGCCCTCAATTGAAACCACAAGGATACTCAAAACAGCATTCCAGTAGAGCTGAGAGGTACTAGTAACAATTTATGAACAAAATGCCTTGGTGGTGTACATGTTTTACAGAGGGAGGGATACGTGAACATCAGTTTTGCAAGAACAGAACAGACTTAGTGAATATGAAGACAAAAATCTGGGGTTTCTTCCTACCTCTGCTCAAGTGTGCATAAATAATTACAACTGCTATTCTGTGTTACAGGTAGAGAAATCTTTAAGTCAGCCTGATTAATTTTGAAATGTAACAAATTGCTTACAATTTTTCTTCTAAAAAGTGATTCCCCATAAAAGAAGGGAAACCTACCTTTTTTTTAATATATATGCATCAGTTCACCATAAATATTTCAGATTTATTTTGTCACTAAATATTATTTCTTTAAAAATTAACTAAAACAAAAATGCCAAAATGAAATTACAAACTGTAACAAAATGCACACATCATTGTTCAGAATTGATTAAATACTGCTCTATTTTAATATCAGGCTTCTGATTCATCAGGCTTCTAAAGTGAAGCTACAAAAGCTGATTGAATTTAAATTCATAAGCAGAAGTGCAGAGGTATAAAATAGACCTCTCATGCAACTTGAGAGCTGAATAAGCTCAAAATTAACATACAGAGGTTGAATTTCATACATATGCATTTATTGCAGATAAACTAATTGAAGTCCAAAAGTTCTAGAGTCTCGTTACCGCCTCTTACACTTAACCTTATTTGTTAATAACATAATCTAATTTAAAGTGTATGTATTCCTTAGATTTTAGCTGTTACTTTTCCACTTACGTTCTTTTGGATCTGATGACATGATTGCTTACCACTGGTGTATTGCTGAGAGAGGGAAGGGATGACTTCTTTTTGCCACTAGGTAGCACTGATGCTTTACTTACAATACTGGCTCTGGTTATGTTATTTTCATTGAGAGCAATAGGATGTGGAAATAACTTTTGTACTAACTTTTCCTATGTGCTTTAACTGTGCCGATATAAAATCATAATACATATTCAGGAACAGACCAAAAGTAAAAAAAGATAAAAAAATCAAACAAACAAAAAACAATCCAAAAAGGCAAACTAAACAACAAAAAAACCTAAACTAAAACCAAAACCAAATAAACAAAAAAAACCCCAAAAACAAACAACCAAGAGAAACAGAACAAAACAAAAGAACCAAGCCAAAAAATCCAAAAGCCAAGACCCAAACATACATGCAAGACCAATTTAATTCTAATATAGACAGTTGTTTCTAGCATTTTTCTAAATATTGTATGGTAATAGTTTATATTCTTTTCAGGGAGGCTGGGTGTTACTTCAGAATTGTCATCTTGGACTGAATTTTCTGGATGAACTACTGGACACAATTCTTACTGCTGAGATACAGGATGATACATTTCGAGTTTGGATAACTACTGAGCCACATCCTAAATTCCCAATTACTCTGCTACAGGTTTGTTCAAATATTTCTTTCAGGTACCTTATGCCATAAAAATTGTTAAAATTAGGTGTATACACAGAAGTTAAATAAGTGGGGGAAAAAGCAAACAAACAAACCCCCCAAAAAACCACAAACAACTCCCAAGAGAAAAAACTAACTTGCATTACAATGCAAATATCACTTTAAACAAGAAGGTTACTTACCAGTAACTGGAAGTCCTCAAACATGTATTATGTACGTGTGAATTCTCTTGATTCTGTGCACAAAAACACCTGAATCGAAACTATCAGGCTTTACCTGTATCCCTTTTTGCCCAGTCAGTTGCCTCTGTGAACACAGTAATGGCCACAACTGCTCTTAGACTCTTCCAGATTTCTCTGTCTAAAATAAAGCATAAAGGGGACAGAACACAGCACATGTCAAGGAACATCATCTACCAAGAAGTTACTGGTTTTCTTTGAACAGTTGTTCTGTAAATCTCAAGGATATGTTTTTCATCAGTGCCAGGAGAATTGCCTAAATGCTTGCAAAGTGCATTTAAGTAATTTAGGATGGTTCCTAAAACTCTCAAAGCAGGTCATAATGCTAGTTAATATCTAGTGTAACAGCTGGGTGTTGAGACTTCTGTCTGCATAGACCCCCCTTTCCACTTAAAAGCAGCGCAACTCGCCTTATTCTTTCTCATTCTCTCTAAAGAAAAATAGATAGCATACCTGGTATCTAGGATGTGAAGGGGAGGAACTGTTCCTTTCTCAAATGAACCTTGCTAGTGAGGTCAAAGACAATAGAAAGGGCTTGTTCAAATACATAGCAGATAGAACTAACACTAGAGGCAATATTGGCCCACTGCTGAATGAGGTGGGTGCCCTGGTGACAGAGGATATAAAGAAGGCAGAGGTGCTGAACACCTTCTTTGCCTCTGTCTTTACTGCTGCAGACTCTCCCCAGGAGCCCCAGATCCCTAAAGCCCCAGAAGAATTCAAGATGAAGGAGTTTGCTTTGGTAGATGAGAATTGGGTTAGGGATCAGTTAAGCAGTCTGGACATCCATAAATCGATGGGTCCAGATGGAAAACATGCACGGGTGCTGAGGGAGCTGGCGGAGGTCATTGCTAGGCTGCTCTCCATCACCTTTGGTAAGTCGTGGGCAACAGGAGGGGTGCCTGAGGACCGGAGGATAGAAAATGTCTACAAGTACACACCAGTCTACAAGAAGGGCAAGAAGGAGGACCCGGGTAACTATAGACCGGTCAGCCTCACCTCCGTTCCTGGAAAGGTGATGGAACAACTTGTTCTGGCACTATCTCTAGGCATATCAAAGATGAGAGGGTAATTAAGAGCAGTCAACATGGTTTTACTAAGGGGAAGTCATGTTTGACCAACCTTATAGCCCTCTATGAAGAAGTAACTAGGTGGATAGATGATGGTAGATTGGTAGATGTGGTTTATTTTTATTTCAGTAAAGCATTTGACACTGTCTCCCACAGCATCCTAGTAGATAAACTGAGGAAGTTTATCTCTTGATAGTCAGGTAGTGAGGTAGATCATGAGCTGGTTGAAAGGAAGAAGTCAGAGAGTTGTGGTCAATGGGACAGAATCTTCCTGCAATTATCTCAAATGTATCACATGTTATTTCCCAGACTATAGTGTCATGCTACCTTTAAAATATTAACTATCCAGGGATTCCAGAAATGTAATAACTGACAAACCAAAAGTCAACTCTTCCTCAGAAGAAAGGAGAGAATAATTTGGGGTTTTATATACAGAACATTCATCAAAAGCTGAACAAGATAGCCTTTGAAATATGGAAATGCTGGTTACCAAGTGTTCCCATTCAGTTCAACACTCCAGTGAATTAATGTGTGGATATGTCCTTGCACAAGGCTGGAGCTCACCTCTGAAACAGCTTGCCTGGGCCCTGCAGCCTAGAAATAAGTTTGTGAGACTAAAGTTGAAAAGACGTTCCTTAAAAACAATTGAAGTTCTTTATTACAAATATGGATATAATAAAACTGCCAAGTGAAGTACATATTCATCACTGTCTTCCATTAAGTGTTTCTTGGAAGAAGAAACAGTTTAAAGCCATGCTTGCATTCAGCCTGTGGGCAGCCCAGGCATTTACTGTCCTTTCAGTGTGTGCTGCCATGTTACCCAAGCCAGCCAGACATGTAATTGCTGTTGGACTAGAAAATTACTTTTTTTTAATTTGGGTTTCTCCAGCATTTGTAAGTATCTCAAGGAATACAGATTCTGACAAGGCCACTCATTGTCTGAACAAATAGGTTCAGGTGTGCCCATGAACATTACCCAGCACTACAATTCAACAGAGGTAAGTAGTTCTGACATTCTCTGACATGAAAACATTTGTTAACTAGCACTCACTCAAATAATTTGCAGGCATGGTTTGACAATTAACATTTAGTAGAAACTATTCCTATTAGGCTGTTTGCGTGAAACTAAGGGACTGGGGCAGTTTACTGTAATAATTGTGGATTCCATGTCTACTGATGGGAGTGGCCAGGAACATTATCAGGTGAATGAAATTTACTGCTGCAGACAGAGGAGCCACTGTGAACACAAAAATCTGATCTGAAGAAAGGGGAGATTTCTTCGTATTTACTGTGAAGTCCTGTGACTAGAAATACAACCGAGTTCTTGTTAGCTACTCTGGATAGTTCTGTCATTCAGCCATTGAATTAGGGGTATAGAACCATGTGATACCTTCTAAAAAGCGTGGCTGGCTATTGCTTCCAGATTGTTGATGAAAGTTCTTCAGCATAAACTGAAGGTCTATGTTCAAAATCTTAGAGTAATTAGAGTTTTGTGGCCTAAACCAATATTTACTTCTTTTATGCAGTAAAACTGTGTATCAACTTTGTACCTACAGTGCTTCAACTATTTACATTTTATTTAATAGTTGTGACATTTTTATATGTTGCTGTTTTTCTTCAGTTAACAAATCCAATTATTTTCTCTTTTTCACATGACAGACTGCTATAAAGTTCACGAATGAACCTCCCCAAGGTGTACGTGCCAGTTTGAAAAGAACATTTTCCATAATTAATCAGGACCTGTTAGATATTAGCAATATGCCTATGTGGAAACCTTTGCTTTACACCGTAGCTTTCCTGCATTCTACAGTTCAGGTATTTCTTATAAGGTTTGCAAATAGCGTTATAATATATAGACACACTTTAAAAGAGGTTCCTGACAATATACATTCTGACATTTATTGTTGCATCATGTTGTGAAGCTGAAGCTTTAATTTCTATAATCTGTATTTCAAGGTTCCCTATTCTCTTAATTGTTTTATAAATTGTACACAATTTTGATATTGTGGGCATTTAGAATGAGGATTTTTCTCATCTAATTTTACCTGTCCAAAACTTAGTCATCTAGTGTAAGGGAAGAAGCCCTCTCTCTGTAGTTGACAGAAATAAACAAGCATCTTAAAAAAGAAAATAATCTGTTTTAGCTGTCTCTCTATAAAAGAGTGAATACTTTTCTGGATATGTATCACTCTTTCTCTCCACTGATTTGAAAGGCAATCCAGATGCCTAGTGTGGAATAGCTGTCTACTTTCTAGATGGCTAAAATGAAATAAAATTCCATCACTTAGCATGTTGTTTTTATCTTACTCTTACCTATCTATGTCAATCTGTTTTCTACATTAATTCCAATGGGAGGATGATATCTATGCTTTGTACCTTAAAGATATGTAAGTCTTGAGCTCCTTTCATATACTTTCTTTTCAGCAAGGATCTCAAAATAGTTCTAAAACACTATTTAAGCTTAGACTCTATTAAGTTGCTCATATTTCAGTGCAGCAAACATGGTGAAAGAGAAAGGTAATTACTAGGAGGTCCCTATTAAGATACAGTATTCTGCATGATTTTTGTCCTTCTCCCTTTTTATAAACAGTGAGAAAGTTGTTCTGTGTACTGCCTCAGGATTATACTATACTTGTGGAACTAGAAGACCTAAGTTTATTCAACCTCAGTACTTTTGAAAAACAGGATAACTATTTCATCTATTCAGAAAATGTATTTATCGGTCGCCAATCAGCAAGCAATATATACATTTCCTTGCCTTTAAACTGACCAATTCCTAATAGCCTTTGGTGACAAGTTCACTATGATAAATATAGCTTAAGAAAGAATTCTGAGAATTTGGCAGAAAATCCTGGTACCTTTCTGCAGGGTGTTATTGGTTAATGCTGTATCATCTGCTTATACACAATAGCAGATTTAAAAAAAAAAATAAAAAAATCTGTGTTTTTTTCAATTCTAGTTCTTTTTAAATACTGTTGCTAAGGTACCTACGTGTTGCTTAACTAACTTAAACTGCAATAAATTTAGTTAATTTTAGAATGCCAGTATTGTACTGTTTATTCATTTAATAAATGTCATCACTATTCAGCAACTTAATTCTTAACTTTGATTAATTTATTCTACATTCTGAAAAAAACACTGAGGTGATTTAAGAAAAGTGAGAAGTCTAATAGTGTCAGATGTTTAAAATGTTTGGGCTGCAGATTACATTATCTTAATTTTGCAGTCAACTGTTTTTCTGTTCCTGCAAGTGTTATAATTTTATTTTCAAATATGTATGCAATAATAAATTTGAATAATGCAATGGTGGCATCCTTATAATACAGTTGTAAATTTTGAAAAATGTGTATTAAAGTAATACAGTGAAACAGCAAGACAAAAGGGGCAAGCTAGGAGCTTTTGGAAACTGACAATACAGAAGCTTGAAAATCTGTAACTATCATTAGTAAACTGTATATGTAGAAAAAAATTAAAATCTGTAGAACTCAGAATTGTTGAGTATGCTGAAAACACAGAGATTTGTTAATTCTTTAAATGAATTACTTAATATAAAGATCTGATCATTCACACACCTGAGACATTTCAAACCCTATGACTGATACATTGGTTAGTAAAGGTAGCAATAAATAATTCTGTTGCTTTTTCTATAAGTATTTATCCTTCATGGTGTAACTTCATAATAAACTGGTTTTTACTGATGTATATGAGGCACATAGCTGTTTCCTAGGCTAGCATTCTTCCTCAGTTCAATCTTTTACTCCACTATTATTGTTATTGAACTTTAATAATGTTGTTTCACAAACATATTTGGTTTCTAATTGTATTCCGAAGGAACGACGGAAGTTTGGGCCTTTGGGTTGGAATATTCCCTATGAATTTAACTCTGCAGACTTTACAGCCAGTGTTCAATTTATACAAAATCACCTAGATGACTGTGACATCAAGAAGGTGAATACTAAAATTTTCATACAGTGTATTTAATTGCTTTGTACAGCATCTGTAGTTGGATTTTTTTTCATGTTACTATTTATAATAGTTTATTCATTGCTGTTATTTCAGTGGAGCTTCTAATGATCTAAGTTTCAGATTCTGTATAAGACAGTCAAGCTGAAATATTTTGTGTGCTATCATCCATGTAAACATATTTAATAGTTATGAATCTCTGAATTTTATCTTGGTTTTTTCAGTACCACATATAAAATATTAACAGGTTTATATTATATCTGTTTTGGAAGGGGAGCTGAAATACTTGGAGTTTAACAGAGCAAATCAAACATCTCTATGGCTGCCATTTAGTCTTCTACTCTTTATCAGGGAATATAGTAATAGAATACCCATTCCTTGCACTTTCTCAGTAGACAAAGATGAGGAACTTGAGGGAAGGGAGGAAAAAAAAAAAAAAAAAAAAGAGGAGAGGCAGTAGCAGCTTGAGAATAATATCAGGTCACACAAGAAATAATGATATATATTTCTAATAGCAGGATGAAACCAAACTGTACTATCCAACTCTATTATAAAACTATAGAGCTGAGCTCAGAAAATACATTAGAAGAGAAGAATCTTTTCAGTTTATGTTTCAGAGCCTTATGAGCTTCAAGTGATATTAAATTACAAGCTGGTTATTGATGATATTGATGATATTGAAATTGCAGTTGATATTCAGATGGTACTGAAATTACAGTTGTTCTTTCACATCTTAACTATCGTCTTTTATTTACTTTACTTGCATCCAGGGAATATCATGGAACACAGTACGCTACATGATTGGAGAAGTACAATATGGAGGCCGAGTCACAGATGACTTTGATAAACGTCTTCTTAATTGCTTTGCAAGGGTAAGAGACCTTAAAAATATTTTTTTGTCATTTGGTGTTGGCAGCTGCAATACAGAAATCACAACACCTTCTTCCTGCTAAATATGCACTTCTTCACCAGTTTATAAGACCCTTTAGTGTAAAATGAATTTTTAAAAACATCATTCTTTGGAAGTGAGGTTCTTCCCCTTAGCTCTGAGTAGCAAAGTAATTGTTGTTGTTTTTTTTCTCTTTATTTTTTACAGGTATGGTTTAATGAAAAGATGTTTGACAGCACTTTCTGTTTTTACACTGGATATAAAATTCCTGTGTGCAAAACCGTGGGAGAGTACTTTGAATACATCCAGTCTCTCCCTGCCATAGACAGTCCAAAGGTCTTTGGTCTCCATCCTAATGCCGATATTACGTAAGTAGGTCTCAACACACTGAAAAAAAAACCCCAAAGACCCTTTCATTTAGTATCTGGAAAGAAAATTTCCTATGAAATCCATAAAGAAAGTATGTTTTTCATAGGAAACCTAGGATTCATGTGAATTTCACTATAAAAGTGGAACACTTGATGTGTATGTACATGGTTATGAATGCAACATCTTCAGCTATATTTTGCATGTGCTTGTAGAGCAGTTGGAATTCTTCTTACTCCTCATTCTTTTATGTGAACACACAATACAAGGTTCTGTACAGTTCAGCTAGAGAAAGTTTATAATATTTGCTTTCTGTCCAAGTAGTATATTGTTTTTCTACACAGTCGTTACATGATTCTCTGAAAACATGCCTTTGGATGCAAATGCAATCTTTTGTTGCCATCAGTCCTGCCATTCCCACTGTTTAAAAGAGGCATTTCAACCTCACCAAATACTAATACCATTTAAAATTGTATCTTTGTCCTAGTTCACTTTTTCAGAAAATGTGTGTGACAGCTTGGCTTTTATTTCCTTCTAACATCCTGTGAAAGGATATGAATAATCATTTTTTTTACACTGCAGTTCTTAATAATTCTGCCACAAAGTAATTGCATTTTTATGATGTCCACACTCATTATTTTTTAACATAGCTTTTTGTATTATTAAACAAGGAAACAAAAACATATTTAATTGCCCAACTGCTGTGGAAACCTAATGTAAGATTTTTGGACAAAACAGTAATTTCCCCACAGTTTTTCAGGCTCAAATTTGAGAGGCTTATGCTCTATCAAAATCCCAGTATTCTAAGCATGCTGTGAGAACAGTACACAGTTTGTCAACTCTGCCTAGCACCCACCATTATAAATACATACTTCTAAAGAAAAGAATCTAGGAGTAGATTCTGTTTCAAGTCATTCTCTGATACTTGCAAGACCTCCCTTCCAGAACTAATTAAAGAAGAGCCAAAGTTTAACAGAGATCTAAACAAAGTCCTAAAGAGAAACATGCTTTGGATCCAAAATTAGGTTTGTAGGAAGGCTAATTTATAGAAGGGAACTTGAGACTAACAGTTTTGGGGGAGCTCTAGTGAGTAGGAACAGCTTTAATTTCTCTCTCCTACTGAGATTTACTTCTGGTTGGCGCATCAGCATATTCCTGCTATTTTAGTAATTTTCCTGGATATTTTCCTCTGTAGGTATTTCTTTAGAAATTGGAGAAAATGTTCAGCAAGTTCAAGCTTTTTTCTGTGTCTTATTACAATCTCTTACAGGCAACTATGCACATGTACTATATATTTCATCTTTGACACACAAGTCAAATGCATAAACATCCCAATCATTATAAAAAGTTGCATTAAAATGCTCCTTAAAATATCCTATTAAGTCATCTCAGTCTATGTGGAAGGCTTAAGGGTAACTGCTGGAATTGGAACCCTGAGACAGCCAGGACTACTTCTGTTACTATTACTAAGAAAAGAAAGACCTTATCTCTCATTAGTTTGGCAGGACAATTTTCCAGTTGAGCCAAAAGCTTGATCCATTGATTCCAACTGTAAGACTTAATCGTGTGTCAATAATTTCATCCACTTAGGATTAACACCTGATGTCAATGCAATGTTGTGATTGATTTTAACTTGCTATATGAATCATAGGCTCTGAAAAGGCAACATAGTTAACAGGTACCTGAGCAGGCAAGAAATATTCTAAAAATCTTCTGTCAAAACCACTTCTCCAGTTGTTTCCATAATAAAGCCTTAAAACTAACTGAATTCTTGTAAAGCTACTGCAAGCTGTTATTAACCAAGTGAAGATAGAGCAGAATCTCCGATTGTCCCTTGGTGAATGCAAGGGTTTGCATACCATGTTGCAATAGATATTGCTGACTTTGACACAAAGCTGAGAGATAATGTTCCTGTCAAGCTGTGTTTGTTCTTAGTTTTAACTTCAAGTACAGAATATTCCTGATGGCACAGACTTCAGCTATCAAACTGTGATAGGCTGTTGAATCCAAACTCTGTAAGAAAATATGATCAGTCACAGAATGTTACCAGTTGGAAGTGACCTCTGGAGATCACCTAGTCCAACTTCCCTGCCCAAGCCATTTCACCTAGAGCAGGTTGCACAGAATGGCATCCAGGCAAGTTTTAAATGTCTCCAGGGAGAGAGACTCCACATTAATAATACTTCTTGGAGCAAATAAAAATCCATAGAAAAATCCTTAGTTTTTTCTTCTTAGGGAACAATTTTCATTGTAATACTGCCTCAGGGAAAAAAATATAAGCAGGCTTTATCTTACATACTCAGTTTTAGAAAACATTGACACTGTAAATGAGATTCATTTAATGTTGCTTTAGCTTCCTTATGGTTACCCATTATTTCCTTTACCGTAATAGAGGAAAACTGATAATTGTGAAGTGCAATTCCTCTGATAGCAAAGCAGACATCTAAAATACATGAGCTCAATCAGGCTTCTTTGCATTACCTATTTTCTTCTTATTTCCACACTGGAATATTATTTTTAATTATGTACACATTGAGACGTGTCTTTTTGTCTTCCCTATTTTTATTTAATATAAAAATCTTCTTGTTCAAGTTGCTATTTCTATTCCTTTTTGCTGCTTTATACAAGATTCAGGTGATAATTTCTCCTCTCCAGAAGATTTCTAGCTTGTGTTGTTGAGGAAAGAAATATTACTTATCTTTGATTCTGCTTTTTTGAGGTTTCAGTCTCCAGTGATGTAAATCCAGCAGCTTTTATCCTTAATCCTGAAATACCTCCAGGCAGAATGAATTTACTAATTGCTAAAGAGGCAGCTTGCAGAGTTGCACTTCCACTTTTTCCTTCTTCTGCATTCCACTTTTAAGAAGTAACTACCTGAGGGAAACACTCCTCCTTGTTACAAAAGTTCTGCTGCTGCTTTGTTGCTTTTCTTGAATCCAAGTTCTTTTCAGGCATATGACACTTTCCTCCCTTTCCTGAGAATCCCTAGAAATCATGAGATAGTTTTCTTCTACCACCTCACATTCTCAAAAGTTGAGACAGAGCCTGTGGAACTCTTCTTAGCGCTGAATCACAAAACAGTACGTGTGTAACAGGGTAGTTGATGGGAAGTTCATATTCTTTACAGCCACAGAAAACTACATTGTTCATCATCAGTGTGTTCAGCTTGGTGCAGGATGCAAAGGAAAGCAGTTTCTTCTAAGAGCGATGGTGACGGAGTCTTTTTTTTTCCTCAACTTTCAAGTTGTGTGTCTACAAAGTATCCTTCTGATTATTAAAAAATCTGTGGAATTTATAACATTTTTCTTATCCTCTCAGATACCAACGTAATACAGCAGCTGATGTGCTAGATACTATTACCAATATTCAGCCTAAAGAAAGTGCTGGAGGATCTGGAGAAACTCGTGAAGCAATTGTTTATCGTTTAGCTGAAGACATGCTAGAGAAACTTCCTCCAGATTACGTACCCCATGAGGCAAGCTAATCTTAATTATTTTCTTATTGTTCACTGTTGACTTTTCACATAAAACAATCCAGAAAAGAAACCTTGAGCTGTAAAGAAAGATCTTATACCTAGCAATAGAGTCAAGCAGTGAACCAATATCTTTATTGCTATCTGCGTGCCTTGAGATGACTCTTTTTTAATTTTTTTTTTCCAAATCAAGACATCTACCAATTTATCAGGGAGATAGGTCATGGAAAATTGGCTCCTGGAACTGCACTTGAAGACATGGAAAAAAAATCTGTCTTTACTTTTTTTGACAGCAGGCTCCCGTGTCTTCTGAGTGAAGTCCTACTCTAGCAAAATAATGAATAATAGTATCAGAAAATAAAAATAAAAACTGTAGCAGTTCTAAGGTGATAAATGTTATTTGAATAATATGAACTATAAGTCTATTATTTACTTTTCTGAACACAAGAAGTTAAGGTGTCACCTATGAAAACAATTTTTCAGCATAACAGATTTAACTGAATTCCTTTTGCACTCCTGTATTTTAGGTAAAAGCTCAACTAATTAAAATGGGACATCTTAACTCTATGAACATTTTTCTTCGGCAAGAAATTGATCGAATGCAAAAGGTGATAACAACAGTCCGCGACAGTTTGATTAATCTCAAGTTAGCCATAGAAGGCACTATTGTTATGAGTGAGGCAAGTAGAAACATAATAATAATAATGTATGGAATATTCTATTTTACATTATCACCTTGATGAATTTAGTTCATGTATTATAATTTCATTCCTTCAGAATCTGAGAGATGTACTTGATAGTATGTATGATGCTCGAGTTCCTCGAGCATGGAGAAGAGTATCTTGGCATTCTGCAACAATTGGCTTCTGGTTTACTGAACTTTTGGAAAGAAATACTCAATTCTCTACTTGGATATTTAAAGGAAGACCACATGTGTTTTGGATGACTGGATTCTTTAATCCACAAGGTAAGTGCACTGAAAGGACTTGAGTAAGGTGTTTTATCATAACATAATGGGTTCTACTACACATCTAATTTAATATTAGACCAAAAAAAGCCGCTTTCATCACTGTCAGAATATGTCATAGGAGCCAAGATGAGAAATGGATTCCAAAAGAGAGGTTAGATAAAGTCCTGGAAAACAGGTGGTAGCAATAACCATGACTGTTCAAAGTTAAACTTTGAGTTAGGAGGTCCTCAATCTCCAGATTGCCAGAACCTGGAAGAATGTAGAAAGGAAAGGATTGATGTGCCATTTTGCCTGTTGCAATATTATTACACTAGGCATCCACTTTTGTCTAGTGACAGAAACAGAATGTGTGTACAGTCTGACCTGTAAACACATGTAGGTAACAAATAAAATATTTTATTTTGAAGACAGATTGTAGTTTGAAGATATGTAGTATATCTTCTGAAGAAACTATACTTAATGCTAATGATACAGCTTTTAAAGGAAATATGCTTTTCCTGTGGTTTCGAACAGTTTAAGTCATGTCAGACTGTAAATTGCAAGTATGGAAGCATTTAATCTAGGGCAATCTGTTATTTATATGCTGTACAGTAGCAACAGAAATAATTTTTTTACCATGAGAGCAACCAGTTGCTGGAACAACCTCCCCAGGGATGTGGCAGAGTCCCCGTTGCTGAAGGTTTTCAAGATGCAATTGGGCAGGGTGATAATCTCATCTTGGTTCCCTTTCCCATAAAAGGCTGGACCCAGTGATCTTTCAAGGTCCCTTCCAACCTGACCTATTCCATGACTGTGAACATGCAACTGTACCAGAATATATAACAGTTATCTATCCTACAGAGAATCCTCAAACTGTAGATTTCATAAGTATTTCCATTTCACAGGTTGTTTAATGAACAGTTTGTTCAAATTCATCAAAGATATACTAAAAAGTGCAAGTAAACATTATCTATCATTATCTATCATAGCTTGATTTACTTATCATTTTATAGAAAAGAGGAAGAAAAACAAATTGTAACCATATCCATGATTAAGAAAACCTGTTACATTATTAGATGCATCTTCACAGAAGAATCTGATGTAGTCTGCACAACTGCACACACAAAAGTCTTGTGAGAAACTTCTCCCATGTGACAGCTGTGAGGTGTTCTTTTCATGAGGATTAACCTCTGAAATCCTTGTATATATAATGAGTTACCTTCATTATATGATACTTGTGTTCTCACTGGCCTTTCTATGACCAGAGCTCTTAAAAACTACTAATATTAAAGTCTTTTTTGGATTCATTCTCCGAAACAGTTGAGGTGCCTGTAGCACACCCAAATTACCTTTAAAATATAGTGTTTGGGTGCTGGTTAAAACCTCATTCCATTTATATCACAAATAGCACAGCTGGAAAGCATATTGATCTCTGGTGTTTCAAGAGTAGTATTCATGGATCAGATCCTTCTGACCAAAGGATTATTTAGCCTAATAGTGAACAAACCTGAGATACAGATAGTGTTGTTCTTGATGATTGCTTCAACCTCTGTATTCCAAAAGAACTGTTCAATAGATGAAGAATCTATTAAGCACAAGGGTGTGCTATGGCTAGGGGTGAGGTATGTATAGTTACTGTATTCATAATACTGCTCACCAGGAAATTCTGAGTAAATCAAGTCACACAGTAGAGTTTAAAAATTGACTGGTGTGAGACAAATCAGAAATTGGACTCCCCTGTGCTGCCATTGCAGGAAAATATAGCCTGATTGCACTGGTAAACCAAGCTCTAAATCTATCATTGCATTGGCAAATACATCATAGTGTTAAAACATGAGGAATGTATTTTCACTTTAGTGGAAAAATCAATTTATAGTACTATGAAGTATCACAAATATTTTTAAAAAAATCTGTTGTCATTTTTATCTATTATTTTTGTTTGTCTCCTATAAATTTTTGTTATTAAGAGAGAAATCGTGGTGGTGGTGGTGCAATATTCCATTCAATAGATATGGCACTTGGAAGAAACAAATATTATAGAGATAAAATTAATATTTAGCAAAATTTATAAGCCTAGATCCAATTGTTTTATTTTTATCAGTATATATGGCATTTGGAAAATGAATCCATGTTCATTTGAAGTACTATGTAATTGTATTTACATCACATATTGATATTTTAGCTGTGACAAAATTGGATTTGTCCGAATTAGCATGTTAAACCACTTCTTGCATCTTCAAATGCTGTCTTCTACAGCATGCCATGTACTTCCATTATTTCCCCTGTCTTGTCAGTATTTCATTTGGTGGTTTCTCCTCCTTGTAGATCCTTGGCAGCCCACAAAATGCTAGTCATCTTTTCTTTTATGCCCTATCAAGAAGGAATTGGTGCCATTTCATCTTTAAGTAGTTTCAGTAATCACAAGTATGCATTTCTCTATTGTTATCTTTTCTCTCTTTGCTTCTGTCTCTTTCTGATGACTCCAAGTAGTACTTCATCTAGTAACATAAAACAGCAGATACTGTTTTTTTGGTGACTGCATTGTCATTGCCTGAGACACTTAGTCAGAAACTACCAGGTATTTGTTACAAGTGTGTAATTTTTGTAGCTTTTTCCTTTATAATACATCCAAACCTCTTTGCTGCCTACTTGTTTGTCATCTTGTGCTTGTACTATTCAGTCTTTTACCTCTCAAACCCCTTTTTTTGCAAACCTCTGTAAAGTCTGTTCAAAGCAGTCCTCCAAAGATCACTTAACTCATTGCTTGATTGTGTCATCCTCTACCTTCATTTCTGGCTAAGATTTGCTTTTCTTTATTAACAAAGCATTTTCTTTTTCATCCTTCATAGGCACTGCTTTGCCTAGATTCCTCACACTCATATATTTATTTTTATTATCGTATTCACACACATCTTTTTTGTTTACCAGCAGTGAAATTTATTATTTTTACTTCTTTAATTTTTTAAAAAATGCTATTTTTCTAAGTTGCCTCTACATAAAGACCAGGTCATATCTTGTTTTCCTTCAAATTTCTTCTTGAACCACAAATCTACCATGGATCCTGTAGCTGATTGCCTAAAGATAATTTGCAAGTCAGCATCCTGAGCAAACATTTGTTAACTAAATCATTCAATAGACAAAGAAAAGTATATTATTTGATGTGCCATTTAAAAATCTTTTTCTCAGTGTAATGCATTCAATGCCACTTTTGTCATTTGGTCCTATTTTGGCCCCAAAGCAAAGTTTGTTATTATTAGTCAGGGTGCTCTTTTTCAATAAAACTCTGAATATATTTCTATAACATTGAGTGCAAAACCATGCAGATAATGGAGCAAGGTGAGTTTTTTGTCATGTGGGTTATGTACTAAATCTCTGACTTAATTTCTCAAGGATTCCTGACAGCAATGAGACAAGAAACAACTCGAGCACATAAAGGCTGGGCTTTAGATACAGTTACAATACATAACGAAGTGCTAAAGCTACACAAAGAAGAAATCACTGCAGCTCCTCCTGTATGTATGACAGGCAAAGATGCTCCAGTCTTAATTTCAGTCTTTAATTTATATTGTGCATCACTCAGTCATTTTGAATCACTAGAGGAAAAAGTTACCATTGCCTTTACCTTAGTGGTTTTGCTTAGCATAAAAGATAAATAACAATCACTATGAATATTTTTATTATTATTATTATTATTCAGTTACAAAAAAAAAAATATTAAAATAAGCATTTCATTGTACCAACTTAAACTTAACTTTAAAGTTATAGTAAACTTTATATCAAATTGTGTAGTGTATAGGCTTTATTAAACAGCTCTTATTTCCTTCCATTTCAGTAGAATTATGTTCTGAAAAAGGATGATATTATAGTTTAAAATTATATAGTTTGGAAAAAATGCATTGATGTCAGATTTTTTTTACTATAAAACATATATTCTGTTTAATGCTTTAAACCAATTACTCAGTTTACAAAACATCTCATTTATTTGTGTGATTTATCTGCTAATCTCCACACAGGAAGGAGTGTATATCTATGGGCTATACTTGGAAGGTGCAGGCTGGGACAGAAGAAATGCCAGACTCACTGAATCTACAGCAAAGGTTCTTTTTGTCCAGCTGCCTGTGGTGCATATATATGCTGTTAATACAACAGGTCCTAAGGATCCCAAGCTCTATATGTGTCCTGTTTACAAGAAGCCTGGGAGGACAGATCTGAACTTTATCACAGTGATCTATTTAAAGACAGCAGTGTCTCCAGACCACTGGATATTGAGAGGAGTGGCTTTGCTGTGTGACATTAAGTAAGCTGGTTTTCATAGCATAACAGAAACAGAATATAAGACACATGTAACTAATTACACGTGTGATTCTCCTACTGCTTTTTATCTGATGACCATCAGTCATTCTCTAGACCTTTTACTAAAGTCTCGGTTTAATGAAATTTTTCCTCTGCTTCCAGTAAATTCAATTATTCAGCTATTTTGGTGACAGTTTTAAACTAAAGATTTCAAAATATATTCACTGATTGTACTCTGGCATTTCCATTATATTACTTAAAAAAAGGAATTGTTGCTTTCATAATAGAATTAATGTAATAAATAGAATTGAATAGAATGTAACAACTAATGTAATAAAATGTTGTTAAATCTTAAAAGAGAAAAACTTAGCACATGCAGCTTCTAGCATGTGTTTCAGTGAAATATGATGACAGCAGAAGACAATGTAGAACACACAAAAAAATAAACTTCTCTTAGATACAAGTTCATAAATATTCCTGAATTCTGTGTGGTACTTTGCAGGAAACTGTATTTAAGACAGAGAAGTGTATTTGATCCATATTTTTTGCTTGGAGTTTTTGAAGGTTCAGTTGTTCTTGTTAAACTGTATAGATTAAGGAAAACTACACCAGAGATGTTTGTGTCTGCGATACCTGACAGAGACCAGTACGCTCTGTCCAGATGAGCTGTGGGAACATAGCTGCAGTAGTACAGTAGTGCCAACTACCCAGTATTTTGTAATTCAGATAGAGAACCAGATTAGCTATGGGTGAGCCCCCTCCTTGCCTGCCTTGCCTTCCCTGGTGCCTCTGTATAACAGGTATGAAGATCTGGATGTGGAAGGCCAGTTGATGGATGTTGATCTATCCCAGAGGTGTTGCCAAGGTCAGCAAGGCCTACCCCTCACATCACAACCACCTCCACTAAGAAGAGAAGACAGGTTATAGTTGAAAGTGAGTCCCTTCTGAGGGGAACAGCACATCCAATATGCCAGACAGACTCTCCTCTTAGGGAAGTCTGCTGCCTCCCTGGGGCCCAGGTAAAGGACATCACTAGGAAACTTCCTAGCCTGGTGTGGCCCTCAGACTGTTGCCCATTACTTCTCTTCCATGTGGGTGGCAATGGAGCCACCACATATAGTTTAAGTGTGATCAAAAGAGACTTCAGGGCCTTGAGATGGTTGGTGAGGAAAGCTGGGGCAGTGACAATGGAAGAAACAGATGGACACAGTCTATTAATACATGGCTCTCTGGCTGGCTCATTAACAGAGTTTTAAACTAGATTTAAAGGGGAGGGTGATAAGATCAGGCTTCCACGTGACAAGCTGTGGTATGATACTCCAAGGTTTAGAGGGTCAGGGTGCTAGCAAGAGCCCTGAACCTGTTGCTTAGAGATGTGCTGGGTACACTGCAGCACACTTGAAGTCCTGAAGAGACAAGCTGGGGTCTCTTGAAGCAATTGGAGCCAACAG
This sequence comes from Chaetura pelagica, assembly GCF_000747805.2. NCBI lineage: Eukaryota > Metazoa > Chordata > Aves > Apodiformes > Apodidae > Chaetura > Chaetura pelagica. The sequence goes on along the minus strand of NW_009952106.1, from coordinate 540,777 downwards.
GGAAGCACTGGAGAAATACCTTAAAGGAATTCCAGCCAGATCCTTAGGGCGATGAGGAGGGTGCACCACAAACTTGCTACCTTAATCTTCAGGAGAGCAGACTTTGGCGTCTTAAGGGACCTGCTAAGTAGAGCACCATGAGGTAAAGCCCTGGAGGGAAAAGGAGCCCAAGAAAGGTAGTTAATATCCAGAGATCCTCCAAGCTCAGGAATGATGCATCCCAACAAAGAGGAAGTTAAGCAAAAACACCAGGAGGTCTGCACAGGCAAACAAGGAGCTCCTAGACAAACTCAACAACAAAAAAAGAAGCCTACAGAGGGTGGAAGCAAGGACAGGTAGCCTTAGGGGATAAGGAAAGAGCAACTCATGTCATCTACCTGGACTTGTGCAAAGCATTTGATGCTGCTGTTGTCTCTAAATTGGAGAGACATGGACTTGACAGATGGACCACGAGGTGGATAAGGAATTGACTGGATCATTGCACTCAAAGATTGTGGTCAACAGCTTGATGATTGTACTCCCAGGGCAGGCATCATACAATTCAAACTGGACATTGTAAGATGTAATACCTGTGTCTGCACCACACAAGCAGGTTATTGCTGAAGCAAGTCTAGTTGTATAAAACTTTCTTTTAAATTTAACAACAGTCCACTACAAAGGTTGAATCCAGAGACAGACTTTAGAAATAGAAATACCATGATTCTTATATAGCAGATATTAGAATAGCTACATAAGTAACTGCTGGCATGTATGACTTTTTTTTTATGCTCTCTTATTTCCATTACAATTTCTAATTTATTAGATATAAGTACATGCAAAGATAACAGACAATTGGCTTTCTTCCTTGCAGCTTCAGATGACTTACAAGCAGGGCTGTCTAAGAATGGAAATGAATGATGGTTAGGGTCACCCTCTTTTTAGAGGGGATGTTCATGATGCGAAAATCTATGGCCTCAAAGGACACTGTGATTAACAGTTCGTGATCTCCTTCTCACTGGGCACATGAGCACAAATAGAAAAATTACTGTAATGTAAATGGCCATGAAAATTCAAATGGAAAGGATTTAACCTGCATATTTACAGTCCAGGGAATTTAATCCAAACAAACCCTGTCTCCCTCTCCTTAGTCATAGCACATGGGAAACCCATGAAACAGGTTCTGCATCTCAATAATTCATCCAGGAGATGTTTTTTGATCCAAAATGCCGGACTATCACCTCTTTCTCAAGAAACACATCCTGTTCCACTTCAAAGGATATTTTTCTCGAAAGCTTATCAATCAGACTCTGCAGACAAGCTACAAAATGCTTGTCTCAGCATTCAGGAAGCATTTTACTGAGGTAATTCAGGTCCTACCTACTAGGTATCCCACTGCAGAGTAGACAGAAACAATCTCTGCCTTTTTGGAAAAAAGGAGCATTATGATCATTGCATAAGACATTTATCAAAGTGTACAAGGCAGTTTTCCTTTTCAATATTAACGTTTCCCTTGGTGAGAAGATATTGAATTGAGTGATTTCCAAATAATTTCCTCAGAGAAGAAAGCTACCACTACAAAAGAGGGAGAGGGGAGAGTAATATTTCTGTCAATTTCACTTAATAAATAATACTTTGACTTTACTCTTTCCATCCTTTGTTCTGTGATTCATAGCTTCCTACTTTCTTCTTGTGACAAATAAGGAGAGAAATCAAATGCTTTACAGAGTATTTCTTACCATTGTTTCCTTTGTGCAGGCATCTTTACACTTTACTCCTAGCAGCATTTAGAGTCCAAAAATACAATTACCAACAAAGGATTCATGAGCAGGGGATTTTTAATTAGGAAACCTTAATGATAAGGATTGTGGTAAGAAATGTAAAATGTAGTAAAGTTGTTTTCTAATGTATTATATGACTGCAAACAACCTTTATATTAATATGCTTCCAAGATGTTTAAATACAGGAATGACTGAGTCAGATTCACAAATTACACAATCCAGGGCCATAGTAATTCTTAAATAACATTTTATGGAAAAGATTTAAAGTAATTTCATCTTTATAGGACAGAAAATGTAAGCTTTGTATTGAAATTAGATACCTGTTTAAACCATTCCCTCTGTACAATCATTAAATAGAATAAATTCCCCAGCGCGGCTAGGTAGACCCCAAAAGTAGATAGAGCTGTTTCAGTTCATTATGTACTTGATACAACTTTAGTTTCAAAACAAAAGAAATCTTTGCACTCATTCTTTTCTTGCCATCAAAAAATATATAGCCTGAAGCGTCCAAGCCATTGTCTGACAGCTGAAAAATGGAGCTGTCCATTTTGTTTAAGCACTGTTGTTCTGTGCATTTACATACAACCAGGCCCTTAAGATCTGGAACTGCAAAGTAGCAACAACGTATGTTCGTTCATTCTGAGTCTGCATCTACAATACCACACACTATAATCATCTGGGTGATTTCAACTGCTGCTCTCCTGCTCTGTGTAGCTACCATGAGACGTTTCATGTACAGAGCATGTGTTCCTACACGTGGGCAGGTAATTAAGTAACAGAACAATTAGCGCTTATAAGCACTAAACTAAAAACAATAAGATTTAAAGCATAAATGTGCACAAAAGTAGCCAGAAGACATTTTCCTGCTTCTTAATGCACTACACATTGAAAAGTTTTGTACATTGATCTTTCATCTCACTATTGTTGCTGTAGCCATGTTCTGATACAGAAGACTGTAAGATCAGTTTGAATATTAGAAAGATGCCAAATTGCCCACTTCCCAAAGTCCAGGTTTCAAGGTAAAATTCAGATGATTCAGTTTCTTCAAAGATATTGAAGTATATATGGCTCCAAGATAAGATGATCTCCCTTTTAAACACCAATGTGCTTTTAACTGCAGTTATAGCTTGTGTGTTTGTAACTCATTTGCATAAAACTACGAGAGCAACCCTTGTTTTTCCCCAGGAAATCTACGGAAGGATTCAGCTTAGGTGAACTTTTATTTAAGTGAAGTAGGTATCTATATGAATTAAAATTCTCCAAACACCACTCACATGCAGTGATTCAACATTAAATTCTTTTGCTTCCTTTCCTAAGAAAGTATTTGAAATTTCTAACTGATTTATTTGATTAACTTCTTAGTTGCTGGTCCTCAGCTTGGACACTTTAGCTGTTATTAAGCTTGGAAAGATCTTTATTAAATGTTCCTCTTGGCTTTGTGAAGAAAAAGAATAAGCCAAAGAATATTCACTACTACAGCACACTACAGAAAACACAAGAGTATATAGCTAATAGCCCTTCAGGCATCTGGGCAACAAACTCTTACACAGGCACTGTTCAGGGCAGCAACTCCCTCCTTTTTTCATATAAATCCTGAGTTTATGTAAAACACTTCATTCTCCAAATCTCAGCAACCCTGTACCTTGCAACTTCAGATGTATACAAGCTAGAAAGGCACTCACTAAGAGTTTAGATTATTTGCACTGTGGTTCTTTCCAAGAATTGTATGTCTCTATCCCCTAAAAAAAAATTAAAAATCATAATGAAAGACTATGTTTATAAAAGCAATTAATTATTGGTCACGGAGAAGCACAGAGTGCGTAACTTGCATTGAAAACCTGGTAACATTCCTTAGGATACTGCCTAAAGCATCTTAGGAAAATGTCTCTTACTTAGCAAATGTCACAGCAGAAACAGGCAGTTTCTCCGTGAAATGGATCTTTTCTCTTAAGAAAGCTTCAGAGACAAAGCATCTGTTCTCATGTAGGACAGGGATGTTACTTTCTGCATCCAGGAGTAGCAATCATAGTTTTCAGAGAGTCCGAACCCTTGCAAAAGGCTTTATCTCTCACCCATGGGAATTTCCCACAGCAAGCCACCAGTTTTGCTGTTTCTGCAGAAAAGGCTTAACACTGAGCTTTTTAAAAATGCAGTTTTGCCCTCAAAAGATAATAAAGTCCATCAATAATGCTCAACAGTCACAGGAGTGCAATAATCCCTATGATGCAGTGTGCCTGCAAAGTAGCTTCTCCTTAATACATCTGAAAAGTTGGGTCCAACCTAGAGGTAAAAAACAAGAGAAAACTTACAAAGTCCTGCATTTTAAACAGTATCTGCAGTCCTTCGGCTACAAAAAGAGAAGTGTTTGCCTCAACAAACAAATTTTTTAAGTTGAAAAAGCTTCCTCAACTCATTGCATTGTAATTTTCAAACTGAAAGAACCCCAGCTCCTTTCAAATTTGGATAGTGTCATTTTAATGCTTCACTTTGATATTTTTTAACTGTTCTTTTCTTAACACAAAGATCAAGTTAAATTTTAGTATTGATAAAATCATAAATAAATATAACAGAAATCCAGCAAACTCAGGTTTTAGAGAAAAGTTTAATAATAATACTACTAAGTAATAGGACAAGGGGTAACGGTTTTAAGCTGAGAGAGGGGAGACTTAAGTTAGATATTAGGAAGAAATTCTTCACTACAAGGGTGGTGAAGAACTGGAATGGGTTGCCCAGGGAGGCTGTTGATGCCCCATCTCTGGAAGTTTTTAAGGCCAGGTTGGACAAGGTTTTGTGCAACCTGGTCTAGTGGTAGGGGCCCCTGCTCATGGCAGGGGGGTTGGAACTTGATGTTCTTTGAGGTCCCTTCCAACCTTAATGATTCTATGATTCTAAGTATCCCCCAAAAAACAAATAAACCAAACCCCTCCCCCCACCAACCAAACCAAACCCAGAAATACCCCAACTCCCCCAAAAAAACACCAACAAAAATTATTGGACATTTTATCTCTAGGAAAATGATCTTTCTTTTATTATAGTGACTTAAGTTAACAGGATTTGTTCAGTCTTCTGAAATTTGATAGTAGCTAATTAATGGGCATAATGAAAATGTGCCTGTTCAGAGTTTACTCTGATCCTTTTTTCTTTCCACTCCAAAAACATTCCTGTAGGTAACACTAGTGATGTCATCCTACCTAAAAAGATGTGGGTTTTTTTTCTGGAAAGCAGAATTATTCCAAAGTAATAGATGTCACCCTCACAGTGCTAATAAGGCACTAAAACAGAGACACCAGCCTATTAAGCTCTTGTGAAAGCAGCTGGCCCACTGCTGCACACAGGTGCTGGGAGTCATCTTGGGAACAGAAGTCATAACGGGAAAACTTAATTAATATGCCTGGTGCAGAAACAATAGACAGCAGTAGAGATTTACATAGGAAGAAGGTGCACCACCCTTTCTTTCCCTTTATTTCAAGGTTTATGATGCTTGGCCTGAAGGAAACTGGAGGATCTTTTGGTCGGTTGCCCAGTGTTTTTGTTTGTTGAAAGCATTTGTGACCTGCACGGTCTTCAGGTGCCAGGAGGTGAGGCCAGCCAGCCCACAGCACTTCCAAACGGACATGGGTGTTTGACTTCAAAGAAAACATTCCTGTGTGGTGTAAGCAGGCTTGAGCAGGGTCCTCTGTTAGCCTTTCAGGGGAGTCAAATTACATAGTTAATATATAATAGTTAACAGCCAGCTATTAGTTTTCTTAGTCACATTTCTCAGCAGTCTGGTATTGCAAATGCTCTCTGGTTGCCTCCTCCAAGGACATGGGGTAACTGCACGTAACAGAAATGTGTTTTTTACAGAAGTTTCTTAAATCTATGTGTAATTTGTCTAACACACACTCACAAAACCCAGATTCAGGCAAAATAAGCAGGCTTTTCCCGTATTTTGCGGTTTAACTCGGCAGGCAGCTAGAACAACCACACAGCTGTTTGCTCACTTCACCCTATGGGATAGGAGAGAGAACTGGGTGAAAAAAAGCTGAAACTTACGGGTTGAGATAAAGACAGTTTAATAGGAGAGAAAAGGAAGAGAGTAACAAGGATAAAACCAAATGAGGCACGGCACAATTGCTCATCACCCACTGACTGATGTGCAGCTAGTTCCCGAGTCATGGCAGCTCCTGGCCAACTCCCCCCCCAGTTTATATACGGAGGATGACATCACATGGGATGGGACTATCCTTCTGGCCAGTTTGGGTCAGCTGTCCTGGCTGAGTCCCCTTCCAGCTCCTCACTGGCAGGGCATGAGAAGCTGCAAAGTCCTTGACTAGTGTAAGCACTACTTAGCAACGACTAAAACATCAGTCTGTTATCAACATTGTTCTCATACTAATTCCAAAACACAGCAGTGTACCAGCTACTAGGAAGAAAATTAACTCTATTACAGGCAAAAAAACCGTGTCATTACCTTCATCCCTTGAGGCAAACTTTAGGTATGGGTTTAAATCTTTTAAATCCAGGGGCTCAATGATTTCCTTAAAAATCCACCTTTTCATCATTCAGGGTGACATTGCTGTGGCTGAACCTGCTTTTTCAATTAGATATTTATTCTTCCTTCTCTCTGTTCCCTAAGTCTTCAGCAATGGCTGTAGCAGACACACTCATTCTAAAGGAACAGAATATTTATTTTACTAGGATAGTAAAATAATTCATCTCAGTGAGAAACTGCCTACTTTCAGTCCATATCCGGGGCTAAACTATAGCAACGACTCTATAACCCGATGACCTCTCCTCAGCCAAGAAGGGAAAGCAGGAAAAGGAGGAGAGACTTGTTGTTGTGGGTTGAAAACAGTTTTAATGAACAGCAACACTGATTAAGTATATAGGGTTATCACTCAGCCGAGTCTTGGTGAGAAGGAGGCGTCCCAGGAAGAGGAGCTCCCCATCCTCAGCCTTCCTCTTTATAATGAGTGAGATGTTTATGATACAGGCTCTACCTGTTTGTCAGCTAGGGTCAGCTGCCCTGAGTTCAGCTCCCAGGTAACTGGAAACAGCCTGTACTCCATGGCTGGTCTATGGTTCTACCCCAGCAAAACCAGGACAGCAACACAGGAACCATCACCTGAGGCAGACATTGGGGGTTTCAAGTAGCTTAAGGTGTTTGGGGATCATCTCTTCTAACAAATGAAAATGTATGTTCTTTCTTTCTTCTTTGGCAGTATTTTTTTCCCCCCTTCAATCTTTGTTTTCTCTCACTTTAGAAAAATGGAAGGAAGTGTCTTTTCAGCCTTCAGTCAACCAATGACCATGGCAAATTCTTCCTGCCTGGAGATATTTGAGAGGCAGCTGCTGTCCTGGCAATTCAAATGCTGACAAATTTAATTATTTCATGACCTCACAGCATCGATGCTCTGACTAGTTACATTCCCAAGGCATCAGCCTGATGCTGTATTGCATTTGAAACTAATATACATAACTAATATTTAAGTTATTAACTTCATTCCCCAGTTCCCTGTTTAATTTTCAGCTTTCCTTCGAAATCTGTTAGGTTCCATATGCTTTATTCTTCCAGATGCTGCTGTGTAAGCTCACCAAGTATCCATGATTTACTGAAGGTTTAGTTCTGCTAGTCAGTGCAAAGTGAATGCATAAGGACAACCATACGAATCAAGTACAAAACAAATTCAGAGCACCCTTTTCCTAGACAAACGGGTTCTCTAAATCCTCCAGATTTACACATCGTATCACTGCTAGGACTGACCTGTGCCCTCACTTTAATTTAGAAAACAGGCTCTGCTCTGATATGCAGCTCTGCAAATTCGTGGTATAAATGGGTAACTGCATTTACAGTTACTAAAAACTAATAAAACCCAGGCGTCACGAACAGCATGAAAACCACCAAGACGCTCAAGCCTGGACAAAGATTAATACAAAAGAAGTTGAAAGGGCGGGAGACAGGATCTCACAGGCGTTTTCTCTTTAGAAAACAGGCTCTGCTCTGATATGCAGCTCTGCAAATTCGTGGTATAAATGGGTAACTGCATTTACAGTTACTAAAAACTAATAAAACCCAGGCGTCACGAACAGCATGAAAACCACCAAGACGCTCAAGCCTGGACAAAGATTAATACAAAAGAAGTTGAAAGGGCGGGAGACAGGATCTCACAGGCGTTTTCTCGGCTTTTTCTCTCCTTTCCTTTCTCCTTCCCCTCCCGAAACAGCCCTTGGCGCTGACGCCACCAGCCCGGCCGCCCCGCCGAGCCCCCCCGCAGCCCCAGCG
>NW_009952106.1:516823-531882 GCF_000747805.2 Chaetura pelagica | reverse complement strand
CTGCTCCAGCGGGAGCCCGGCTGGGCAGGGCGCGCAGCGCCGGGTCCGGGTGAGAAACTAAGTGCGGGTTGGTGTAAGAGCAACGAGAGGCGATGGGGAAGAGGGAAGGGGTGATGGACAGGGAAGGACTGATGGACAGAGAAGGCTAACTGCAGTTTGGGGGGGGTTGGGGACAGAGAAGGACAAGAGGGACTGGTGAGAGGATGGAGATGACAGGAGGAGGGCTGCTGGTGTAGGGAGAGCCAGGGCAGCCTCAGAGCTGAGGTTGTGGGCAGCAGAGGTTAAGGGAGGGGAAGTGAAGCTTATGATTGACCAAGTTTACTTAAGGGAGCAACAGGCACAAGTTGTGTCAAGGAACATTCCAGTCAGGAAAATCTCTTCATCCTAAAGATGATCAACTACTGAAACGGGCCCAGCGAGGCTGGGGAGCTTCTCTCCATGGAGATGGTTGTTATTTGACAGGATAAGTGTTGAGCTGCTTGAGCTTGTACCACTGAGCAAACTAATGAAGGGGCTGTCCAAGAGGAGAATCAAAGTGAATTATCCGTGCTAGCAAAGAGCACTAGAGGTCTGACACTAGAGAATCTTACCTGACAGCTTGTCTAGGGCAGTGATTGTGCTTGTTGTATGAGAGAACATACTTTGTTCAATCGCAAATGTATGGAATAATGAGACTTTGCTGTTGGCAGTCTTTTCTCAGGTTCATTTCAAAGTAGAGTTAAAGCTAATACTTAAACAGAAAACAGCACTCCTCAGGCAGTACTGGGTAGTAAAATCTAGGTGATAACAATCAGCTGCAAATCTTCTGGTTTAATCTGACTACAGTTTACCTTTGCTCTCTTGTTTCCCAACCCCTCAAACAAGTGAGAAAGAGTAGAGGGAGAAGAGAAATCTGAGGATGTACATACAAGGAAAAAAATTTTAAGCCCAGAGGTTTTTTTGAAGTGATGCTGCGTATTTACCACCATTTTAAATGCAGGGTGATTGGAAATTGCTTAATAAGTGCTTAGATCTTCCCTACTGCATTGAGGGTTGTGAAATGACCAAGAACTGGTAGCACATGGCTGCATTGCAGGATCTTACTATGAATGACAAGCCTGTGTCCTTTCCCTGCTTGGCCTTGAGCAGCAGTGTCCTGCTGCTGACAGAGCTGACATGCAGCTGGCTGCTGGTTGCCTACCATCTGGTTCTCTCTTGGATGTGGATTTCAGATCCCTGTTTTTCTATGTAGAACTTATGCTTAAAGGTTTGTTAGTATAATCTCGAATGAAGTAGATTAATTATAAGTCAAGAGCAGACAGGAGCTGTGCTACAGTTCTTAATTGGAGGTTCTACTCTTCAAACTACCCTTGGTGTTTCTGTTCCTCAGGCTAAAATGTGATTACAGACCCTGTGTGGAAGTGTGGACACTCGAATTTGGTGGAAAGGCTGCAGATCTTTTGCTTTCCTCAGCTCTTCCAGAGTGCTCTTCTATGAGAAAAGTGCTCACATCAGTATCAGCACTTTAATTAGAGCATATGAGTGTTTAGGTATGTGTACGTTTTTGGTGTTCCCGATTACTATTTGTGTTACTTAGGCTTATTTAGCTACATTTATTAGTCTGTTCTCCAAACCAAAAGTCAGCATGGCTTCTTAGGTTGCATGTGTTAGGGGTGTATATAGTTACTGCTACTTCCTAAGCCTTCTGCGGCTACTTCTAGTTCTGCAGCATGTGCGGCTTTAACCATGGGAATCTGGGATTAGGTATTTGTCTCAGGGAGTTCAGGCCTTGAATCCTGATAAGCCATGATGTAACGATGTAAGAATGTAAGGGACTGGTTTGAAATGCCTTGTTAGTCTGCTGTACTCTGCCCTTGACAGCACAGAGATCCACATGTGTTTGAATGTCCCAGCACAGGCCATGTCTAGTTTCACTTACTGTCTTCTTTTGCATGCTGTACCACTGTGAGAACTGAACTAAGGCTTCTAACTACAACTGTTGTGTAGATTTGTTTTCCTTAAAAGTCATTAGAGTGGGAAAATGGCTATAGAGCTTGGCTGAAAAACAAATAGAGAAGTGACGTGGAAGCTGACGACTTGCAGAAGCAAGGAGCAGAGGTTGGACTGCATCTTGGTTAGTTGGGTCTTCACTTGGGCAAAACTGCCTCTATACTTAGGTTGACTAAAAGTTCTGAGTTACCATTTGTTCTCGGTTTACTGCTCCCAGATGCTCAAATGAACCTGGTGTTCTTGTTGCCTCCAATCTGAAAATCAATATATGCTAGACCAGTCTCAGCAGCATGTACTGGCAGTGGAGGGAGTGGTGAACAGACAAGGTCTGACACTATGCCATCCAACTGTAGTTATTTTCACAGGATACTTGGCTGGCTCCTAGGTAATGGGCTTCTTTCCCAGGGATATGGTAAGGTTCTTAAAAACTTAGTATTTCTAGGCCACTTAAATTAATTACTATATTAGTATGGTGTTAAAAAAATGAATTACTTCATACAAAAGTTAATATAGATTAAATTGCTGTCCCAAATGACTAAACCTTTTTGTATTAATAAGATGATGTGGGTTTTTACTTTTTTAGAAACCTGATTTTCTGGAAACTTTATGAAGCTAGTGACAGCATGTGTTCTATAAAGCCAGATGGCCTAACACAGTAAATGTGATTTTACAAGCTAGAAAGAAGATATGTATTTATTTGTTATAATATCCCAAGCCTAACTGTATGGAGAGTGGGAAAAAACCACTTCAGGCTGAAGAAGCCTAGGATATCAGATCTACAAGGGCCAAAGGAAAGGACAGGACTGTATTTCATACAGCAGAACAGTGGCCATTTGCATTGTTTTGAAGCTCTGATGGTCCAGGCAAGTTAAAGTTAGTGAAAGAGTAGTTAAATCTTTCTACCTTCCCCATATTTCTAGTACTACTACTTCATCACTGCGCGTCCCGCCGCTCCCCCCCACCCTCTCGTCCCCTCCCACCATCAAACTAGGCAGCAGAGAAATCTGAACCAATTTGGAAGTAAATATTTGAGGCAAAGTGGGGGAAGATACAGCCGAGCATGGAAGGATGTGTTCTGTGGCCATACGAGCAGTGAAGCACGTAGCTCTCTTCAGTAAGAAGAAAAACTTGTATTCTCAAAGTGACGGACGTGATGGAGCTCTGTTGTTGTGATAAAGTTCAGTGAAACTGGGCCTGATATACAAAGCATAAACAGTTGTCTGGTGCTTGTCAAATGGATTTTTAAAGGTATTGTATCATATCCTGTTTCTGTTAGCCAGTCAGATTAAATTGAACTTTAATTTACTGCATTGATTGATCGCCAGTTGCTTGAGAGGACAAACCAGGAGGAGCTCTTATCTCTGAAATCATAAGGCCTTTGCTAGTTTATAATTTGGAGAAGTCCTTGGAAACCTGATTGTTTCCTTCTGCAATGCTGTAGTGAAATGAAAGCTATTATCTTCGTGTTTGGTTTGTTTCATTAAAAGCTTTTGTATTTCTTTCTCTGTGGTAAACCAATGTATGTACTGCCTCCAAGGCTGTCAGCTCAAGTTTCCCTGGCCTGGTGCATCAATTCCATTAGTTTGTGTCTTAACAAAAGTAAGCTTACACAATAGCAGATACATCTTTGCTATGGAAAAAAGTTGGCAACTCAGTAGGTAAGAGACCTTCTATTTAAACCCTTGCTGTTTTCTTGTGAGGCTGAATTAAAAGATCAGGCAGAAAGTCCTTTAATTAAATCAAATCTTCGTAACCCAGCTTCCTGAGAGCAGACTAAGTTTAAACCCTTGCATCCAATGCTTTCTATCAGAAGGATAGGGTTAACAGTATCTAGGAATCTCTAGCTTGCTGAGTGGAACGTAGCCCCTTCAAATGTCATAGGTTTATGTAAAATGCCTCAAATTTGAACTTACGATAAGTGAATGTAGATTTGCTGTTGGTGACTGTATACTGTGCTTTGATGGCTTTTTGTTCAGTATTGGAAACTAGTATTTACAAATTGCTGGCCTGTGATTTGCTGCATTCCAGTGATCCTTTGGTGTGAACGTGGAGGAGCTTGTGAAAGGCTGGCTGTCATCTTCTCAGGGAGGAGAAGAATATCCTGGCAAAGATGCAGCAGCAGCATCTGCAGTATGTAAGTATAAGCATGGAAAGTCCACTTCTTCCACTGCTGAAGGAAAGTGTGGACCCACGTGAAGGGAAACTCCCTGCTTTCTATTGGGACTTCTGTAATCCTTACAGGCAGTGTTCCTATAATACAGTGTGGCAAATCTTTGTGGAGGAGAACATGAGTGAATTTCCACCAGTTATCTTCCCCTTAATCCTTATGGTCTTCTCTTAAAAAAACAGAGCAACAAATCTTCCCTCTGTTGTACATGAAGAAATTGATGTGAGGTGCTGAGTGCAAATGTGATAGCATAGGAATCTCTTCCCCGAATGCTTACATGCAAACCTTGTGAGCAACTGCCTGCTGCAGGTGCAAGTGTGGCTTCTTAGTAGTCTCATAAATACTGCAGTTATGTATAGAACTGGCACAGGCTTTACTGAATTGAATGAGCAATGGATTGGGCAAATGGCTACATGAATTAATCTCTTCCCCTACATATTAATTCTAGAGGAAGCTTGTTACGTTTGTAGATTATTGGTTTCCTGTAAAAGAAGCCTTGAGTTCGTTCAGCTTTCACTACTTCAGGTTGGTTTTGGCAAAAGGGTCACAGGTTTTCCAAATGTGAACATCAGTCTCTTGTTTGGACCTTTATGGTCATCTTCCAGGATGTTCTTTCTTTTCCCAGAAGAAAGGTAACAGGGAGGTTGGGTTTTTTGTTGATTTGGGGTTTTTCTGGGGGGGAGATGGTGAGGGGTGGTGGTATGTGATGGGAAAACTGTTTCCAAACCTGTTCAGGATAAAATGTTTCTTATTTTCAACAGAAAACTGACTTTTTGTGTGTGTGTGTGTGTGTGTGGTGGTAGGTGGGGAAGTATATGCTTTCAGCTACAAAAAGTAGTTGAGGTCCTCTTTGGGGTCAAGGTTCTGACTTCTGTACATGGGAAATTAAAGAGAAGATAGGTAACAAACTGTCCATGTTATTGCTGCAGTATTTGTGTTAGTCTGAGCAATCAAGGGAGATCTGCCATCCGAGTCAGTGGTGACTGGTGCAGGGAGACTTGTCAGTCTGGAAGTTGTGGTTCATTCACAAGCTGTTCTTTGTTAAGAGTTTTCTTTGTGTCTTATATACTGCCTGTGCTTGCACATAAAGGCTTCATTCTAAGAACAGGGAATGGAATAGTCTAGGTATAGGGAATGGAATGGTGAGAAAAGAAACACGGGTGGCTCAAGATGTATGTTAAATTTGTGGCCCTTATGCAAGTCTGATGGAACACCTTGTGGCTGATAGATGGCAGGAAGCGTCCAGGTTTGGGCTTGGGAGTGTGTTTGCCTGTTTCCTTGACTATCTTTCACAGAAAGATTTAAAGTTGCCAACTTATAATATCTTACGATCTTCATTTTAGGGAGATGGAGAGAGGTGATAAACATTCCTGTGGGCACACATTTTTAATGACTGAAGGTGCAAGTGGTTTTCAGTGTTGTTTTGCATTTTGCATAGAAAGTAGGAGTGCTTGTCACTCTATTAATAACAATGTAGGATAACACTGTGTGCATGTTGCTTTAATCCACAAAAGTAAGATGATCCCTTCCAAATACCTGTTTTGGGGAAGGAGTGGTTCTAATGAGCTTCCTTCTGTGTGTGCTTAATTTACCAAAGCTGTGTGCTTGAATACAAATATGGTGGGTACCTTGGAAAGATGAGTAATAGCTACAGAGAGCAGTGGAGTATGTATCCCTTTTTATATTGAGTCAGGATTGAAGGGCTATGTTTTTCTGAAAGTGTTCTCAGTTCCTGTGGAATTGATTGTGAGGGGAGGAGGGGTTGTAGCTGCACCATAGACATCTTAATCAATGAGACTATTTTTACTATTAAGCAATACAATCTTTAGAGCCAGGCATGTATTAACAAGCTAAGCTGTCAGTTGGTGCTATACTTGATAGTTAGGGAGTTGAAAGGCTGTAATATTGGCAGAACAAAGCTAATATAAACATCCTCTATAGTTCATGAGGTTAACCTTCTACTTGCTCAAGCTTTTCATAATTAGTTTCCTTCATGTCTGTCCCTTGTATTCCCTTTTGCTTGTACTGTTGTCTTTGGGTTTGGCAGCTTGATTCTCAGCCTGACTTGTATCTTTGCTGCGTGCAGTCCCCTGTTGTCTTTGAAAAGAGTCTAGTTTTTCTCAACAGAAGGACTTACAGTCCCCATTAATGTTTGGTTTGCCATTCCATCTGACCTGCTTGGCATAATGCTTAAATAAAGCTTTAAAGGAAATTCCTATGTTCAAGCAATTCATAAATATGCCTATACTTCAGAGAAAGGGAAGGAGAGCAGAGCGCCTCTGTACTGGCTGACCAAGACAAACTGAATTTGCAGTTAAGATGCTAGAAAGAACTTGCATAAAAATCCTAAATTTCAAATACTTTATCTTGTCCACAAATTACATCTGGGATGAAAATCTTTATGTTGATGCTACTTTATGGCCTCTTGAGGTTTTTTTTTAATTTGTTTTAAATTTATTGCTATTCTTATTCTTTCCTCTGTTTTTGTCATGCTGGAAATATTTGGAGCAAAATCAAGCTCTGGAAATAAACAGATTTATTATACTGTTCAAAGTGCCTGTATCCTGCTAATGGACAGCTGGGATCAGCACAGAAGAAAAGTGTTTCTTGAAAGGCAGCATGGGCAGCACACTGTGTCACTGAGAAATGAGAAGATAATTTCACAGCAAATTTGTAGTAAGCTTGGAACACTGTCAAGTGTGGGATGATGGGCAGCTGACATGGAAATAATCAACTTCCAATACCATTGTGAGCTAAGTGCTTTGTACTTACTTAGCAATGCTTGTCTTTAATTTTATGATCCAAACTGGAAAATAAAGTATTTGTGCAGTTGGGAATGGAAAGTGTCAGCCTACTTTGGTCTTGACTAAATCACTTTCTCTTTAGCCTTCTTTTCCCTCTCATTTGTCTTTTATTCCACCCTGGCGCCTTCTGAAGTTTTTGACCATTTCTGGTCCAAGTTATCTGACAAGAGAAATGTTCTGTGGGTTAGTGTCCTTTCCATTAAAAGTTGTCGTAGAAACAAAGCAGACAAGCTGGCCAGTCTGCTGTATGTTTGTTCAGTTGCCCAAGCTGCTCATCTAATGGGCTTCTTCAGGGAGCATGTCCCAGCTCTGGCCAGAGTTGTCTTCCTGTCCTCCATATAGTGAGTTACTGCCTTTTTTGGTTGTGTTGTTTCTTTCCTTAAATTTTATAAAACGGATGCTTCTGAACAACTCCAGTTAAGACTGAGGTTTTTAGTATTATTTTTTTTGCCTGAAACTCTTGTTTATATAGTGATCAGCCTAGTGAGAGAGATCCTTTACTCAAACTGGAGCCTTGCTACATTGCACTGATGAGCACTGGTGTTTCTTGTTTTTGAAAAGCTAAAAAAAAAAAGTCCCTTTTTAAAACACTATACAGATAAATGAGTCTTCATTTTGAATATAGAAATTGCAAAACATGAAACTTCAATCAATGCATTACTAATTTTAATATTTGGAAACTGTCATGTAAAGAATGTTGAGAGAGATTTGCATGCACAAATACTTGTTCACAGAATCTGAATAAATCTTGGTTGCCATAAAGGAGGAGGATATACCTTGCAGTGACCTGAATAGAAGCTGTTCCTGAGGGTTGTTGGAGCACAAGATTTTTCATGTACCTGTCGTTTCTAGCCTGATTTTGGCAATGGGCTTGAAGAATATAATCAGAGCTGACCTTTCCTTTCCACTTAGTATCTTTAATCCTGCATGGGTAATAAGAATGTTTGGTTAAGCAGATAAAATCCTAATTGCAGCATATTCTACGATGCCCAGGTACCACATGTTAACCTTAAAGGTCCATCTGATCTACTGACTAGTCCTTCATAGGGCTTAAAAGCTGTGATTTTATTACTTAGTAATGAAGAATAACTTGGTTTATTCTGTGGGCTGGTTTTTTGTGTTGTGTGTTTTTGGTTTTTTGTTTGTTTGTTTGGGTTTTTTAAGGAATATTAATTGCTTTCAGCCTGTTGAGAGCTAAGTGTGACAGTGGTAAGACAGAGGGAGAAGACGTTGTAGTGAGTTTCTTTTAAAAGGTGCTCTTCTATTCAAAGTACAAGAGCATCTCAGACAGCTTCAGAGATACTAATCTTAAGTGGAGATTTGTTGCATTTCTGTAACATACAAAATAAAAATAACCTTAAATATTATACATGGGTGTATGTGTAAGAAAAGAAGATGTGACAGCTGAGAAATATAGGCAGAATCCAATAATTAAAATTAGGAAGTGAAGGGAGAGTATTAATGCTTCCATAATGTGAATCCACTTAATGTCCTGTACTTTGAGTCATGTCTTCCCAGACTTCTCATACACTCAGTAGGAGGGAGAGGAAGAAAACAGCACGAGAGGAGAAAGGCAAGGATGAGTAATGCTGTGCTCTGTGGGTGCTTTGAAAGGCTGAGGTGTGGTATGGCTAAGGCAATATTTAAGCAGAACTTCCACATAGTGGCTTTTTTGCCTATTTTAAACTTCAGTGTTTTGGTGAACTTTTTGTCCTCAAAATCTACACTTCTAAAGCAAAAACACTCCTGAGGTGGAAAAAGACTATTGTCTTTCTTGTACCAGCATCTTACTTGGCTAGCTTTGAGGAACAGGCTTATTTTTTGGGCAGGCTAGTCAGGTGTGAAAGCTTTTACCAATCCACAGAACCAGACTGGTTGACCCAATCCATTCCTCCTTTTGGAAAAGTAGAAAGAAAGGAAAAGCTACCATCTGCAGATGCAAAGCTGAAAGGATAAAAAACTGAAAGGAAACAAAATATTACATAAAAGCACAAGCACCTTTAATTTTGAGGTGTTCAAGATGCTGATAGTGTCCTGAATACCTCCAGGTATGTAGTTGTCTTCTCTAACAACTTAAACCATTCTTTTAGGAAATTAAAGGGATGGCTAAAATAACTCCAGCAGTGATGTATAGCAAAAAGGTAAGGAAGCTGCTGGCAACAAGTCCAAACCAGCAGTCGAAAAAATGCTGATGAAGGTTTAAGTATTTGAAGTCTGTGGTGGCTGGGGCTAAAGGACAACTGACTCCTATTTAACAGGGGTAGGGTGGAGGGTTTTGGCTCCTCCTCCACAAAACTCCAGAGCAGAGTGCTAGCATGGCACTGTATGGTGGCAATACTATGAAAAATTTAATTTGCATTTGCTTTCATTAGTAACTATTAGCTGGTTAATCTAATACTCATCCAACAGTGCTGTGAAAAGTCTGAAAAATGATCTAACATCATAAATACTAATCAACCTGTTATCTAGGGAAAATTGAGTTTGGTATATTTTGATTACACAAATCCTCTTTTATTAATTAAAACTATTGTGACATGCTTCAGGTTTTGGAAGGTAATTCCTTTTAAGGAAACTTGCATGGTTAATTCAACTGAGACCAGAAATATGTGCAGAATTAAATACTGAGGGTAATCAACCACAGTAGCTGGTTGCTTAAAGGTGCAGTGGATTCTCTGTCATTTGAAGTCTTCAAGTCAAGATCAGATGTGTGTTTGAGTGCTATGTTCTGGTTAAGCTAGCATGTGTGAGATGGATGTAGAAGTTAGTGTTAGACTCTAGAAGGTGCTATGCAGGAAATGGATGAGATTATCATCATGGCTCTTTCTGGCCTCAGAGTCACCGTGGCTTCCATGTACCATTCCTACTGGCAAAAAGTGAAACATCATGAGTCATCTAGTAACAAGAGCAGATGAAGAGACCTTAAGGGCTGTTTCTCCAATAGCTGAAGTCCTCAAGTCTTTGCTCCTTTGAGTAATAAACATTTGACTCCTAGCTTAATATTTTTATACCAATAGTGAGCTTCATTTTAGGCTCCTCTTAGATGGTGGATAATTAAGATTAATCTTATGTCTCACTGTGAGCTGTGTGACTTTTGTCTATGCTTCACAGATTCTCTAGTCCTCTTAAATATTTTGCCTGTTTAATTTTGCTCTGGAGAGTTGGCCTGTCTGGCTCACAGTGTGATGGCATGAGTGGTTATGGTGGCATAAGAAGAGGGGAATGAGACGAGAAGAAAGCACAACCTTTCTCTAGGGACAGAGAAACTGCTTCTTTCAACAGCAGTGCTGGTTTATGCTTCTTTAAATATTGATGGTTATGCTATAAGATTACTCTGCTCCACATGTATGTCCTAAGGATTAACTGAGAAGTACAACACAAAAATCCTTTGCAGAGCAAGTAAGTTCAGAGAGCTAACTTCTTCTCAAAAAAGGCAGCACATCAGATAAACCCGCTGCTATTTAACTTTTCTGTAGCCTCTTCTCTGTGAATCGGTTCTGTTCCTACAAGTGCTGCTTGATTTAAGGTTAATGTCAGATGGGAAATATGTGGCTGTGAAACTACTAACATGGAACTAATGGAATGGTTTTAATTCCTTGAAGTGACCTATCCATTTTCAACTTTATTACTGCATGGTCACTGCTTCCCTCAGTGCTTTGAAAATTGGAGCTGAGGGAGAGGAAGCTTTGGGCACAATTTAAAATAGTAATTTCAACAAAGGTGAGACACTTGACTGGAGGGGCATTTTTTTTTTCTTTGCTACCATTTGTCCAGGCTGGACAGCTTTGTTGAGAAGCTCTCTCCATGTTTTTCTTCATTTGGGTTGTGAAATTGTTTCACCCTGCTCTTCGTCTTTATCCTTTGTCTTGCTTTCAGGCAGCAAGCACACTGGTTTTCAGAGCCGCAGTCTTCCTCTGGTACTCACTTTTCTCCTTTCTTTTGAAGATCTCCCCAGAGAAGGGTGGAAAGAAATGTAAGTCCACTCAGCTTTAACATCAGCGTATTTGCAGTTAATGTCTGTATCTTAAGCCACAAAACTCTTCAGCTCCATTCACCTCTACAACAGTATGGGCGGTAAAAGAGGGCATCTGAGGTCCTCTCCTGTGCTGCTCTTGAGAGGCAGAATCATGGTAGCATGTGGAATTGCCTTGCAGAACTAACGCTTAGACCCTTTGCTACTGATTCAACTTGTGCAGCCAGTGCCAGGATCTCTGGGCAGAAGAGTATCTGAATATTATGTACGCAAGGTTAATGCAACAAAGTTAAGAATATAGAGGAATAGGGAGAACAGCAGGCTCATGTATGTGGGATACTGAAATGGGTTGCAGGCTGCTTACTAATTTTATTTCTTGCTCAAAGTACTCAAGGAATTGGGAAGATGCTGCTTTGTTTGAGAGACTTGTGATGTAGTGTCTGATAAACTGGCTCAATATTGACTACTGAAATAAATGCTTGAGGATTGTCTTTTTATTAAAATTCTTAAACTACAAACTCCTCTGAGCTCAAAGAAAGGGTGTACTGAAGCAAGATCTCAAGGTTAAGCATATAGAAGAATTTTTAGTTTTATAACTTCTGTGTCATCTATGCATGCAGCTGTCATAGTACTAACTTCAGAGAACTGGTATTATTATTTCCATGGGGAACTAGGAGAAGATAGAACTCCTGGAGTATATCTGTGGCTTGGTCACTCATTTGCTTGCTGTAACACTTGACATATTTCATAATATTTTCATTCTGCTTCTGAAATGAAAAGACTTCGTCATCTTTTTGAAAGAATTATCATGGTAGACTAATTCAGATTTGAGGAAAAGCCTGATCTGATTCCTATAGTAATAGTGTCATTCTAGAAGAAGGAAAAGACTGTGATTCAACTTGGCTTGCCTTATATTTCTGTAGTCTGCTTCCCTGGCTGAGATAGACTGTAAGAAAACTGGGAAAGAAATCTATCCTGCATAAATTTATCAGGTACTTCAGCTTTTGTAAAGGGGGAGAAGGGGACGGTGATACTGTCTTACCAAAGATAGTAACACAACATTGTTATGATGAATACTGAACAGCTAAGAATTATTTGGAATTCCTTTATTTCAAAGTCATCAGCCTTCTTAGTCCTGTGGAAAGCTCTAAAAGCTTCAGTATTGTATTAAAGATAGCAAAAAAAGAAAAGGAGAAGAAGCTAATGTCAGTAATGTATTAATGAAAGTTTCTGATTTTAATGACTTTCATTCCTGTGTCTTGCAACTAGGTGAATTCTGTCCGATTATAATTTTAAATATCCTGTATTTTAAAGAAGGTGGTGATGACTGTTTTCAGGTTGGAGCATTTTTTTTGTTGTTGTGTTGGGGTTTTTTTGCCTCTAAGGAAGCTAAATTGATGTCTGTAAATAAAAGCAAGTGTAAAACTGTGTAGAAGTGAAAGAAAACACTGTAGTGCACTCATATCTGCTGTTGTCTCCTGCTTGTAACATCACTTCTGAACAAAGATGACCATACAACCCTGGGCTACCAAAATCTCACAAATACAGCAGGCTGTTCTCGAGTTAATGTGATGCTTTAAATTGCCACTCTGCTTAGAGGCTTCCAGGAGCATAGCAAAAAAAAAAAAAAAAAAAGTATCCCTGTATAGAGACGCTAAAGACTGTTTTAAAAGAAGGTAGAAGAAAAAGGACACGGGAGGTGGGATGCAGGCCACAATACAAGTTCTGGGTTTGGGTGATCTCTGGAAGTAGTAATGTCACCTGGTTTCCCATGCCTGGGCAAAACCAGACACAAAGCAGTAGGGGACTCAAGCCCTGAGGATGCTGCTGCGGTAGAGACAGATTTATTTCTTCTAGCTTGTGCCCCCTGTTGGTTTTGTGCGGGGACTGCAAGATGTTCCACTCTGGATACAATAACATGGCTATCTGATGTGAGCTTAATTTCAGGTATGTTGATTTGGTCCTTGCATGTCAACGTGCATTACTTCTGTGTTTCACGTGGTCAGAGTGGAGTCTCTGGGTAGCAGATCAGTATCCCTTGTTCATTTGTCTTATTACTCTTTTTAATTATTTTTTTTTTCATTTTAATGTTTCTCCATATTGGGCTGAGTTAAGACTATAGCCTTTCTGCAACATCAGTCCTGTCTTGTTTTTAACAAATCAAGCCCTTGGAACATAGCACTTGGCAGCCATGTGTGTTGAATGTTGAAAATCACAGGTATATACACAAGCTGTAAAACACCACACTGCATCCAGCTTAGCAGGCATGAGCTCTGCTGTATATGGTACGATACTGCAAGGATAGTATTGTAGAGGTTCTGTCCTGTCATTGTGTTATGCAAAGGTGTAATTCTGCATTGTCATTTACTTAATATTTGGAAGGAAAACAGATGGCGTCTGGAGAACAAGCTTCACTGGCAGAACTTCTCTTGTATGCTCTGTTTTCAAATGTGTCATAGCAATTTGTGAAGGTGCTACCTGTAATTGCCTTGACAGGAGAATGGGTAGGCGGCAAGGAGCAGTATGGCAGATAATGGGACAGTGGACCTTGAGCCACTGTGACAATGAGCTGCTGAGGGACTTAATTTGCACTAGTTAATAAATAAACTACTGCGTTCAACTTGAACTACAAAAGCCATACAGATTCGATTGCAATCTTCTCTAGCAATCTCTAAACAACAGTAGATGCAGAACCCATGAAATTATATTCTGGAGGTTTTGGGTTTGTGTGTGGTGTTATTTTTAAAATAGTTTCGTGGTAATTATTTTTCAATCAACCCCCTTTTTTTCTTATAACTAAAGGGGGTTTTTAAGAAAGGGAGGAGGCTTTTTACCAGAGCTTGTAGAATGATAGGACAAGAGGTAATGGTTTTAAACTGAAAGAGAGCAGAATGACATTAGATACAAGGAAGAAATTATTTAGTATGAGAGTGGTGATCCACTGGAACAGGTTGCCCAGATAAGCTGTGGGTGCCACATACCTGGAAATATTCAAGGTCAGACTGGGCAGGGCTTTGAGCAACCTGGTCTAGTGAAAAAATGTCCTTGCCCACGGCTGGGGTGTTGGAACTAGATAATCTTAAAGGTACCTTCTAATCCAAACCATTCTATGATTCAATGTTATTACAATATTTTAAATTAAATGCTGAGTTCCTCTTCCAGTAGGATAGGCAGCACTTTGTTTATAAACCCGTGAGGGTAATTCTGAAGCACTCTCCTCATCTTCAGCTTGATGTAGCTTCCCTTGCTCTCACAACAACTACTCAGCATTGCCTTTGTTCTTTCTGTTCTGCTGTTTTGATTGCTATGTTGTATAACAACATCAACAAAAGTCCTCTCTTGAAGAGCACTTCACAAAGGATGTGTGTAGATTTGCAATGCACAGTAAAATTGCCTTGTACAGGAGTTCTATAATAATTTCATTCTCATACGTACTGGGACGCTGTGTCTCCCACTAAAATTGTGGAACTGGTTTCTGCTGTCCAACAGTTTAGGAGTTAGAGTTGCTTTTGAATCATCTTCTATCTCCACATAGTTGTGCAGCAGTGTTGTCTGTGATGTTTGATTGGCTCATGTAATACATCCCTGACAGGAACATTTACCAGAACAGATGAAAGACAGTTTAATGAAATAACTCTTTCTTGTAGTAATGACTGTCAATCTAAATATATGTCTACTTTAACTATAAACATACGGATTCATGGGTCCTACAGTGACCAGGGAGGAAACATCTTTCCAAGCTGAAAGCTCTTTATGGGGCAGAAAAACTCTGCAGATAACAGTTTGTGGCCCATGTCTGTCCATCGCTGAAGATGGAAACAATAGAATAACCCCTCAAACACAGGTTTGTACATTTTCAGTCTATACTACTTGACCTACAGGATTTTGTTTTTATTTTTTTATGTCTCTAGAAGATGATGCTTAATTTTGTAGCCTGTTGAAATATTAGGCTGTATTTTATTCCCTTCATTTTGCGACGGTGTACTGTGGAAGTTGATTTAGGTGTTGAAAAAGTTTGCTTTGACGTCTGTGCCTCTGAATGCCAAATTCTTTGCCTTGATCCAGAAAATTATAGGGGCCAAGAGATATTATTCTCATTGAAATGCACCTTGCCAAATAAAAAATTTCA
>NW_009952106.1:453322-516772 GCF_000747805.2 Chaetura pelagica | reverse complement strand
CCTGGGATGTTTGGTCCTGGAGTGGAAACCCTTGTGGTCAGGGCTAAATTCTTCTGCCTTTTTGGACAGTTTATGTATTTGGAACAAATTGTGAAACAATAAGTCAGCTGAACTGGGAGTTGCCTGTACCTAGTCAAAAGAAGAAGAACTGAGAAGAAGGGATGTGTCTCAAGTCAGTTTTGTTTTTTTTTTTTTTTTAAATGCCTTATTTGCGACTCCAGGCAGAAGCATTCTGCATTTAGAAATCTGCATTGCCAGACCTGCTTTAGGAGATATATATGCTTATCCTTTTTTTCTTGATCTAGTAAGAAGAGGTGCTGAATGAGGGGAGGGGTGGTGATGATGAGTACATTGTGCTATTATAGACCATTATGGGATTGAGCACAGCCAACCCTTCCTTCTGCAGCTGTCTAAAAGGAAGAAAAAGACATGAGGGCAGACAGGCCAAGATAAGGGGCCACAGTTATTTACAGAGGAGGGAGAAGAATGCTGAGATTCAGCTTCTGATTTAAAACAAACGAATGAAAGAACAACAACAAACTGAATGGAAAAACATTCCACATAGTTCTTATGCTTATTGTCTTTGACAGGAGTTTTGTTTGTTCTTTCAGAATGCTCTTTGAATGGGTTGAAGTACTATTTTGAAGCTGCTCAGGCAAGGATGAAATGGAATGAGGGGCAATCTTGTGGTTTTTGGGAAGTTATTGAAAGTCTGGGGTTACTGTTCAGGATCGGAGATGTGCTGTCAGTCTGAGCTGAGCAGCTCTAAAACAGGCAGAGGGACAGTGTGTCTTCTGCGCATTGAGTGGATCTAAGTGTCTGATGAGAGCTTGCTCTTGCAGCTTTTAGTTCGAAAGCTTGATGCTATGAAAACTGAAGTGTTCAAACAGTGACAGAACATGGTGAGACAGCTGGTGAAACACTGTTTTCAAAATTTCTCTTTATCCAAGTTGTTGGACTTCTTGTTTTCCTTGAAGGTCTCGTAAGTGCTAAGCAGTTGCAGCCTAAGAGAAAACTCAGCTGATGGATGTTGCTCAGGAGCTTCTCTCTGAACCCAGTAGCTCCTGTTGTGGGAGCTCATACGCTGCTTTTCACTAGCAGGGAGGATGCTGAAAGGTTTCTTTTTCTGGTGCTCTTGAGCTACTGAAGTCATTGGTTCATTAGTAACTAAGGAACGGAGGCATTTACAGGAAAAGCTCCTAGAAGCTGGCAATAGACTTTTCTCTGAAACAACAGTTGTTTTGATCCCCTGTTTGTTTTTTCTGAAGGTTGAGGGATTTGTCCAGAGTGATCCAACTGTTGACGAAGTGTCATGTAAAATATTACTTGGGAAGCATAATTAATGTTGTATCAGCTGATGTAAGTCAAGCAGTCCTCAGAAAGGACTGAGAATAATGACCTTTACCTCAAAGGGTTGTTTAGTCTTCATTAATATCAGATAACTACATTAAATTTGATACTGGGCAATGTAATATGGGAGGAGAATGCAGGAAGTATGGAAATCATGGGTATGTCAGATATCCTGAATTATGGTCTTGGAAAAGGTATTCCTTAAGTGTCTGTAATGATATTCCTTTTGTACAATCCATAGTACAGAGAGCACTGCAAATTTTGATTTACCTTCTCCTTTGACATAGCTTCAGTACTAAAGGGAGAGTAGCTGGACTGTTAAGAGATGTTGGGTATAACAGATTCAGATTAATTCATTACACAAGTTGAACAAAGTAGTTACAAAATCAAGTTAAATCCCACCTTTTTGGGGGAATGAGGGGAGTTTGATCAATAAAGCCTGCTCCCATACTGATGTACTCCCAGAATCTCTTAGTTTTTAAGAGGTGTTATACTAGAAGAACTGATCCTCAATAAGATTGTTTTGTCATGGGGTGACAGTGGGTCAAAGGACCATCTTAATACGAAGTTCAGTGCTGGGTGTTTTGGTTTAGTGTTGGGATTTTCTTTTTTCTGTAACAGTTAAACATAAAACTATTTGATCTTTTGTGGTTTTCTCCAAATTTTGGGTATGGACCCAGGAACCTTGTTCTCATATGTTTGTTTTGGTGTTGCAGAAGGAATTAAATCACTTCAAGGAAATATGGTATCTCCATATTGGAATGACTACTCACGTAAATCTGTGGCACTGTGTACTGTGATTCTTGTACATATAGGCCAAAATCTCTGAAAAGTGGGGATTAGCATATATTTCAATCAGTTTGAAAACAAAAGGTGGTGTGTAGCTGAACCAGAGTAAAAAGTTGCATACAGAGAACAAAGGGTGTAATCTTGGAGCTTAAATTTAATTGTCATATTGCAACAGACTATAGATAATAGAAAACCGTCTACCAAATCAGTCACCTCCATGAAAAGGCATATCTAATTATTTTACTCTTACAGTTTGCTAATCTGCTTGTTAGATGTCTTCTCACATTATGAGAAAACAGTATAAGCAGAATGTTTCTACTTTTTCATTAAATGGAGGCAGAGAGGTTTTTTTCTTCCTAAACTGTAATTCAAGCTGGTTACTTCTGCTTTCATGAAGGCAGTAGATAAAAACATCATTTAATAGAAAATACTTCAAGGCTTGCTGACTCCAAAGGAACTCATTTGCTTAGTGCAAGCAGTTTTAGAATATTTTCAGGATATTTTTAAAGATAAGAGTCCTGTTTGTAAATGAAAATCTGTATGCATCGTTATCTTGCAGCAATTTTAAAAGCCGAATTTGGAGTAACTTGATGTGGTCATTTGCATACATGACCAACAGTTACTTCTGGGAAGATGTGTGACACTTAGTAGCTTCTGAAACTACTCTGAATTATAGTTTAAGGGTTCATTCTGACAACATTCCCTCTAATATATTTTTTTAAGTGTTAATCTGGTGATGAGAGGATGGTGAAAAAGTCCTGTATAACTTCTATAACCACCCTTGTAAAATTGAGACCTTTTAAACAATGCATAACTTGAAAGCTAGTTTTAAAGACTACTTGAAAGAAACTTAGGTTTGAAAGTTGGTCCCTCTCCCCGTATTCTGGTCATCCATTCTTATTTGGCCTGCATAGATGGCATTTTAGTTTTAGTTAGTGGTTATGTGTTTTGCTATACCCACCTGTGGTGATGTTTTCTCCTTCAGGTATGTTGAGCATAGATCAGTATGCTACAGGTTTGTGGGTTTGCATAGGCACATGAGGTTGAAACTCAATAGAATGCATTACATTTACACTAGGGACTTCAGCACAGACAAACTTTGGCAGCATTTATTGGCATAGATAAGATTATTTAAATTGGGCATACTAGAGTCAGAGTTTCAAAGAGCAGGCTTGCACTTGTTTTTACTTCAGGGGGAGCTACAGTTAAGTTGCATATAAATACAGGCAGTTATTTGTGAAACACACTTGTACCTACTAAATGTTGTACTTCACATCACATATACAAGAGCACCTTTGTAATTAAATGTAGTGGCTTAATCCAGACAGAAGCTTGATGCATATGGTGTTTTGTTTCCTAACACTTTTTTTAAAATAGAAGAATGTGAGATAAGAGGAAGAATTTCAGAGGTCTATAGTACAAAAATGCCAGTTCTGCTTCTGTTTCTTTATATCAAGGTGATTGCACTGGTGTTTATATTTTAGTCATGTTGGTTGCAGTGGACAGCACTCAGTTTGGCTTTCCTGAAATGCATTAAGATTTATAATTACTTCTTTGTTTTAAAACAATCCTTCCCATAGCCTGGTTTCCTTCTTACTATCTTAAAAAGGTTTAGAAGCACAAATGGAAACCAAAAATTAGCAGTTGAAGCTGTGAGAGTAAAATTACAAGGATTATTTACCTTCATGCTTCACTTAATAAATTGATCGACAGCTGGGATGAAATTAATTTTCTTTCACTCAATGTTAGCATATTGTACCATTAGGTTCATGCTGTTGATTGTATGTCAGACACATCCATGTTGGGCCTTTCTCAGGAACAAGAATGCTGAGTTAGCTGTGTTATTGATCACTTCCAGCTTGCTAATCCTGACATTTGTAGTTCAATTGATTCAAATGTGGAGAGGGGAGAGAAGAACTGATGTCTTTTTACTTAAATGCAATATGTTAACGGAGCCTCTCTGAGCTGGGTGAGGCATCTACTAGGGTTGAGTGAGTAGCCAGTGCTAAATTTAGCAGTTTAGTAGAGCTAATTTCCTTGGAGTTTGTACATGCTTTTCCCTTGCCCTCTCAGTACTTGAGGTAGTTGGTGGTGGAACGTGCTGCCTGTCAAACTGTGCAAAAAGGAGGTCCCTGCTCTTTCTGTGGCTTCAGGAAAAATATGCTGGATGAGGGGAAAAGCTTTTGTTCATGGAACAAAAGCAGAGCTGGAAAACCTTTCATCCACGTTCTGGAAGAATACTTGCAGAGTATCTGCTGAATACAGTGAATTAACTTTGTCTTATTTATAGGACAGCAGAAATACAGCTGTTGGAAAGAAAATCTCTCCTAAAAGGATTTGCTCCTGGCTCTATCTTTTAATGACATACTAAATCACACAACTGGGGCATGTTCAAGAGAGCAAGGGCAGCTCAGTCTGGGTTTCAGTGAGGACACAGTATAGCTGTTTGTGGGGTTATTTGGTTCCTTGTGGTACAAATAGAAAGGAATTTCTTGGTTGCTATCAAGAAAATGCATAGGAGCATCTTGTGCCCTTTACAATAAGCAGTGCTGTTTTGGCTTGTAGTAATCATTTTCACACTTGCCGACTCAGGCTGCATGAAAGACCCAGTTTAAATGCCTGCAATGTCTGAGACTCATGATTTCTCTTTCAGAGTACGGATGGGTCCCTGTCGGGAGTTATGCAGAAGTGGAAGGAATATCAGCTCCAATGCTTGAAGTACTTGTATGAGGCACCCCCCATTGTGGCAGGTAAGCCTGTTTGGTAGAGATAGCATGTATTAATTTTTAAAATATATGATAACGGTAGCAAGGGAGTGATTATGAACTTGAAAATACTTCTTCAGCTTACTTTCCAGTCCATTTCTTCTTTACCCCATTTGCTTCTCAGTACTCTCTGTGGGGAGCTGAAGAAGCATTTTATAAAACAATTTCATTGTTAAGTGTTAGTCTTTAGGTCCAGAGTGTTTTGCAGTGGCACGTGGTGGCTGTAGCACATCAAAGCAGCACACAAAGTGTAATACCTCTGAAACTTTTAGGGGTCACGGTAGGGCGGGCTTTAGAAAATCTGGGATCATGCTGTCCACATCAACCTAGTGGTTTGTATGCCTTAAAGTTGGCATAAATTATTTTGAACATTGTAAAGGACTGAAATGGCTTTAAAAATGAAAAAAGTGCCTGAGTGAAAGTGAGATGCAGCTTGTCCTAGTAGTTGAGCTGCTGTAATGTGTCAAGAGCATCTGCAATGTGCCAGCGTCATGGTGTTTAGAGGACACTGGTGACTTGTCAGTGACACTCACAACTGGACACAGTGCAGCCTCTTATGCTTCAGTGCTTTTGTGACACACTGAGAAAGATAAGACAGGTCTAAAGTTGTATCTGTGAAGAATTCTTTTAAAACTCTTAATTTTCCTTCTCTTAAATACATTGTTTGGCAGAGTGAGAACAGTAGCTGATGATAACAGTGGCAGGGGAGCATTCATCTCCCTCCACTCCGTTATCCTGTTGAGCGGTTGAGTGCTGCCCTCTAAGAATGACAGTTTAATAAATTTAAAGTTGAAGTATTCTCATGTTGTTAAGCTGTAATGCAAAGTTATGGTTGTGTGTGGATATTTAGTTGATGGATCTATATATTAGGCTAGACTTTCCAACTGCACAACTGTGAACTGTTCTCTGGAATGATTATCTGCAGTATTTATAGCAAAAATGATTTTCAGTTAAACTGAGACACATAAGGGTATAAAACAGAAGAGGTGGGAATGGATCAGATTTATCTTTCTTGTCCCTTGGTTGAGTCAAAGACTCTAATCTGTTATTCAGTTTCACCCTGAAACAGATGTCCTGTTGTGTGAGGATAAACTGTCTTTGGACAAGAAAATCAAAGGTTAATTGCATAATGCTGTTATGGCTTAAATGCACATGCCCATGTTTCCTTTTATCTTCTGCTCTTTAGTATTAATACAAGGTAGTGGCATGACCCTCCCTTCCATCTCTCTGCAGAAGGCAAGTTTTGCAACAGAACATTTGACAATTATGCCTGCTGGCCAGATGGGCTGCCCGGCACCTACGTGAATGTCAGCTGCCCCTGGTACCTCCCCTGGGCTAATGCAGGTAAGAACCTTTCCTTATAGGCACAGCTTTTCACCAGCCCTGTTTTCCTTGCGCAGTCATAGCAAGGTTAATATTGGCTTAAATGGCTATGAGTGCAGTCAGTTTTCCACAATGTAAAAAATAGGAATGAGGCTCAGCATGATATGTTTTTTATCTCCATTTAACAGGCGAAAATGAGAGAAGAGACTGTTCTTAAGTGTTGTATTTAGTTTGGATTTTTGTGCTGTCGTGTGTTTTTGCTGCTTTAATAGTGGTGACTATTAATAAAATACTTCTATGGTGCTTGTTGAAGACTACCTTAACAATAATGGTGCAGTTTGAAAACAGAGATAAAAGTAGTAAAGCTAGGTGGTAGGTTGTCCTGTAGTAGGTAAAGGCAAAAAGGTTCAAAGTGGGTGTTCTGTCCTGCTTCCTGTGATGAACTTATTTCTGGGAATGCTGCAAGATGAAGGCTTTGACTGGTTGCAGTCAAAGCAACTTTTTTTTTTTTTGCTCTGAAGGACTGAATGTCAGCTTTAGATTTTGCACCCTTATGTACATGTACACTTATTTCTGTCTTGTTTGTGCTGAACATGTGTGTTGGTGTGACTTCCTGTTGTCCCCAACACCACAGATGTATTGCTCTGTATTCTGCTACGTGAATATTGTGCAGAAGTTAGAAATACAGACAGTAGCTTATCTCTTGTATTATTTCAACTGCCTCTCCTGGTAGTAACTGCCAATTTGATAACCTCTGAAGTTAAAATTCTGCTTGCTAATCCTCTTCAGATTACTAATAGAGATATTAGGCTTTCAGAATGTGTAAACAAGGTTTTATAAATGTACTAAATTAAAATTTGCTTCATAATTACTTGACAAAACTATTGGATGCAGCTGTATTTTTTCCAATAATGCTAATCTTTCTGGATATCTAAAACTCTTCACAGGATTAAACTTCTTTCCTCTAAACCTATTTACTTGCAGTCTTTAAAGACCCTGCACATAGTTATAGGATTTCCAACAGCTCTTGAAACATCAGTGCTGCTGGAGAGAGCCAAGGTTTAATACAATTAATAAATTACTGCAATGTGCAATGTCTTTCATACTTTTGGAAGTAAGATTTTAAAAAAATTATCCTAAAAACAATGTTTGTTTCACTGAAAAGAACAGCAGCATTTTGCATAACCCCTTGCTAGGGAGGATTGCACAAGTATTTCAAAAAGTCATTAAACCTCTGGACGTGTTCCCTTGTTGCGCATACTATGCATATACCTCATTCAGTTTTATCAGTGAGGAATGAGAATGGAGCAAGGAGGCCTTTCAGTGTCTAATACAAAACAAGAAGTTTGCATTGGTGCCAGCTACACAATTTAGCAGCCTGAATTACCATAGCAGGATGCTATTCCGTGGCATATTATGGAGTCGTGTTCAAAGTGAATGTTAATGGGCTGCCAGGACGATGAAGTAGCAGCTTTGTAATGGAAGATCTAGAGCAATAGGAAATTGGACACACTGATCACTAAAGTATGCCTATTACTTGTTCCTGCTTAAGCCCCTACTTGGAACATGAAATAGGTTCTAGCACTGCAGGGCTTCTATCTCTTCACCTGATGAAAATGGAGAAAATTAAAAGATGAGACCTTGTTTGGGAAGTACCTTCAAAACATTTTCAGTGAAGGTCATAATGAACTATGAAGTACTTCAGCCAAGCTTACTCAGTTAAGACTGATGTTCATTTTCAAATGTCTGAAAAGTTTGTTGGGGGGACTTCATACCATATCCCCAGAAATCTCTTGGGGAATAAACTGAAACACTTGAAACAAAATACTGTTTATGATGGAGTACTGAAATGGAGCAAGCATTAAGTGTAAGTCTCTTTATGACCTGGCCATTTCTATAAAAAGTTGGAAGCAGAGACAGGTGATGGAGCAGGTGCATAAAGACACTGATCATTCAAGGATAAGGTTAGGAAAGCCAAAGCCCACCCAGAATCTAACAAGTGATGTATGTGAAGGGCAATGAAAAGGGCTTCTAAACAGATAGGAAAGTTACTCTGGATCCACTGCTAAACAGAACATGAGGATCTTGTGACAAAGAATGGGGAAATGACTGAGGTACTTGCTGCCTTATTTGTCATGGCCCTTACTGGTAAAACTTGCCTTTGGTAATCCCAGGCCTCCAAAATCAGTGGTAAAGCCTGGAGCAAGGAAAATTTACCCTTAGTGGAGGATGATTAGATTATGGCACACTTAATCAGGACACACAAGTCCATAGAACTTGGAATGTACTAACAGGTGATGAATGAGCTGATTTGATGCCATTTTGAGGTCACTCCTGATTATCTTTGAAAGGTCATGGTAATTGAGGGAGATTCCCGAGGACTGGAAGAAAAGACTTGTCACCACTATCTTCAAGATGTGCAAGGAGGAGAATCTGGGAACTCCAGGTGATCAATCTTGCATCAGTCTCCAGAAAGTGGTGGAGCAAATAATTCTGGAAACTTTCTAAACACAAAGAACAAGAAGGTTATTTGGAGTAGTCAGCATGGATTTATGAAGGTGAAATCATGCTTGACAAACCTGGTAGCCTTTTGTGGTAAGATCACTAACTCAATATATCATAGAATCATGGAGTGTCTTGGGTTGGGAGGTATGTCTAAAGGTCTAGTCCACTCCCCCTGCAATATGCAGGGACATCTCACACTAGACCAGATTGCTCAGAGCCCCATCAAGCCTGACCTTGAATGTCTCAAGGGATGGGGTCTCCGCCACCTCTCTAGGTAACCCGTTCCAGTGATCCCCCACCCTCATATTAAGATTTTTTCCTAATGTCCAACTTAAATCTCCCTTTTCTAGCTTGAAACCATTACCCCTTGTCTTATTATTATATGCCCTCATGAACAGGTCTTTTCCAGCCTTCTTAGAGGCTCCTTTCAGGTACTGAGAGGTTGTTATAAGGTCCCCCTGGAGTCTACTCTTCTTCAGACTGAGCAAGCCCAAGTCCCTCAGCTTGTGTTCATAAGAGAGGTGCTCCAGCCATCTGATCATTTTTATGGCCCTCCTCTGGACGCACTCCAACAGGTCGACATCCTTCTTGTATTGAGGGTACCAGAGCTGGATGCAGTACTCCAGGTGAGGTCTCACCAGGCCAGAGTAGAGGGGCAGAATCACCTCTCTCAATCTGCTGGCCACACTTCTTTTGATGCTGCAATTGCACATTGGTGGTTCATGTCCAGCTTTTCATACACTAGTACCCCCAGGTCTTTTTTTCCACAGGGCTGCTCTCTAGCATGTCTTGCCCCAGCCTGTATTAATATCTCTGGTTTCCCTGGCCCAGGTGTAGGACCCTGCACTTGGCCTTGTTGAACCCATGAGATTCACTGGAGCCCACTTTTCCAGCTTGTCCAGGTCCCTCCTGGGTGGCATCCTGTCCCTCTGTCGTATCAACTGCACCACCCAGCTTGATGTCATTGGCAAAATTGCTGAGGGTGCTCTCAGTGCCACTGTCAATATCATTAATGGAGATACTAAACAACAGTGGTCCCAGTATGAATAAGGGGACAGCACTGAGTGTTGTTTATTTTGAGTAGGGCTTTGATAGTCTCCTATAACATCTGCATCCACAAACTGATGAAGTGTGGATTAGGCAAATGAACAATCAGGTTAACTGAAAATTGGCTGAATGGTTGGGTATAGAGGGCTGTGGTCAGCAGCACAAAGTCCAGCTGGAAACTGGTCCCTAGTGATGTACCCCAGAAATTGGTAGTAGGAGTGGTACTGTTGAACATTTTTATTAATGATCTGGATTATGGGATTGAGTGCACTATCAGCAAGTTTGCAGACCGTACAAAACTGGGAGGAGTGGCTCATACACCGCATGATTGTGCTGCCATTCAGATGGACTTTGAGAAGCTGAAGAATCAGGCTGACAGGAATCCTGTGAAGTTCTGCAAAAGGAAATGTGAAGCCACGCCTTTCAGGAGGCATAGCTGAAGTTTCCTTTAAATATTACTATTTTACTGTGAGGTTAGTCAAACACCTCAAAGAGGTGACCCAGAGATGTTTTGGAGTCTTTTTCCTCAAAGAAAACGGTCAAAGCCTGACTGGACATGGACCTAAGCAACTTGTCCTAGTTCACCCTGCTCTGAGCAAGGTGTTGCACTAGGAAACCTCCAGAATCCCCTTCCAGCCTTGACTTTTTTGTGATTTATTTTTTCTGTTAATTTTTTTAAGATAAGTCTCAGTAACTACTTACTTTCAGATGTTACCGATTTCCATTGGTGTCAGCCAGAACAGGAGATGGGGATAAAAGAATTTGCATGGGAAGAGTTTGTAATGCTGGAGCATACAGATTATGCAAACCTTTAATAGCTTTTATTCTTGTTTGTGTCCCACTCTTCTCGTCCTACTGGCTGTCAGTCTTGAGCTTGCCCTTCTGTGCATCTCAATAGCAGATGTGGCTCAGCAGGTTGTTTAGCAGAGTGGCAAGATGAAAATAACATGGAGAACTTCCTACCTGCTCAGCAGGTGTGTGTTGTCCAACCGCACATGCTGTTAGAGATTCTTTTCTTTACTTGCTGCCACTGAGGTGTAACTTTCTCGTTGCTTCCTTCACGTGGCAGCTTCTGAATCACTGCATCATCGGCCTGGGTTCAGTATTAATGCTTTCTCCAGGTCTTCAGATTGCTTGTTTACCTTAAGGTTCAGAAGCAACTGCAGGGAGATGGGAATCCGTTAAAAAACTTCAGAATAAAACTGGTATTCCCAGTGTTGTACATCTTTTCAGACTTCTGTGCATGTCTTTCCCAAGACAGATACAGGTTTTTTGTGCTAAGCAATGCATGCACTTACAAGGTTTTATCTCACAGCATCACGTGCCTTGAATCATTTGTCTTTTGCCACTTTTGAAAGCGCTGCTTGCTTAGGCAGCCTATTAAGTGCAGCAGAGACAATCAATACTGTCCCACTTGTGTTTCAGGTCTCTTCAGAAACACTAAGCCTGAAACTTCTTTTATTGTGTTACCTTGTGGGTGTGTCAGCATCCCTGCCAGATGCAGTCTTGGCATGCTGTCTGCAAGGATGGATTCAGAAAGCTGGGAAAGTCAGTTATAATTGAATAGAAGAAAGATCACAACATTAGCCCAAGATTTTATGCTTGAAACCATGTGTGCCTGTATTGCTACAGCAAGGAAATTAAACTTGGGTTGTTTGTTTTTGCTGGGTTTTTTTAGAGGAACTTAAGTTTTGTAACTTGCACTGAGGTACTGGGTGCTGGGTTGTCAGTGCACTTTTCAGTTGTGGCCTGAAGGTTGGTTTATTACATGTTTCTTCAGTGGCATTTCGCTGCTCCGTTTTTTCCATCTGTAGCTGTGCAGCAAGCTAGAGTGGGAATTTCACCCAAATGAAATGCGGGGTTTTGTTCTTAGTTCTTTTGAGTAAGTTTTTTTCTCCCCCCCTCATGCAGATCAGTTTGCTGATTGGTGTGATTGCAGCTGTATTAGCATTCAACTGCATCAAGTATATTGATCGTGATAATGCTTCCTTAACTCAGCAGAAAATTGTCATGTAAGGATATTGGAGGTATCTGGGTAATCAGTATCACACTGAAGCTGAACGAGCTGAGATTTTGAGTAGCCTCTGCTTTAATGCAGGTTAAACTGTATTGTCAGTGGAATGAGAGGTGGCTGATGTGTCTCACAGCACAGTGCTGTGGGTTTGGTCTCTTAGCAAGTGAGAACCCCAGAAATTGCTGGGCTGTAACTATGTGGTAGGAGTTCATAAAGTCATCTGTGTCCCTGTAATGCCGGATAAAGATAGCTTTGTGCATGTAGTGAGGAAGCTCATTGTGATAATTAGAAGCAGTGGCACTGGGGCCAACAGAAGGTGGAGGGGAATCTAATTTTGGTCGAACAAAGCATTTTGTTCAGGACTCTATAGTGAAACTCATTTTCTGGGAAGACTTCTCATTTTTTTTAAGTGGCGTTTTGAAATGCCTTAAAAACATGAGGTGAAATGTCTAGATTATCAAAACACATGGTTAGTTTCCACCACGCTTTGCTTCCCCACCCCCAAAATAACCCTCAACACTTTTTTTATCCTGCTTGTACATCTTTGAAAGAGCAAATTACAGCTATTTCAAATCTGTATGGGCTATTTTCACTCCAGCTCTGTTTTGCTTCCATTACTTCTTATGCAACTACCACTGTTGGACAGGTCTTCATGGGGAGATTCTGAAGTAGCAGAAGGAAGGTTACTGCTAAAAGGATTTGTGCTGTGAAATTGCCAGCACAAATCTTGGACCATGGCCAAAGCTTATTGAAAGCAAATTATACATAATTCTGACTGCCTGGGTCAAAGCTTTTGCTCCCATGTGTGTCCTGGGGCAAACCTTGCCTTTATTGAAAACCCAGAAAGCCTGCTTAGTTTATGGCTAGCATTGAAGTTACAACAGGTTAACCTGGCACATCTTGTTACCTGTGTTGTAGTCAATGAGATTGCCATGAGATGTACTAGGGCAGCGACTGTCCCAAAGTCCAGTCAGAGCAGAAACCTCCAAGGGAAGTAGTATTCCTTTAAGGGACAGCAGGCACCACACCTCACTGTCACTGGCTGTGTGTTTTTTCTTGTTACCTTCTCATAATTGAAGGCTAGCTGCCAGTAACGCCGTGTGGATTTGGAAACTGTGGAGCTGCACAATTCATCTTGCAATTATGCCTCCTCTGGGGTTCTGATATTTTATTGTTTAATAGCACTAAATCCTTTTTAATTAAAAAACCTTCCAGAGGTACAAGTTTCAGACAAGAATTATGTGAACAATGGTGACATCAGTTGCTTCTATATGCACTGGGCTTCACAAAAGCTGACTGTAAGCTTCTGTTAACACAAATGTGGCTGTTTTTCAGATCTACACTCAATCTTCTGAACTCTGAATGCTTTTGTTTCAGCTTAGGACCTGCCTGAAGCATCTGACCCCTGAATTGGCTTGACTTCTGCTCTGTATCTGTATCGGTATCTTTCTCTGGCACTGTAGTGAATTTTGAAGTAACACCCTAATTGTCCTACTTGTGGTGACTGAGTTGGTTTGAGCAGTTTTGAGGTCTCTTTCTTTGGAGAAAACGAAGCCAGAAGCTGTGCCCCTGGAGTGCACTGGATTCTCTTCAGTCCTGGATGGAGCCATAATACCTAATGATTTGCCTGTACTACTGTAAAGTCTTCCAGTATGGCCATACATGGGCCATTGGAGGACTCCTGAACTGCCAAGCTCTTGTTAAATCCCAAATTTATTGTGCCAGGTAAAGGGCCAGGTGGCTTGTATGCCTTTGTCTGCTGTTGACCATGCAGCCTCAATGCTTTGCAATTCCTCATGCCATCTAGATCAACCTTTCTCCTAATTTGAAATAATTTTCTTTAACAAATAACCTCCTTTTTCATCAGTTGTCTCCTATAATTAATTTTATTTTCTGTATTTTCCTCTCTTTACTATATTATGTGTTGCAATGATGACACCTGTTCCTTTGTTCTCCCAACAGACCAGGCAAAGCACAGCCTGAGGACCCCTGAAAGCAACACAGCTTTTCAGCCTCTGGCTACTAGACATGCAGCCAGAATCTGATTAGATCTAGCAAGCTGAAGGGTGTTGTAGAGATCTGGAACCACAGCTGTACTTCACAAAGAAGTTTTGCTCAGCAGCAGAGATTGCAAGCTTTATCTGGGGGTGTGGAAAGGCAGAGACCAGAAGCTGAGCTGCTATTCCAGAGAACCTTTAGGTGCAAGGACACATCTGGGTCACCTTTTTCCTATTTCATCCTGCTATAAACTACATTTGAGACTCTTTCCAGCATTTCCCGTTCCCTCTCTGGTAACAGAGCTGCTTTTCCTGACATGTCTTTAGGTTGGTGTGGATGCTCTGCATGAGGCTTTGGATAGAAATGGGGAATTACCTCAGAACTGCCAGGCACCAGGGTTTACCAGTCTGACCATGAGGATGCCATACTTTTTAAAAGCAATTTCCCTAGAGCTGTGAGATACAGGCAAACCTTATGGTGCAATGGAGGTGATGAGAATTGGCTGCACAGTCCCCACCCTGCATTAGTGTATTACTTAGTCCTGGCTACTGTTTAAATCATTAACTTGGCAACCTCTAATACTCCTGTGTGATGCCTTCCTCTCCCCAAAGGCTGTGACTGTAGACTTAGTTGTACTAGCATCATGCACAGCGGTACTGCAGATCCTATTCCCTGTTACACAAGCAGCAGAAATATAAACATTTAAATGGGTTTTGTTTGGGATCTGAGAGATTCATCTGTGGATGTTGTGCCCACCAAGGAGAAGGGCTGAAAACGAAGAGAATCTTGTCATGTTCATCAAGGTGTTGCCACAAGTAGTTTAGATTTTTGGCACATCATATCGTGACCCAGGTGAGAGAGAATTACAAGTAAACCTCTGCCTTAGAATGGATTTTGGGTTGTTGGCTGTTCGTGAGAGTAACCAGTAGTGGAATATCCTCCCCAGAGCAGAGTGCTTCCAGGCTGGGCAGGCAGCAGCGTTGTGGGGAGCAAGCTGGTAGTAAGTGCTGCCTTGGGGTCAAGGGAGTGATACAACTGACTTCATATATCTTTAAGTCCTGCTCAAATGCTGTTCCATGAGCGATGGGGTCCCACCAGTCTCCTGGACCCACTGTCTGCAGGCCATTGGAAAAGCTTCTGCAGCCAACTTTTTCCTAAAAGTGATTTAGTGCCTCCTTTATGCCCCTGCCAACCCTGTGGTCCTGGTGGGCTGATGTTCAAGCACTCCTTGGGCATCTGCTGTGCTGCAGGATTAAATCCACTGGCCTGGTCCTCTTTCTTTTTCCCAGGGTTGCCTGTGCTTGGGCACTGTTCAGACTCAGAGGGGAGGGAGTCTGGGGAAAGAGCGCCATAGTTCCACAAGCAAAAAGCTGAAACAGATGAAAGATGCTGCTTTGTGTAAGTCCTCCTCTGGGTAATGATTCTGAGGTGGTGAAATGCTACTGTTACCTGTGTGAGCCAGACTGAAGGAGACTATGTGTTGCTTCCTAGAAGAGTCTGTGGGAAGCCCTATAGCTGAGGAATCAGAAGGTTGTGTGAGAGCTTTCCTTTGGGCAGTTCTGAAGAATATGCATGGCTGCAACATTTGGTTTGGGGGATCAGGTTAAACTTTGTCTGGTTTAATCTCTCTCACTTCTTGTTTAATCATCCAGTTTCATACTTTGAGATCTTTTTAAAAATCAAGATATTTAACAGATGGATAGGTGAGCATATAGCTAAACTACTTGTTTGTCTTTTAACATGCAAGAAAACAAATTTCACTTCAAATACTGTTACAGTGAAGAAGATTAGACATCATTACACTTCTTACCTTCTTTGCTCTAAGAAAATGAGGTTTCCATCATGTTGGGAAGGGTTATGACCTTTTTTCAGTGGAAAAGATGTTGCTTTGCATTTGCTAACCCATAAGGAATTCAAAATTTGCTGTTTAAAAGCTGTTTCAAGCTAATTGGCAATCTTGGTTTGCTTAAAAAAATGATAAAATCCCCTAGTGTTTCAAGTTCACCTCTGCCTCTGTTTGTTAGTCTCCATCTGGGAAAGAGTGCCATAGTTCCACAAGCAAAAAGCTGAAACAGATGAAAGATGCTGCTTTGTGTAAGTCCTCCTCTGGGTAATGATTCTGAGGTGGTGAAATGCTACTGTTACCTGTGTGAGCCAGACTGAAGGAGACTATGTGTTGCTTCCTAGAAGAGTCTGTGGGAAGCCCTATAGCTGAGGAATCAGAAGGTTGTGTGAGAGCTTTCCTTTGGGCAGTTCTGAAGAATATGCATGGCTGCAACATTTGGTTTGGGGGATCAGGTTAAACTTTGTCTGGTTTAATCTCTCTCACTTCTTGTTTAATCATCCAGTTTCATACTTTGAGATCTTTTTAAAAACCAAGATATTTAACAGATGGATAGGTGAGCATATAGCTAAACTACTTGTTTGTCTTTTAACATGCAAGAAAACAAATTTCACTTCAAATACTGTTACAGTGAAGAAGATTAGACATCATTACACTTCTTACCTTCTTTGCTCTAAGAAAATGAGGTTTCCATCATGTTGGGAAGGGTTATGACCTTTTTTCAGTGGAAAAGATGTTGCTTTGCATTTGCTAACCCATAAGGAATTCAAAATTTGCTGTTTAAAAGCTGTTTCAAGCTAATTGGCAATCTTGGTTTGCTTAAAAAAATGATAAAATCCCCTAGTGTTTCAAGTTCACCTCTGCCTCTGTTTGTTAGTCTCCATCTGGTAGTACACCAGAGAACTCTAGAACATATGCTGTTCATCTCAAGGGTAGATAGAGAGACTGTTGGAAGAAATATTTTTTTTAAATCTTTAACAGATAGATACTACCAACATGCATCTCTTGTGGGCCATGTGGCAATGTCATTTGCCTTTTTATCAGCTCTCCTTAAACATGAAATATATTTTAAAAGAAATTACGGGTTAATTTCAGATTGAGGTACGTGGAGCAGAGCTGTGCCTTACGAACCTCGAGCTGGAGTGAGATATGAGAGTTCCTTTAGGGACACTGAAAAGCTGTGTGCTCTGATTCCTCTTCTGCTGCAGCCAAAACAAGGGCATTTCCTCATCACGTGTGTGATAGAAACAGGAGAAGACTTCACATGTGGCCAGACATTCAAGTGTGTATATGGGTGATGGGAGCAGCTGCATGTTGTTCATATGTCAGGTAGAGATCTGGTCAACTAAGGCCAACTAAGAACTGCTGGACATACCATAAATTCTGGAGAGCCTTGCTTTAAGATATCAACTTGCTGTGACTGTGTCTGTGGGAGTTAGAGTAGTTGGCAGGACTGCATGCTTTCCAGCAATTTTTCAGTTCTAACTGTATAATGTTTTTGTTTTATTAAAGTCATTCCTTAATATGTACTGTCAAGGATGTCAGGGTACACCTCTGCAGAGACAGAGCTGAGCCTCTTTCTGCAAGTGCTTGAGAAATGGCTCCCAGCTGATCTGACTGAATATGACATTTGAGAATAAAACACCAGTACACCCAAGGGCACTGCTGGACTACTTCTGTGCCTTGCCCATACTAGTCTAGCAGGTAGCACAGCTTCCAATAGCCATGTTTGAGCTCACCAATTACCTTCAGCTTCCTCTATCCTCTCATTACAGGTCTTGCATAACTGAAATATAGTACCCACTTTGATTCCTTTGCAGTGCCAGTGTAGTTTGTTCAATGGAGGAACTTAAAACCTTTCTTCACATTACTTGTGCTGAAGAACTTGCAGTTTTTTAATTACAGTGGACAAAGAGTAAACTGAACTAATTAAGGGCCTGAATCAATGTAGTTCTTGTGTGTGTTGTATAATTAAATGCTATGCTGAAACAGCTTATTATCTTTCTGGCTTACTTAAATGTTATTAATTAGTAAAGTATTGATTTTTCTTTTTCCAAGTCCCAAAGGTGGGATAAAACATGAATACCTGATGTTAATACAGCATAGGTGGAGTGTAACTTGCTAGACCCAACCATATGTCTTCCATCTCACTTCTTCCTCTCTTTTTCAGGAGTTCCTGGCACGTCCCCTTTGTGTGATGGGAAATGCTCCTCTAGCATCCAAACATAGGTGTTCTCTCCATAGCTAATATGCTTCGGATGCAATAATGAGCTTAAATGATGCTTCTTTCTCCCAGGATCCTCAGTAGCATTTGGGTGATGATAAAACTCAATCTACTTACATATCAATAAAAGCAAATGCTGTGTGTCCTGGTGAATTGCACTCTGCTTCTCAAAGTTATTAGCTCTATGTCTGAGTTTTTTATATTTGCCAGAGTAGTCATGCAAAAAATGTGAACTGACTCAAAAGGTGTCTGCATGTAAGTAGTCACACCATTCCACAAATGCAGCTTTAACTTGAAAATGTACTAACTTATGCAGTTATTACAGTTGTTAATCATGTACACATTTTTTTATATTTTGCAGTATTACCCTTTTCCACTCACGTGTTTTTCTAGTAACTTTTCCCTTCGCAGTTTTCTGAGACCAGGGTCCCTGCTACGAATTCTGAAAGTATGTCTAAACCTTCTCAAACGTACTCCAAATTTTAACGTTTGGATCATTGCACATCACTTTTTCTTTTAATAAGAATCAAGTTTTTCTGGGCAACATGTTTATGAGAAAATGGGTATGTGACTAGTTCAATGGCAATAACAATGATAGTGGTGGTTGGCACATGACCAGACTCTTTCTGGAACTAATTTACTTTTGACAATTGGAATGAGCAGAAATGAATTAGACAAGAAAAGGATCAAGTGCTCATCAGCGTATTTCCTCTGAAAGTAAAAAATCTGGCTTCCACATGCAAAACCTGCCTGATAATTTTCCTGAAGGTTAATGAAACAGGGCTTTAACTATTTCCTTTAAACAGTAGGAAGGCATGGGTAAAAATGTCGAAAACCTTGCATTTGTGTGGCTGATGAATGACAGTGACCTCTCAAGGTTTTAAAAATGTGTGGTAGGGTTGGCAGTGGCTATTCAAGGAAAGGATTATACCTTGGCAGGAAAAGAAAAGTGTCCTTCCAAATACCTTTCAAGCAATGAAAACTGAATGGAAATGAAAGTGGAATAGGATACTTGGGGAAGATTACCAATAGAATAGTGTAAGAGTTCCTGGTTTTTAGATCAAGGGTATGTCCTAACTTTGTGCTGGAGGGTAAGAATCGGAGATTGGTGTATAGATTGACTTTGTAATGGAAAGGTAAATCCAACATGACTGCAGCTTTAGGGGCCTTCAGTAATTCTTGAAAAGAAAGATGGTGGTTTCCATAATAAAAGTACTTGGTTCTTTTTTTTTGTAAGAGCTTGCATTTAGTACCTTATAGATCTGCAGAACTTTGCTTGACTGAGATTCAGTACAATAGAAGTCTGTTTTAAAAGCTAATGTTTTTCAAGAATGTTTTGACAAAACCCTCTTCTGCATTTCAGCATATGGATGAGAAAGAGGAAGACCACTCCTAAGATTTCGTTATATGCCTCCTGCTGCTTACGGGGGTGAATTCCTTATTGTGCTTCCTAGATTTTCTGAAGTTTGCATGTGCAGTCTCTAGAGGCCACATGGAAGATGGTTACTGATCCTTTCTCCTCAAATGCTGTGTGGTTGTTGAGCCATATGTTCTTTAGGAGCACAGGCTGAGGAAGGAATGCAAGTAGAGGAGAAAGGAATGATGTGACAGTAGCTAAAAGAAGAGGGTCAAATGAGGCAGAAAGAAGGGGAAGGAGTCGGGAGAGGAAGACAGAGAAGTGTTAGAGTATACCTGCTATGGAGCCTGAAACTCAAAATCAGTATCCCCTTTTTGTGCAGTGGAAAAATCCACTGGCAGAGCATGTGGATATACTGATGTGGCAGAGGACAGTGTCCTGAGCAGTAGAATCAAGGACTGTGTATATTCTTACAGCTGAGCTTAGCTGGGTTTGGGGTTTCGTTGCATAGTGCTACTTTTTGTCTTGTACACACAGCTTCCATCTGTAATGCCAGGTATACAGAGAGTATAGGAGCAGCATCTGGTGGAAAACCTTTACCAGTTGATATAATTTTTATTTACAGCTTCAGATGCTTTAGCTCCTATGATAATAAGCCTTTAACCAATGCCAGAGTGCACCGCTTGTTAAAAAAAAATGTATGTCTTCTCTCTTTGAAATGTGTGAGATGCTTCATTTTATTTGTTCTGCTCTAAAGTATCCACTTCCTTTCTGTAGAAAGTGGGTAGAATTTGTGGAATTACAGTAATCTCTAAATGAGTTTTGATAGCTTCACTTCCTTTTTATGATACATCTTCCAGCTGCCTGTGCTGAACACTTCCAGTTGTTGGGTTATCTTAACTGTCCTGTGAGAGATGATATATTAGGGTTGTTGAATCATTGGTTCTTTATGCCATTGTTTTTGAGGATAACAAAATACCACTAATCTCCCTGTTGCTAAAGACGCAGTTTGTTTGCAGCACCTGGCATTTATTTTAGCCAGCATCTTCTGGAGTTTCTTGTTTTGTTCAGAACCTGCATTAAAAAAATGGTGTTTATTTACATGTGTACTTCCCTCTCCCTCCTAGGTATGCACATTTTAGCATACTGGTTATCTGATGGTTTTTCTTAAAGTTGTTTTTCCTTGCTTTAGCTAAGCAAGCATAATGCTAATGATTTACTTAGGTGTTTCCTTTCCTTTTGACTTGTTTTTCTTTCACTGTCTACCTGTTTTATTTGTTTATTTTGGGGATGTTTTGTACTTGTTTGTGGAAGTCCTTGAAGGGTGGGCATAGTAAAATAGGTCTCTTCCTCTGCGCTGGGTAGACTTGAGTTGTGTCGTTTATAGCCTTTTAAGAAAACTTGTTGCACTTTTCAAAATTCATTTAACATTCTCTAATGAGATGTCTTCTATTAGTAGCGTTAACTTACTGATCCAGTAACGTGGAAACACAAAACCTCCTAGCACTGTTTTTACAAGTTCATTATTCTTTAAACTTCCAGTCACGTTTGCTGTTGCAATAATTTTATTCCAACCCGTTTTTATTTATTCTGAACAGATCTTTTAATGATGTTTTTTTGTATCTTACCAAACCTTAAAAAAACAGTACCATTATCATAATACTTGTTTTTCATAAATAACTTTCTTTTATTACATTAATTCACATATATTTTATGGTTCATAACCACTCTCTATTGAACCTAATGCCCACATACAGACATTTATTTTTATGAGTTGTTTTTTAAAGTGTATTTCAGAAAGTTAGGTTTCAGTGTGGTCTAGAATAGTTAATGCAGCTCCTTCTCAGTACACGTTACTCAGCTGTAATACTTGGGAGAATATAGCTCCTTTTAGGGTAATCCTCTGTGCTACAAAACAGTATTGTTTTTCCGGAAGATATTTTAATTTTTATGAGATGCTCACTCCTGCCCAATGATGAATAAGGTTACAATTTAATGAATTCTTTATGATTTGGCATGGTCTACTTTGCTTACACAACCTTTGTTGCACACCATTATGCAAGTAGGTTTTAATTATGAAGCTATATTCT
This sequence comes from Chaetura pelagica, assembly GCF_000747805.2. NCBI lineage: Eukaryota > Metazoa > Chordata > Aves > Apodiformes > Apodidae > Chaetura > Chaetura pelagica. The sequence goes on along the minus strand of NW_009952106.1, from coordinate 495,467 downwards.
GTCATTTTTCCAAAGATCACCTGGTCCTTCGCTATGCAGAATGGATCTTTTTGTGAGATATGCAGTAAAGGAGGCAAGATGATTGCCTCGTTAACTGTAGGAGTTTGTGTTGAGTGAGGCAAGTTATTGCAGAGCTGGCAAGGATGATCTCTGCCCTTAGAAGAACTAGATGCCCACAGAACAAATTTTGTGACTGTATAATTTTCTTTGTTGTAATAAACCAGCTTTACTACGTGACTGGAATATGCTTTTTACATTTTGGATCTTCTGTGTACACATGAGATAATAGTGCTTTATGTCTACTGGGGAGCTGAATTACCGGTCTTCAAATGGATCATACAAATTAGAATATGGTGGTTTTGGTATAAACTTGGTTGAATGTGCTTAAATATGACTTGACATCTCAGAATAGTAAGGATTAATAATTTCCCTCTATGATGATCTCCCCCTATTCTGTATCCTGAATAAAACAGGAATCTGGGGAAAAAAATGTGTGACTCTGTATGTAGAAGCAGGGTCATTGGGTGGAACTAAACCCCAAAAAAGTAGCTCTAGCTTAACAATTCCCAGTCCTTGACTGTTTTGTTATGTTAATTTCATTAAAAAATTAGTATTTTTGAATATTAATTTATATGGAGGCAGTATCCCTTGGGGAATGTCAAGCAGCAGCATCTCCCTCCATATACAGAGTCTCTCACTTTATGCTTCTGATAGCACAGCACAGGTTTCAGGCACTGAGGATTTCCAGGACACACAGTGGGGGCTTGTGCAGCCTGTGGTGTGACCTGTGCTGGCTTCATTGGATCTCCCCTTGCACTCTGTAAAGGAATCTGTTAGGTCTGTGTACAAAGCTCACATCCATCTCTTGTCACTCTTCTGTGCATTAATTTTGTTTGTTTGTTTTAATTGGAAGAGGCCAGAGATTTTTTGATCTTTCAAGATAGGATTACCCACCTCTCACCTGAAATGTAGAATATAAGTGAAAATTATGCTCTTTCTTCTGCAAGAACTTGAAGTGATTGCCAACTTTTTTGCCTTCAAGGCAACATGCAAGGCATAAATGCTGTTCAACTTTTTTTCCATCACTAAAGCAAAGGAGATGGGATGACTAATAGGCTATGAGGGAGGAGGAATAGTGGGAAAGGATACTGAATGCTCATAATTAAACTGCCTGTTGAGGTATAATTTTGGACTATATGGCAGTGAGCCCAGCATAAATACCTATTTTGATAAATGTGATTTTTGGGCATCAGTGCAGGCTGGAGCTCCACGTGCTCCCCAGAGGCCTCAGCATCAGGCTGTTCCCTGGAGTCCTGATTCCAGCAGCATGCACATGGGTGATTGCATGAGTCCTGGGTTTAGGATGTCTTCACTGTAAACAGCATCAAGATTGGGACTGAGTGACACTACTTATGCAGCAGCCTTTTACAGCCAAGAGTGGCTCATTTTAGGAGAGCAGTGCCCTGGTCACATCAAAGGAGGACCAACCAGATCTGCTGATGAGGGTGCAACCTCCTAAACTCTGATAAATTGCAGTCCTCATGAAAGAGCAAGTTGCTCATTTCAGGAAGAAGCCAGTCTGCTTTGAAGACTGTCCTGATGCTCTCATACTACACAGTCCTTGCTTTATGGAGAAAATTGTTACTTTTTCCAAATAATTACCCCCACTGGAAATAGAGAATAGGTATTAACTGAGAAGAGGTCTCTAGTACTTGACACACAACAGCCAGATAAACCTGCAGTCTGCCTTGTTCTTATTCTCTCATTTCTCTAGCTGAATGGAATTCATTGGGTAGGACATGCTGTAATTTGTTTTTACAATGAATAATGTTCCAGTTTATCTTCAGGAACAGTTGGGTGAGTTGTCTCACATTGACCTTGGAACCATGATGTTGTAAAATGCAGATCAGATTGGTTGCTTTAAGCAGAGAAATGTTGCAATTTTGGTTTTATTTCTAGTAAGAGGGGGCTAATAAGGAAATATTTGTCAGCCTCCTGCCTGTGAGATAACATCTTTTCTCCATGTACAAAAGTATTTAGCTAGTTGTAGTATTTTGCTTGATTTACAGGCCCATCAGAGAACTAGACAGATGCTGTTAACTTCAGCACTAAATCTTGGGCTCTCCTCTCTTTATCAGTTTACAGAGACTGAGTTTTGGGCATCAGGGCATGTTTTAACATGTAATTCTAATGAGGTGTGATGGACACTGTTCAAATAAACTGGTTTCATTAAGCCACTGTTCCAAAGGTTGTGTAACTTTGAGTGAATGCAGTTAGTTTACAGGTTAAATAAAATCAGTTTCTCGATGCACTGCTGTAGATCTTATTATTTTGTTGTTGTTATTTACAGAGGATGATAGCCAGTTCTAGAACATATTAATCAATGTGATTTGAAACATTGACTACATGGTAAAAAAAAAGATTTACAAGACAGAAAAGGGTATGGTAGGATAGCAAGGAGACAGCAACCACCTGAACCTTCAAAAATCATTGTTCATTGTGTCAGCCTATTAGTACTGAAGCTGATTGTTGTATGTTTGGTATTTGCACTGCATTAAAGGTAAGAGGGCCTGAGTCATTCTGCAGAATTCAGGCATGGACAAATGTGAATCACCTCTGACTAAACCCACCTGCAAGCAAGAAGCTGAAATCACTCAGCAGTTGAGGGGGAAGCTGTGTGTGTGCCTTCCTTTTGTCACAGCACACTAGCAGCCTCCAAGCATGTCACTGTTAGTTTGCCTCTGTATGTATTAATAAGTGAATTATTTTTTTAGCAAGAGCTTAATATGAAAGGTGAAGGAAATAAAATTCCTGGTGAGCTCCAGGCCCAAGGTAAAGAGAGAATGTGTAAGAATACTACCTCTTTATCCATTTCAGGAGGTTGAAGATCCCTGCCTTCCTAAGCCATGATCAGCTGTGGAGTGAGGGAATCATAAAAAGTCCACGTCAAAAAATTGTTTTAAGAACATTTGTAGGTAGCTTTAATGCAACATGCTTTCCTCTGAGCAGTAAGAATGGTAAGATACTTGCAGTGCTTGAATCAAAACATCTCTGATTAAAAGCTAGTATGTCCCTTTGATATAAATTGGAACTGCATTCACTAAGCAAAATCAGAATTTAGCTTGTATATGAAAAAAAATTAATCTGAAGTCTAGGTTTTTATCTGTTATTTTGGAGATACACCAGAGCAGAGTTTCTGGTTTTGAGTCTGTTCTCCATCCCTCTCTTCAGTGAGTGAGGCAAGACCAGGGAAGAGCATTCAGTCAAGTGAGGTGGATGTTGGCCTCTTCTCTGTGGTGAATAGTGGTAGGACAAGAAGAAATGGGATCAAGTTTTGTCAGGGGAGGTTCAGGTTGGATGTTAGTAAAAATTTATTTGCAGAAATAGAGGTGAGGCATTGGAACAGGCTGCCCAGGGAGGTGGTGGAGGCACCATCCTGAGAGGTGTTCAAAAAACAAGTAGACGTAGTATATTGGAAGATGGTTCAGTGCTCATGGGGTTGTAGGGCAGATGGTTGGACTTGATCTTGATGGTCTTTTCCAGCATTAATGATTTTATTTTGTGTTTCTAAGGTAACATCTCTTCTGAGCTGTCAGTCATTAACGACCTAATTCTTGTGTTTGGGCAGTTGCAGGTGGCTGCCTGTGATGGCCCTGTTGCCCAGAGGATGAGTAAACAGAGGCTGTTCACCTTGTGCTTCTAGGAAACAGAGAAACCGGGAATGGCTGTAGGATGATGTGGTTTAGCTCTGAAGGTGCCTCCCTCCTGCAGTGGTTGTGCTGTGTGAAGGCTGGTGCTTAGGGGACTTGTGGCTCTGGGCCTCCTCTTCTGGGGGGACTTCTGCACCCAATCATGCAGCATGTAAAGATGTCAGCACCCCTGGGCTGGGGTTAATTCACAAGTCCTACATGGTGCTGGTGTTGGATGTACTCAGCTGCAGGGAAGGGTCCTGCATGAGGTGTATATCCATCAGTAGGCCCCTTGTGGCCCCTACAGTAAATATCTGCTGATGTGTGGTTTCTGTAGCATTTAACACAGAAGTGAAAATAATCTATTTCCACAATGGTGAGACTTGTTTTCTCATTCCTGAGTGTAACTGGCTGCCTGCAGTTCACCAGTCCTGCACTCTCTTCTTGTGGTTTATGCGGTCTCTGAGCTGTTTCATGAGCTTATCTCGATGTTTCAAAAAGAATCTCAACACAGCTTGAAACTCTAAGTTTTCTTTTTTAACCTTTTCTATTTCATAATTTTGGGTAATAAATTATTCCATAAACCAAATGTATATGATCTCACACTATCAAATGTAGTCTCATCTATTTGGATTTCTGGTTTGATTAATTCGGTTGCTTCTGAAGGCTCTTCCTGGATACAGGCAACCCAGCTGGTGTTTGGTTGCCTCTGGGTTATGTGCTGGCCACCACTGTTTTGGCAAGCAATGAGGCTATGACAACCTGACACAGCTGGTTTGCGGCTATGCAGAGGCCCATTGGAGTCATCAGTTCTGCTGGAGTGTTTGTGACTCCTAGAAGTGGCACAAACTCTCCAGTGTAATAGTGTTGCATACATTTTTCTTCATATCTAAATGAATTACCTTGTATTTCTGTCTGATGGCAAATTTCATGTTTTGTGTGCTGTAAACTCTTCCATTCTTCAGTATATGCCAGGCTTGAGCCTGCAACAGATTTTCCTACTTAATATTTCAAAAAAAAGTGCTGTCGATAAAAGAAAATAAATGTGTCATGATGATTTGAGAGAAAATAAATACACCAAGACCAAGCTTTCATCCTAATTAGACCTTGACAGTAAGAAAAACTGGGGAGAAAAAAATCATAAAGATTTTCAGAGAATGTGGAATAGTGGTTGTTGTGGTTTTGTATTTTTAAAAATCAATTCTCTTTTAGCAAGTTTTTCTTTTTGGTAGGAATATAGTGGAATTTATTTTTGTGTGATATTATCACAATTATGTCTTGTAATACTACTTGGTTACAGCTCATGCAATGACAATGAGACTAAATTTCTGAGTTCTGTGACCTACTGGAATTTAACCCTCTAGTTTTCACCTTTATTATCTTCTAATATACAATATTTACTGATTCCTAAAGCTGCCTATGATATTTTGAGTGGCTTACTTCAATTTGCTGTCTGTTAATCTTGAGGGGGGAAAGATTAATGCTTTTCGACTTGCTGCCCTCCATCAGGTGTGATTCCTAACATTGTAGCAACATCCCAATTGAAGGAGGTGGTTTGCACTGGCAGTAGATGGTGGGTCCAGGTGACACTCTTCAGGGCAGTTAATGGATATTAAAGTATACATTGTGTGTGTTGACCTAATCTCTCCTTCTGTTTTTGTGTAAACATACACAGATATCCTTAATAGCAAGGAAAAATCACCAGGAATAACATAAATTTTTATATCATCTTTATGCTCTCTCTAACTGATATATTCAGTACACCAATTACAAAAGCAAATAGACTAATGCCTACCAAAGCCATTATCAGTTACCATTTAGCATGGTTACTGGAATATGAATGTCTATATTATTTTTTGAAACATCATTCTTCACTATTAGTGCCTACTGTTAGTCTATGCTGAAAATTATGAAACAAATTACTAGTTGTCAACTAACATGCAAATAGCCTGTTTGGTTGTTATGATTTCAGATAAGTTTTAGTATTTTCCCATTTAACAGAAATGCCAAGTTCTAATGAGTTCCACTTTGCAGTAATGAGGGAGAGAGTTGACAACAGGATGAGGTTGCAGCTAGTGAGGCTGGATTTGAGAAAAAGTTGTAATGGAATCCTCCTACCTTGGCTTCTCTTGCCTCTAAATGTTGGAAGTGCCCGTTTCCAAACTTTGCCTCAGTAGAGGCTAACCCTGATTGAGGGATTGAGGAGTAGCTTCTTAACACAGAATAGGTCAGTTTACTGTGTCAGAATTGTGATTAGACAGAAATTTCATTTGCAAAGCAACCAACATTGCTTCTCTAGCTATATAGTGGCACCTCCAGATTGCTTATGCACAGCTATAAATGTGCTAGACTTTCCCAATACTCCAGACACTAGTGAGAGTGTTTCTTTTGATACACTATGGTTGAGTGCTCCTTCCACTTTGTGCTTTTATTTTGGTTCTTCAGTCTGATGTAAATTTAATTATGAGCTATTTCATCATACCTGCGTTTACAAGTTCATGCTGCCAAATGCTTCAGAAAGGCATTTTATTTATTGCTGGTCTTGTTATTCAAATGTGTAGACAGAAGGAATAAGAAGAATACATGGGTAGTTTAGTCAAAGATTTATGGGCTCATTTTCATAGAATCATAGAACTATTCAGGTTGGAAAAGACCCTTGGGATCACCGAGTCCAACCATCATCCCTACTCTGAAAAGTTCTCCCCTGAGCCCTAAGCCATATCTACAAACACCACATTCAAACGACTCTTAAACACATCCAGGGATGGTGACTCAACCACCTCCCTGGGCAGCCTATTCCAGTGTCTAACCATTCTCTCTGTGAAGAATTTTTTTCTAATGTCCAGTCTAAACCTCCCTATTGCAGCTTGAAGCCATTCCCTCTTGTTCTGTCACTGATTACCTGTGAAAAGAGACCAGGACCAACCTCTCTACAATGACCTTACAGGTAGTTGTAGAGAGTGATGAGGTCTCTCATCAGCCTCCACTTCCTCAAACTAAACATTCCCAGCTCCTTCAAGCGTTCTTCTTTTGTAGTAGCGTTGTTTACATTTTTGTGGAGCTTGTGTTAGCATACCTGTTCTGAGGTTTCTCTGGATCTGCATGATCTCAGAAAAGAAAAAGCCCATTTATTCTGTGTGCTGTCTTTTCCCTGAGAATTCTGTAGCTGAGGTTTAACATTTCCAAAATGTGTCTTGATATCTAATACTTTCGTGATTTAGAGTTTTTGCATCATTTTGTAAAATCCACACAAAGCAGCAGCTATTTCAGACTGTTGTTGTGGCTGAACAGTTAGCAGATGCCCTGGAATACAGGCCGTCTGATCCTTTTGCTGCCACGTCCTCTCAAGCTGCTCGCTGATCCTGAGGATGACCAGCAAGCAATGTTGTCTGCAGGCAGGGAGTGGGCAAAACTGTTCCCCAGCAGCCGTGCAGCTTTCCCCTCTAGCCAGGAGAGCAATCCATGAGGAAGAAGGGTTTCACCAAGCCTGAGACAGCTCTGTACACCTTGCCCCACAGCAGGCTCCTCTCCCGGTAACATCCTGGTGGCCTCTCTTGTTTCTGACAGTGCTGCATGGGCAGGTTTACTGGTTTTGCACCCTGGAGGGGACATGGCTGCTGAAGGAGAATTCAACTCTGCCGTGGAGGAACCTGTCTGAGTGTGAGGCCTCTGACCAGGTAAGAGTTTCCATCTTTTGCTGCTGTTGCTCTTACGAGAAAACAGAAGTGAGGAAAAATAGTCATTGATGCCTATGTGTTTTTGTCCTGCGTTAACAGGGATGATTATACCACCTTATTCTGTGTGCCTCACTTCAGTGAGCTTAGTGGTAAGGCATGTCAGGCTTCTCCACTTCCACAAAGGGAACATGGAGGGTTGACGAGAGCAGGGTTAAATATACGTGAGAGCATCAAAACAAGTGAAGCAGGTAGTCCCAGCTGCAGCCCACCCAAACCAGAAGAGTGACCTAATGTTATTTTCTTGCCTTTTCTTCCATTTTCACGTCAATACAATAAAGTAACCATTTGTTCTCTGTCTTGTTAGCAGCTATTAAGGTGATTTAAGATAAACTGAACTGAAGGACACTTGCTTTTTTTACCTTTGGGCAGGGGGCAGTCCCTGCTTTCTGTTTGTTTGGAGTTTTTTTTGTCTTTTTACCTTAATTTGCTGTGGGTAATGGAATTAGGCTTGTCACTGTTATTTTTTTGCCCTGGTGTTTTATACTCCGCAGGGAGCTGAGACACCTGGCACCAAACAAAGGCGACCCTAAGGATTTCCAGGGGATTTTTGTCAGCCATTGGCGTCAGCTAGTGCTCTGCGTGCGTTCCCATGACACGTGATACTGTTACTGCTATGACCTTCCAAGGTTTTCCTCACATAAATTGAGTGCTCTCACTGTCCCAGGGTACTGGAAACTAGTACATACCTAGCCAAAGCAGTTCAAGTGTATGAAATCCTGGAGTGCTGCGGGATCTGCAGATCCTCTGGAGTTCCCATTGCTGAGTGCCTCATTCTTCAGAAGGAATAAATAGCTGCAGACTAGAAGACGGGAGAAGAGAGAGTTTCTAATTTTCCAATTATGTTAAATGTAATGTTTTCCTTTGATTTTTACCTTTATTCCTAGTCCCTTCCATGTTTTGGGGTACCCCACAGAGTGTGTTAACACAATGAGTAAGCCTGGTAGTTTGACTTTTCCTTGTTTGCCATTATGGTTTCTTCCACAGCTGTGTTGGGACATGCCAAGGAGAGAGATACCTAATGTAGCACTTACTAATTTGGCACCTGCCTCCAAGTTTCCATGAACTGTACACCCTGTGTACATGGTGTCATTTCCTGCAATGTGAACAGCCATATTTGGTTTTCCAGCTAATGTATATAAAGCCCCCTAATAAATTGCTTTGTTTTATGTATCTTGCACATGAAAACCAGAGGTTGTTTTGAGAAGTTTGCTGTATATTACTTGACAACTATTGTTAAAAATTTTCTAAGGGTTTGTGAATGAAACCTTATAAAATAACATAAAGTGTGTGATGTGGTTTTGATCTGCGTAGGTTTTTTAATTGTCAGGTCTCCACAGTTTGCCTGAGCTTTGATACCGTAGAGATTTTTTCTGTTCATAAGGCAGCTCTCATATAATACACTTTATAACATTAACCTGACAAATCCCTGAGGAGTGGCCTGTATGTTCTCCTTAAGTCCTCCCAGCTGTGCAAAGTACATCTCGATAGCTGTACTTATTTCTGAAGTACAAAGAATGTATTCCTTTGTACAGCACAGGTTTCCAAAGTCAGGTGGAGAACTAACAACTTGAAGAAGGAAAGTAAAATGCCTGAATCTATTTAAACAAAGATATGTGCTAGAAATCAATCAGAATAAAGAGTATGAATGTGGATCAGAGGATGAGCAATAAGCCTGTGTTATAGTTCAGACCTACTTGTAGTTTTTCACATACTTTTCTTCTCCATAAACATTTTGACTGGTTTGGCCTGAGCAAGGATCTCAAAGGCTGTGTGTTCAACAGTGAATATGGAGAAAGCCACAGCCCAGGACTGTCAGGGAGGTGCAAGCATCCCCACTGCTCTGGCCCACAGCAGGTCACTCCCTCCCAGGTGGTGCTGTAACACCCAGGTCGCGAGGTGGTGTTACGTGGTCAAGACAGAAGAGGGATGATTTGGGGGCAGAAAAGAGTTTAGTTGTATGAATGCAAGGTATGCTTTGCCTCTGAGTCAACAAATGGGATCTGACTTGTTTTATTTCTTAGGTGTAGCCAAAGGACCCCCCTCATTACAGCAGTAAGGAGAGCTGCTATAAGTGTTTGAGTCTGAAAAAAATCAGCTTTGCCATTTTTACTGCAGAGTTGAGTTGTGTCTGTGCTTTCTGCCATCTGTTTAAGACCTGCTGGTGTGGTAATTCATACCTCTCCAACTTTAGTGTGTCACATTATCTATTTTCTAGCCTTGCTACAAGACCCAGCTGTTTGAGTGAACACCTAGGAGCAGCTAGGGAGTTAAGATTAAATTTTTATTACCTTAGGACATAAGAAAAGTTGAAGACTGTGTGCATTTATACTTGAAAGTAGGAGAATGACTTCTGGTTATCATTAAGAAAAGTTAGAATGCAACTGGGAGAAAAGAGTTGGAACCCATGAGCTCTGTCTTTTCTCCCTCCCTTTTTTTTTTTTGTTTTTCTTCTTTGTATGCTCTCAGGATGCACCAGAAGAACAGCTTCTGAATTTGTCCATCATATACACCATTGGATATGCTCTTTCCTTCTCTGCCCTTGTAATAGCAACTGCCATTCTTCTTGGATTCAGGTAACTGGCAAAGCTCTGAAGAGAGTGAGGAAAAGGTGGTGTGTTTTTCTATATGATAGTATCAGACTTTGACAGAAATACTTGATTATTTTTTTTTCTTCCCTCCTTCCATCACCTCATTGATTTTCTATCTTATATTATTTCTGTGTTCCCTCTTACATCTGCTTCTCAAAATGCAAGTAAAATCCCTAAATGTTTGCAGTGTTACTTGTTTGAATGTGTGGAACAGATGCTTTTTATCAGTTGAAATGTTTTCTTGTGACATTTATTTCAATAAAATAAAAAAAGATGGAGAAAATGGATGGAAAAGATGGAGAAAGAAATTCTATCATTTCCTCATGGTTACTTTGCAGATGATGCACTAGTCTGGGATGTGAGAGGACATTTAGGACAGAAGTTTTCGTCTTGCCTTCTTGGAATTACAGAGCATAAAGCTCAGTCTGGCCTGCTTCCCAGCCCTCACATGCAGGATGTATTTCAATGCAGAACCAGATTTTTGACACAATTTATTATTTTAGAGAACTTTCAGAAACTCTTCTTTTTGTGCAATATAAAAGAAAACCTGATTTGGAGACCTGAAAAGCTTCTGTGCAATAAATTGCTGCCATCTGGTCATATTACTGGATTGGGTTCATCCAAGTATGCACCAGCAACTTCCATGGAGTAGATCAACATTAAGAGACTGTTAATTGTACATGTCAATGATACACCATGTAGATTTGTATTTAAAAAAAAAAAAGGGGAAAAAGTACACAATCAAAAAACCCCCAAAACAAACCAAACCCAAGCCCCCCACAAAACAAACAAAAAAACAACAAAACAAATTAAATAAATCAACCATCACAAACAACTTTGGACTCCAACAAAGAGATATTTTTTTTCTCCTTTGTAAATGCAAGAAGTGTCTTAATTCCAGCCAGATGTCCCTGAAGTTTGGGGATGCTGAGCACAGGAGGCTGATATTTAGAAAACACAAAGCTGTGATGCTGGCCTGTTGTGGGAAGGAGGTCCCTCTGCCATGAAGTCCTGCTCCCTGCTGCTCTATATAGCTGTGTCCCATAGAATCATCAAGGTTGGAAAAGACCGAGATCAAGGCCAACTGGCTGCCCTGCAACCCCTAACCACTAAACCATCTCCCAAAACACCACATCTACCCATTTTTTGAACATGTCTAGGGATGGTTCCTCCACCACCTCCTTAGGCAGCCTGTTCCAATGCCTCACCACTCTCTGTGAAGAAATTTTCCTCTTCCATGCTGCTGATGCTGCCTCCTAAAAACGTATCATTTTCCATCTCCTGATACTCCTTGAAATCAGGTCAGGAAACCTCAGTGTTCTGGTCCTTAAGGAACTTCCTTGCTGAATAAAAAAATATCATTGCCAAGTAATTATCATTTGCTCAGGTGCCAGCACTCTCTGTTAGCAAGACAGTCCGTCTCCTTTCCTCTGTCTTATGTGTTTATACCCCTACCTATTTAAAAAGATCAGTCATGTCTTTTAGCATCTAATTTCCAAAACTAAAATGACACAAGCCATCTAATACTGTACCACACACTTCAGCATTGTATTACCCTCCTCCTTCCAATGGAGAAGCATAGGCTTCCAAGCTCAAAGATTTAAAATTACCACAGAAATGCAGAGGTGTGCTCCCCCTCTGTGAATGCCACATGGTAGTTATGATTTGTATGTGTTGTACCTGTGCAACTTTAGGACTCATCTGACAAAACACCAGATGGTCATGAAGTCTCCAAATGTTTCCCAGGATAAGGACTTTCTCCTAGTTTCACCCATCAATGACACTTTTTGAGTAATCTTAGCAGCCCAAATGTAAAGGTCAAAGAGTGCAACTATGTGCTTTTTGAAGGAAGGATGCACATGTTTTTTGGCAGGGAACAAAGAGTGAGTTTGTGACTGACAATTGGTAGAAGAGAGGGAATTTTGATGTTCTGACTTTTGTGGAGAGATGCTGTAGCATTTTTTAATTTAACTGTGAAGCAGAGACTGAAGAAGTGTATATGAGTGTGTCCATCTGATTTTGAAAATGAGGTTTCAGAGATGTTAAAGGGACTGAGAACCAAGTTAAAAACTGTCATTGATCCATTTTGTGCTTTCATGTCTATGTTGTTTATCTGGAGACAACTTGGTCCTGGATATCATGAAATAACAAGAGACCTGCCCCTGTGTGGATTGTAGTTGCTGCATTCTGGCTGCAGCCTCTGCTCATGGCATCTTCCCAGTAGCTGTTCAGCCTCACCAAATGGGCATCAAAATCTAATTCAATGGCACCAAAATGCTGATGTTCCCCACTTCTGTAATAGGAAGGCCTTTTAAAGTTCTTAAACTACAGAATAACCTTTGTATTTGTTTTTAATAATGATACAATAGAGGAAAAAATATCTCTAGTGTCCAATTTTGCATCCTCTGAAAGACATGGAAGTCTGTAGTTTTGTGACGAAAGCTGAATTAGACCCATAACTTCATGTCTGAAGCAATTCTAATAACTTGCATTGCCTGTAGCAGAAATAGTAATGACCTGCAACCTATTTACTTCAATTGTCTAATTTACATAATTGTTTCAGATTTAAATCTGTATCAGTTCAGGACGGTAGCAACAAATACATTCAGAGTTAAAGAAAATAAATATTAATCATAGGTAAGCTTTGAAATAAGCTGTGACTCAGCATGATGCCAAAAAAAAAAATCTGTTTGACCTGTAAAAAACAGTTCTTCTTCAATGCAAAACGAGTAACTTTCAGACCTAGTCTATTACTCTACACAGATTTACAGAGCAATAAAAATAGACATTTGAAGCATAAGTTCACTGCAACAATTGCTGTTTATCATATGTTATCTTTTAGTATCAAAAAGAATCATACCTGGTGTGACTTTTTTGAAGCAAGTTGTGTACCCTTGCAGGGCTGGAAGAAAAATCCTTGTGGCTAAGTCTGGTAATACACTGGCAGCTCTCTGCAGTTGGATGCTATTTACATAACTGCAGTTTCTTTTGCTATCTCTTAACATACTCCTTTTTGACAAGTGCAATTTTATTGCCTTTGTAGCTGGCTGCTGAAATTCAAGAGGATTTTTTTGTGTGTGTATTTTTTTGTTTGTTTTGTTTTCAGTTCTGAATGTGGAGGTGCAAATTCTGTTCCTTTAAGTTCTACAGAAAGTATTTATAGTTCCCCCAGGAGGCAATCTGAATACAACTTTTTCTCTTGTTGACAAAGTGATAATTTTCAGGTGGATGTTTTTTTCACTGTGTGTTTGAGCACAGCCAGAAGCTGTACTGCATACCAGTTCCTCAGCCTTGCCAAATCTGTGCAGTGACACTGGGGTCAATTCAAAGAGATTAGATTCAGCATTAAGTGAAACTTTTTTAACCCTTTCAGATATGTCTTCTGCAAATTACTTTATTTGTACACTTCTAAAACTTTTAAAATATTTTTTCTTACACGTAGATTTTGTTCCTTGCTCTAAACATCCACACTTAAGGCTGAAGTTTCAAATGTCTTTTCCTTGACAGTGGTTTCTTCTCAAAGACAGTTTGAAACCTGTACAGCCATTGTTAAGTTATGAGATTTTCTCTGGCACCTCTTGATTTCCAACAGGTCTCACTGTTCCCCCCCTCAGTCCTGTCTGTGATGTTGCAGCTTTTATGCAGATCATGACTCGTTCTTTCTTTTTACAGACATCTGCATTGCACAAGGAATTATATTCACCTGAACCTCTTCACATCTTTTATCCTGCGGGCTATATCTGTCTTCATTAAAGACTCAGTGGTGAAGTGGATGTACAGCACTGCCACGCAAGAACACCAGTGGGAAGGACTTATCTCCTTCCAGGTAGGGGCAGACACTGTGGTGGTTCTCGGGATGTTGAGGTCATCACTGCGGTGTGTCTGCGTAACAGCAGGTAATTTCATTTTGTACAATGAAGGTTGTACAAAATGGTGTTGTTCTGTCCATGGAGTTTCTCTGAAACTTGCAGCACTGTGGATGCAGTTGTAGTTGTGCCATCCCCGGGCTTGGAACAGGCAAGTATTTGGTGCTGTGGCGTGTTTTTCTGCCTGTGGGAAGTTCTCCCTTACTAGACAGAGGAAACATGAAGAGAAAGATTTTTTATATATATCCCTAAGCCAGCATCTCTTTTGATAGGACTGTCCATCTTGTATAATGACCAAATGAGCTGGTTGTTCTTGAAGGTCTTTATAATCTGTTAATGACAGGGAAAAAAGGGAAGCATCTGATCAAAATGCAAATTTGAAAGCATTTAGAAAAGCTTTGGAGAAACAGGCTAATTAAATACTTACAGTCAAAGGGAGAGGATGTACAGCTCTATTGTGAATATGATGAAAGTGTGCCTTTCCCCCTTTTGGAATACAAAATGTACTTTAGGCTTAAAAGAAAAAAAAAAAGGTTTATTATTATTTGTATAGCTGTTGTGATTCTAGAACAAGAGCATATCATTTGCTGTTGTGGTACAGAATTTGGATCATAAAGGGTGTCTTTTCTGATGTAGATTTAGTACCCATCCATTTCTGACACTGCCTAAGGCTTAAGTGCTAATACCACACAGCAATCTCATATGATGGTTGATTTCTTCTCATCTGCAATCTATCAACTGGTAGAAAATAACATTGTAATACATAGCTTAAATGGTTTGGAAATGTTCTTATTGGACTGTCAGTCATTCCCTCCTGCCAGAAAAACTGAAGCTTTCTGCTTTCACACATGGTTTAATCCAATAGTGGCTTCATCAGACCTGGTGGATATATTAATTAGGTAATCAGGTTTCATACTTACCTAAAGCCCTGCTGACCATCTCTCTGTAATTCACCAGGTAAGAGAGATTTTGCACTTAAATGTGATGGACTGGACAATATTACTGTTTTATAAAATATATATATATATGTTTTGCTTTGGAAAATAGTCAACATTAAAAAGATTCATTGTCTGTAGTTGATACAGTACTTTTCACTTGCTTTTCATCTTTATGTTGAACTTTTCAAATTGTAATTATTACTTATTGATGGAAAATGCAGAACATGTAATTTTAAAATATTTTTTAACACGTTGTTATTGAAGCCTCTATCAGCTCTAAGCACCTATTGCTGTCTTCTGGCCTTACAGTACTCAGATTAATTTAGCAAGCATTGTTGTGAGGAGCAAGTAAGGGCAGGAGAGGGAACCAGTCATTTGGGTTAGTATTCTTTTTTTTCTCAGTCCCTGTTGCATTCATTTGGGCTGTGCTTTCTTCCATCACAGGAATCGCTCAGCTGCCGCTTGGTCTTTGTGATGATGCAGTATTGTGTGGCTGCAAACTACTACTGGTTGCTGGTGGAAGGCATGTACCTGTACACGCTGCTGGTACTTTCGGTCTTTTCTGAGCAGAGAATTTTTCGGCTCTATCTCTGCATCGGCTGGGGTAAGTTGAACTTGCCAGATGTCTGCCTGTGGCCACATAGACCAGTATGTGGTATAATAGGAAAAAACATCGTGTGTCAACCATAATGCTGCCCAGTGCAAGTCCTGCACTCTCCATTCTCATTTTGTTCCTGATCCCTTATCTTGTTTGAGCTTGGAGAGTGCTGGGCCAGCACAGCTCCTAGGTGCTTGCAGTGTTGAAACTGTGAGTTCATAACACAGGGGCTGTGCAGCACTGCAGAAACTCCCTAAACCAGTGGTACTCTTCCTGCAAGACATCGGCTTCCCAGCAAAAAGATGTGGGTAATTCCAGGTGAGTTTGGACTTCTCTGGACTGCCCTGCTTCATCTCCAGAAAGTTTCTCATTGCATTCAAAGATGTGTTAAGTGCTTGTGGAGCAAAATAGCAATGTTGCCTCCTATCCGGTCAAGGATAACAGTAGAGAAATGGTGGCAGCATGAGCTAGAGGGACGCAAAGGGGCTAAAGAACAAGTGGCTGATGGCAGGGACTTGTCAGGTTGGTTGTGTGAGCAGAGCAGGTCAAAGTAATGTTTTTTTGGCAAATGAGGTATCAGGATATATCTGCCATGGGCATGCATGTGCTTGAGGTTAAAGACTGTGATGTCTTGAAATCAGTTGGTTAAGCCAGAGCTGCCTTCTGCATAAATGCCAAAGCTTTGATTCTTTCACTGTCTGATTAGCCTGAAAATATATTACTGTTCAAGTTTAATCCTAGTTCTGGAATGATCTCTTGTGTGCTTTTATTGCATTCCCTCCCTTCCTCTTCTCCCTCTAGACTGAACAATCCCAACTCTCTCTGACTTTGTAAAAGAGGTGCTCCAGCTCTCTGATCATCTATGTGGCCTGCCTCTGGACTTTTGTGTGCTTTTATTGCATTCCCTCCCTTCCTCTTCTCCCTCTTTCCCTTTTGTTTCAAATCGGTAACTTTTGGAAGGCTGAAAGTAAATCCAAGTAAATATTGCAAGTGCTTTCACAGCTACTGGTTTGAACATTTAAATTGCTTTGACTGCCCTTCTCTCTATATGGATTTGCCAACTGTGAATATTCTAGCAAATTAGTTCACTGGTAAAATGCATATAAATGGCTTACTGTGAATTACCCACTTCTACTGAACAGTGATATATAAGGAGCAAAGACTTTTGGCACATTGATGGAAATAAATGCATGCAAGTAATAGCAGTTTCCTACTGGACAGTTTTAGTTCAAAGGTTCTATATCTTCCATTATTATTTTATATAGGACATACAGCAAAAGCAACAGCACTAGTACTATGTATATTTTAATAATAATTTATAAATAGCAGTACCCTCAATTAACTAAAAAAAAACAATAATAAAAATGAGGAGGAGCTAGCATGAAGCACTGACCATGGTAATGAGAGGAAATGCAGACCTTAGAGCAGCCTTCCAGTACCTAAAGGAGCCTACAGGAAACCTAGGGAGAGATTTTTATAAGAGCATGTAGTGATAGGATTAGGGGAAACAGTTTCAAACTGGAAGAGCATAGATTTGGATTAGATATTAGGAAGAAATTAATTACTGTGAGGGTGGTGAGACACTGGAACAGGTTGCCCAGGGAAGTTGTGGATGCCCCCTTCCTGGAAGTGTTCAAAGCCAGATTGGATGGAGCTTTGAGCAACCTGGTCGAGTGGAAGGTGTCTTTGCCTATGGCAGGAGGTGGAAGTAGATGATGCTTAAGGTCCCTTCCAACCCAAACCGTTCTATAATTCTATGAAATGGAAAATAAATTAGCGCAGAATTATATCTAGCCAAATTCTGAGGGTACTGTGTTGTTTCATAAGTAAGGGGTAGGATGGTTTTGATCTGAATTATTTCTAGTTTGTTGCAAAAGCAGAAGGCAGAAATAGAAGACACTTTTTTGTTGTTGTTCCTTTACAATGGAAGTTTTGCTGCTGTAAATTGAATTTCTGGATGAATTTATGGAAATGTGTGGTAATGCCAGAAATTGGCACTGGATATATGTTTCACCCAAGCTTCCTAGAAAAGCTCTGCTTGTGCCATTTGATCCTCATCTGTACAGTTTCTTGCTGTTTCATCTATGGCTGCATGTGCAAAACTTGCCAATGATTCTCCATCTTCAAATGCAGAAGCATCTGCTGTTTCAGTGCCCCCAGATTAGTTACAACAGATAGTTTTGACTCTAATGCGGAAAGAGGTGAAGATTTTTTCCACTCTTTCTTCTTCACCTCACCAGGTGCTTTTCTGTTGTATGCAATGCTCAGAAGATGGTTTTTTTTAAAGCGGCATGATAGAGATAGAGACTCAGTAGGTTCCTTTCTGAGCTGTGAGAGTCCTGCCCTTTGAAGTTTATAAGCTGTGAAAATAAAGCTGGATCAAAAAATACTTATCTATTTGATTGTCAGAACTGATTTGATACCATGACCTTTTGTTCTGTTAAGGATTTGTCCTCTTGTAGAGTAAGTCTTTAACTTACTCATTACTCCATATTTGAATATTCATGTTTTAAAATTCCGTGTACATAATGTGCACAAACTTTAGTTGGTGTTAGTAATTTTGTGTTGTTTTTCTAATTATAACTGAACTTTGGGATCACTTGCAGACCATATGGTACTGTTTTTGCTGTCTGGCTAGTTTCTGCAATCTCCTGTGTTGTCACATATGTTTGTGCTTGTTCTTCTCTCAAAAGCACACATGGATAAAACTGTGTTCTCCTCAAGGTTTTTGTCCACCTGAGTATTTGCACATACTCTCGGTCATGAGTTTTTGCCCTGTTGTACTTCTTTTGAGGATCAACAGGTTTCAGAACAAACAAGAAACTAGAGCAAATTATTTCCTCAGATAATCCCAACCAAAGGCCAGCTTTTCCATAGGTAGAAACGTCCCAATACCTATTTCTCTCCAAGTTTTTAAACTGCTGTATTAAATAGTCCTCTACTTTTTTATAACAGGTGAAAGCTTCCACCTAATAGTGTAAATAAAAAAGTATTTTCCCCATTTTATGTCTAATGTGATAATTCCATCTCAACTCAAAATAAGAAAAAGGTCAACCTGTTTTTCAAATAGAAAAGATACCACAGTCTGTGTCTTCCTAGAAACTGTTAGCAGACAGTGAGATGTGTAAAGAAAAATTAATAAATATTTCTCAAATAGGTCAGTTCTTGATATTATTAGGCAGTATTCAAATTATTATCAGTTTAAATGAGTAATTATTCTTTACTGCTGAAGTGTTTCATAAGGGGAAAAAATATTTGTCTCATATTATTGTACTTTGCAAAAGCTTGTAAAGTTATAAAATCTTGATAGACCTAAGGAATCTAATGTAGTTTTACAAATTGGGAGTAATTTATATTGAATCCTGTATATTGATAGGATTCTATAAACCTTTCTGATTACTTGTGAGGTAACTGTATTCATGTAATGGCCACTTTCTTGAGGAGATTTTATGCCATAATAGACTTTGAGATGGCAGTGTTACATTTTTCCTACTTCATTTAATGTGGAAAATACCTTGTTTATGTCATCTTTTTCTTTGTAAAAGCAGACTTTCATACATTTGTTTCAACCTCGAGTTCCTCATATCTTACTGCAAAAAGCAATGGTTTATGCCATTTAAAAAGCTGATGGGGGGCGGGGGAGTGAAACCAGAAATGCTAACATTAACATTAGCATTAACAAACAAAAATCTCAATAGGCTAATGGCACAGCAGGTAGTTGAGTTGTTTCTCTCCGTCTGGAGGTCAGCACAACAGCATCTGAACAGGATGTTGATTCAGAAGGTCTTTATCACTTGCAGAAAAAAAAAGAAGAGCTGTTGCTGGTATTGGGATGCCAGCGAAGAGGCACTGAGCTTGACATTGACTTCAAGCAGCTGTGTCAGTGCTGCACAAAGCAGCCTCTGGAGAAGAGCAGTTTCTGCTGGAACACTGCTGTACGCATCTTTCCGCAGCTTTTAGTGGAAGAACGACCTGTTGACATTCAGAAGGGGGGAGGAGGGAGAGATGGAAAACCAGCAGCAATATTCCACAGTGACTGTGCAACATCCAGGTGGGAAGAGAGACCAGAGAAAACAATCTTCAGCACTAAAGGCTAAGAAGAAAATCTTAATAAAAAGCAAAGCATTTTCTGATCTTCCATGGTAATTTCACACCCAGCTGCACTTGCAGCAGGGAAACTGCCATAAAAAAAAAAAATTATTACCTTCTTCCTAACCCTCGGCAGTCAGAACTTGCTCTAAGGAAGGATACTGTGAGGGAATGAAGCTAATAAAGGGAGGAAAACTAGGTAGGTTGTCAAAAATCACCATCCTCATTGCCAGATCAATCTGACTTGGAACAGAGCCAGCAAGAAACCTTCCTTTGGAAGCCCACTAAGAACTTGGTGTAGCAACAGGATGTATTCAATGCACTAACCATTTCTTGTCTGTTTCCAAATGAAAACTGTGTTTTAGACAAGAATGTGACAACTGGTGTTGTGTCCAAACTGATTCCGGTAGAAAAAGCATCTCTAGGGAGTTTCTTTTAATTCTTTTCACTCTGTGTCTTCTGGATGTCACTCTTTCATGCTTTTCCTTTTCTAGGAAGAAAAACATTTCATCTTCTCATATCTGCAACACTTGTTCTACATCTAGTTGTATCTATTTTTCACTTTCAGTTCCTCAACACATACATCTTGAATTGATATGTCAAGCAGTAGATGAAGTCAGACCTTCCTGGGTGGTTTCTGAGGGAAAGGGGAGGACTGAGGTTCTTCCTTCTGTTGTTATTTGTGGTTTGGTTTGGGTTTTTTGTCTTATTGTCTCGCAGATTTAGCTTCTCACTATGTGTAAGTCAATGATGTCAGGTTTCACCTGAAACAGGAGCTTATACATAGTCCTGAAGTGCTGCATTCAGATGTCCCTCTTTACTGGTCTCAGGATGGCAGTGCTCTGGTCCTACAGGGACCAGTTTGCTTCAAGAGGAATCTCTAATCAGTACTTGAGGATGGGAGGAGCCTCTTTTGTTCCTCATACATCTTTCTCCACTGAAACTGCCTTTATGTGCAGTGCAAAGGTAGAAAAACAACGTATGTATGTAAGAATGAAAACTTGCTTGCACACCGAGGTAAAGAACGGAAGGCAATGTGGAATAGCACCATCTGGTGACACCTTTTATGGTAACTGCTGCTTTGTGGACTTCAGAACAACCATGAGCTATTCTGTTACCAAAATATCTCAGACCCATTCAATGGAGAGTCTGACTTCTACATGCTATTACCACGACATGGTAGCTTCCATTGGCAGCAACACGATTTGCTCTCCTCTCTGCTCATTAGGGACAGTGGAGCATTGTGAAACTGTCAGCTAAACAGTGGTTCCTGTGCAAAATTTATTACAGCTTTCTTCTCCTACCCCATGTTATTATCAATCTGGATAATGCTTTATTTTACAACTTTTTTTCTTACTATGCAGACATCTGGCAGGAGTGGAATATTTAAGTTACAGTGAAAATATATTGGTCTTGCTGCTTATTCATGCAGTGGGGTCTTAAGATGTTGATTTGGCAGTTCCATTACTTTCTCATCATCTATGATATATATTATTGCCACAACCCATAACTGAGATGCCCTGTCCCCTGTCACTTGAACTTTAATAGCTGAGCTGTCAGCATGCTTATTTCCTAGTATACTTGACAGATTTCATTATCACCATGTAGTGTTCAAAGATTTTTCATCAGTTATCAGCCTGCAAGAATTAACATGGCAGAAGGTGGTACAAGCAGGCTGTTCCAGTATTTGGCATTTTCAGCAGTGATGCAGTACAGACAAGTGGGTAAAGTTTTTTCTTGAACATCTGTTATTCTTTGGGTAGTAGCAGTAAGAGACAGAAGTGTAGGTTTGAAACTCACATGCACCAAAAAAGCTGGTGGTTGGGACTGTAATACAATGATGATTCTGTTAACGAATGGTAGTCACCCGTAGAGTTTATTCAAGGAGCTGCATACAGTTCACTTCCACTGCCTGCAGGAGACAGCCATATTTCTCTTGATTGAGGATATTTGCATTTGTGCAAGTTAATGCAGGTTAATTAGGTATCAAGATTGTAAATTAAGCTATGGAGAGCCTCAGTGATCCTTGCAAACTGCAGTTACTGCAGAGATGCTACAGACTTGCTCTTTTGCTTTTGTGAATGACTTCTACACACTTGAGGTGGATTAGGGAGTGTTCTGTCAGCTGGCATCCATGTAGAATTTGCACTGATGTTCAGAGCTTGCATGTATGTATTGCACTGTTAAGTCTTGGTGTCTCAGATTAAAATATGTACTGCTAGCATGGAAAATAATGTGACTGATGGTGTTGCAACACTAAGGCACCAGGGGCCTGCATCACAAGTAGGAACGGGCAGAGGGTGTTCAACAAGTCACCTCGTACATGCTGCTTATTAATTTGCATAATGTTTGCATAGCAGGATCCTGATGTGGTTCAACAATACCAACTTATCTCTCGCTAGGCTCTTTTGAAATGTAATACTAGTAACAGATTCTCAATTCGAGTGTCAAGTAATACAATTAAATATGGAGAAATTTCTGATGTATCCAGAAGCTGAAGATACCCACAAATCCTTATTGTTATCACTTGATATATCAGTTGCCTCCTTAGGCATACTTTGTGCTCTCAGTGTTCATGTCTTACCCTGGAACTTTCCTATTAAGGTATCTTAATTCTCAGCAAAGTCAAGAAAATAATCATTCAGACTATAATTAGTTTCTATGAATCAAAGGCTC
Source organism: Chaetura pelagica (assembly GCF_000747805.2). Taxonomy (NCBI): domain Eukaryota; kingdom Metazoa; phylum Chordata; class Aves; order Apodiformes; family Apodidae; genus Chaetura; species Chaetura pelagica. The sequence continues at coordinate 473,286 of NW_009952106.1, read as the reverse complement.
ATTTGTATTTCAAAGTGATTTGCAATGACCCTGTTCTTAATCTCATATGCTACTATCACAGCAGCACAGAGTTCTCAGTAACTTTGCTCCAAAAATATCGTGTACTCTCAGTATCAGGTACATCCATGGAATATATTCAACTGCTTGTACCATAAATCTCTCTTTAATTCATTATCTTTGCTATTATTCTAGTTATGGGTATTTTTTTCCTGCTTTTCTATTTTTTTACTGCTTAAGGAGAATAATTGGTCTTTCATGTCTGTAGTATTTAACTGTTTTGATAGTAGAGAAAGAAAACAGTACAACAAGAGGGAATGTTTTTAATGATAATACCCACTACCAGATACTGCTTGTCAATTTTCAGACTGCAAGAGATCACCAATTTCCCTGTGGCTTCTGCTGTCAGGAACTGTGTATTTGCTCTGTGCAGTGCTTACTGCTACTCACTGATGTTCTTATGGTCCCTTACCAAGTTGGTTCTTAAGAAAGTAATAAAGCACATTAAATGTTGCCCTTCCTATGCAATGTACAGACAGCATTGGACCCTGCCAAGGATGTACACAGAGGAATTAAACCATCTTGATCCATCCTTAGGCAGAAATTCCTCATCCTGCTCATTGTGTCTCAGCCTGCTCTAGGACCATGCGCAGGGCCAAGCCTCTTCTCAAGACCAGATGCATCTGCTGTCTTTGCTGCACCTGCTCAAGTCCATGCCAGTATTGCAGCCCAAAGTTGGAACTTGTCTGTGGGGGAAGCCTGAGCACACTTGCTACGTGTTATGTGCCCACACTCCCCTTTGCCGCCTGGGGTACATGGGGCTGAGTGTGCTCCAGTCCTGCTGACCTGACCTTGGTGCTGCCTGAGTACAGGGTAGCTGACCCATGGGCAGAAATGTGGATGGAAAGGTTTGGGTCAGAGTGCACTGCTCTCCTCTATAGCATGAATGTAGAAGCTACCAGAGCTTCCGAAAATTTTGTTCCCAGGGCCCCTACATGAAACTTTCCATGGAAAAGCTGGTGTAGGCTGAGTATGGGGGTGATTATCTGTTGCTGTTCATTTTTCATGCCTTTTAGAAGGTAGGTGGGGGCCCAGAGAAAATGAGTTTCATGTATTCGTTTCTTGCAGGTTAGATTCCTCCTCCCACCATGGACAGCTATCTGTGCTGGGTAGGAGCTGCAACCCTGCCACCAGTTAATTATGTTGCTCATCATTATGTTGGGGGATTTGTCCTTCTCTCTGTTTTTCCCTGTCTCTTAATGTCAGTGTCAACCTTGTCTCCTCTCTTCCCAGGTGTGCCAATGCTGTTTGTTATCCTCTGGGGAACTGTCAAGTACCTTTATGAAGATGAGGGGTGGGTTTAGTTCTCATTTTTCTAGCTATCTCATTTGTGCTGTGTGTGTGCACCAGCAGGTCATTGTTTGCTTTCCGTTCAGTGTGGTTTGCTTTGGCATTGTGCTGAAACCTCACATAATTGCTTCTGTTTTGTCTGAAGGTCTTGCATAACATTTCAGAAAGGAGCATACGTTTCTTTCTGATCAGAATTTTCTGCATGTCTGAATGAATCTATCCTTTTGCAGGTCAAGGAAAGGTATGTTTTGTTTTTCTGTACTTAGAGTATCAACAGTAGAAGTCATCATACTCAACCAAGATCGCTGCTGATACTGTGCCTTTGGCAGCAGCCTTTACAGTTATGCTTCAGAGGAAGGCAAAAACTTCCCACAGGATTCTGCCTGCAATTTGTAGTGGTTAGCTTATGCCTAGCAGCAGATGTGATAGCCTGTTCTTGTTTAACCTTCCGTTATTTAGATCTTCTTAAAATAAAGACACATTCTCTGTCTGCGTACGTTAGTCTTGCTGAAGTCAACTATACCACACACAAGACTGCTGCAAAGCTCAAAATACTTTTTGTCCACTTTGATAGTAGTGGCTGTTCTGAAAAATTGCCTTTATATATGTTTTATGTACCATTAGAGTTTTTTGGTTTTGTTTTGTTTTTAAAAAAGGGAGGAAAGTGGCTGCTTCTTAGTAAAGTGGCTGCTTCTTAGTGGAGTAGCTGCTTGGAAATATTTGGGTAGTCTTCTATGTGATTAAAGAAATAACTTAATTTCCTTTTTATTTGTAATGTACTATTTATTGGGTCTTCCTCGTAGCTTCCAAACAACCCAGCCAGCACTTTTGTAGAGTGTCCTTTTTTCTTTTTTTTCCTATTTATTTCTCTTCCCCACTCCACACACAGTCCTTTCTGGAAAGCTGCTGCAATGTGAAAATTCAGTGTAGTCAGAGCAACCCCAGACTTTTCTGGTGTTCATGAGTATTAAGAACTGGCATTTTTTTAGTGTCTTTCACAGAACTGAACCAGTTCAGTCATAGCTGCCTTTTCTGGCTTAAGCAATGCTAGGATTTTCTGACTTGGTTGACTTGATAATATTTTGTAAGAAGATTGTGACCGTGCTGAGGTATTGCAAGTTTTGTTGAAACTATCAGAATTATACAGACCATGTGGCCTGTGAGATGTTCCATGGGCGTATCTTCCCATTGGTGTATAAAATGTATTCAAAGTGTTCATGCTGAGCCTCCTGCATTATGTGGTGCTCAGAGCTGATTTATGTTTTCTATTAAAGAAAACTGTCACTCTCTGCCTTCAGCGGACCTTAAAAGGGACAATTTTGCACCTTATTGAATCTTCTAAATCTTGTATAAATATTTGTAAAATACAGCAATAAATAACCATGTGCAGCAGCTTCCCTGAAAGGCAAGATTTCTGTGCCTTGGGCAGGCATTTGCTGGAGCAGCCAGGGATATCTTTCATGCTGTTTGCCATAGTGCTGTCACCATGGGTGTGCAGCAGGCTGTAAATTTAATTTGTGACTTAACTACTTCCCTGGCTATGAGGAATAGCTGAAGTAAATGCGGTCAGGGCTGGGAATTTGAGGCAGTCCTGTGAACGTAGCCATTTGAATGAAAGACTGAAGTTTGCAAGGCTCACTTGCAGACTGGCTGCTTCTTTCCTTACATGTGTAAGCATAGACTCTTTAGAAAGCAGTTGGTGTTTTAGAAAAGTGAGCTGCTGACAGGGTTTTTGTCTAGATTACAAATAAAATTAAAGGCAAACTGTGCTTCTTAGTTATTAGACTGTGCCTAGAGACCTGATACTTAAATGTCTTAGTTTCTATCTGCAAATAATTATGGGAGCAAGACAGCCTACAACCTCTTTTAAAAATGGAGCCATTCAGCTGTACCCGCTCAAGGTAAAGAAATTGGTGTTTTAATTTTTAGAAAGAATACCAGATCAGCAAGCAAATGCAAAAACTTTCAAGTAGCATTTGTTTCACTGGACCAATTCTCATTCACACCTCTGAAGCTATTAGTTGCCAAGCATCTTCTGAGTGGTGTTAAGCAAACTGCAGTGATAGACCCCAACACAATAGATGTTGATGTATTTATCAGTGTGGCAGTCCCAGAAAGCACAGATGGACAACAAGTCACATGCCGATCTATCAGTTTTATTTTCTGGACACTTTATTTGCCTTGACACTTTAATTGGGTTGTAATGGCATTTTTATTGCACATATTTGTATAAATTTAAAAGTAGCTAAAACTGCTCTGTGCTACAGGAAGCAAATCAATATACAAAGAAATGTAGCAGAGTTAATGTTAAGAATCTCAGTCTCCACCAATATCATGAAATTTTAAAATGACCTTTGCTTCCACTGCAACTAGTCAGAAATCAGAACTCTTCTTCCAGCCATGCTGGTCTTGAAGGGGTTCAAATAAAACACATTTTAAAGGCTCCTAGTCACATGTACCAGTTAAGAAGAGATTCCAGCTCAGGTACCCTGCCTGCACACAATGCATATACCTCTTTTTGCCTCCAGAATCTAAAATACAATTAAATTGTACGTTGTGGAGCTGCTGGTTGTGATAATGTACCTGTTATATGCATTAAATTGAAATTGAAAGGAAAAATTAAATCCTGAGCTCTTGTCAGGCTTGCAGCACCTGCAAAGCAATATGGAATTGCCACAGCCAAACTGCTTCACTTTCCTCTCTCTGGTATGTGACTGCATGTGGGTGAGGTGTTGTAGCATGAATCCCTACCACATGCTACACCATTTGCTAGTTTCTCTGTAGTGAACTGTCCCATTACGAGGTTGGGAAGGGTTTACTTTCCACCAGCATCACCCAAGCTGAATCATAGAATCACCAAGGCTGGAAAAAACCTTTAAGATCATCAACTCCAGCGTATGACCTAACACCACCACATCAGCTAGACCATGGTGCTAAGTGCCACATCCAGTCTTTCCTTAAATACCTCCAGGGATGGTGACTCTACTACTTCCCTGGGCAGGCCATTCCAATGTCTGATCACCCTTGCTGTGAGGAAGTGCTTCCTAATATCCAACCTAAACCTCCCCTGGTGCAGCTTCAGGCCATGCCCTCTCACCCTGTCAGTAATTCCTGCTGAGTCTCCCCTTCTCCAGGCTGAACAACCCCAGCTCCCTCAGCCTATCCCTATAAGACTTTCCCTCTAGTCCTTTCACCAGTCTTGTTGCTCTTCTCTGGACCTGCTCCAGCACCTCAATATCCTTCTTGAAGCGAGAGGCCCAGAACTCTACACAGTACTCGAGTTTCACAGGCCTATTGAGCAACCTGAAGGAAAATTGAGCATATATATGTATTTTGACATATGAGATTTAGAGATGAAGATAAACTTTTTTTTTGTGAAGGAACCTGCATTTTCTTTAGTGCTGTTTCATAGCTTGTTTTGCAACCTGTGTAGCTCAGCAACCTGCTGGCTTTACTGATGACTGTTGCTTTTGAGTAATGCTGAGCAATATGGCAGGAGGCTAACAAAGTTATTTCATAGAAATAATAAGAATATTGTCGCTGCAGCAATAAGTAAAGTGACATTTGAACACTGCCCCAAGCCCTAGACCATTGTGCACACACATGGCCCATTATACAGTCAGAGGTGGCTGGTTGTGGCCAGGATGGGATCTAAAAGAACTGCATGTATAAAACTCCTAGTGTAAAGTTCACTTCTCACCCATGGTCTAAACCGTGGCTTTCAGGCATCACTTTTCTTGTGATTGTTCTCCAACATTGCTGAAGGACACAGGAATTTGAAAAGTGTCAATGACACTTACAGGGAGAATGAAGTATTATATTGTCTGCAGCATGTTACTTGTCAGCTGGCCAACAAAAGGTGGAAACTATTGCTTCCATCTTTGATTTTACTTATAACTTCTAAAACTCCCCTTGGGCCTGAAACCGGTACATATACACTGAAGAAACCAGAGTTTGCTGCCTTAATTGCTTTCTCCTGGTTGAAATCGGTAGGTTCTATTTGAAAATAAGGACAAATAAATAGATGACTGATCTATTGATATGAGAAGAGTAATGGTAGGTAATGGGACAAAGAATGAACAAACAGTTAAATAATAATATTTTCTGACATTGGAGACTGAAGAGTAATAAAAAATAATGCAGAAAGAAGAGGATAGGAATCAGTCAGGAAAGGTCTGACTCAGATTTCCCCTCTTCTCCTTTCAGTCACAACAAATTTGACCTTGGTTTTAATGGAGCAAATCTTCACAATTAATTGATCATAATTCATACCAAATTGTGAAGGAGAGCTAGCCATTAGTGGACAAGGAAGCCAGGAGAGTAGTATCCTGTTGGATTATGATACCTGCAGTAGCACAAAGCATTCAGTGTTTCTAAGAAGCAACTGCATCTGTTTCCATGTGAGCATGATGTGCTTTCCTGGTATCTAGTCCTCGATATTGTTTTCCATCTGCATTGCTGTGACAGAATGAAAAGCAGGAGATTTTTGTAATGTACTGAAACTTTTCCTTCCTGTCTCCTTCTTTTTGCCATCTCTTCCTAGTTGCTGGGCAAGAAATTATAACATGAATTACTGGCTGATCATCAGACTGCCCATTCTCATTGCCATTGGGGTGAGTATGGGGCATGTACAGTGAGCTGGCAGATGTCCATGAGAACAGGGCATGATACAGTACAAAGAGCAGATGTGCACATGGCTGTTCTGCATGTCCAAAGGCTAATAACCTTCGAGGGTATTGACATTTTCATTCAGAAATGTGATTTTATGAAACCAAATTGGTTTCTGTCACTGGAATTCCCAACTTGCTTTTTCTTGGTTTAATTTGGCCACGCGCTGTCAAGTTATAGTGGCAGCACGTGGTAACACAACAGCAATCTAGTTAACTCTCCTGTGTGCAGAAAGCTATGGCATGTAGTACAGGGAGGCAGAAGATAATATTCCAGGTACTGGGCTACAAAAGAGCGACAAATTGTGTGACGTTGTGGAAAAAATTATACATTCTGCAGCCACAATACTGTGTCAGTCTCAGGCCTCCAGACAAGGCAAATGGGACAGCCCATACCTTTACTGTGTCCCACTCCCCAGAGATTAAGGTAAGCTCCCCTTGCTTTGTTTAGTGAACTTCCTGTATTTTCAAAGATAATTTGTGCATTCACAGAGGATATATTTAGAGCACAGCTCCTTAGGAAGGAGTTGAGTTCCATGGAATTCTTCAGCTGCAGAGTAGCAGGATGCACAGGGACCTACACACACATACACAATGCAACACTTATGCAAATGTGTTTCTTGATGATGATATAAAATCCTTCTTTTATTTCTCCAGGTAAATTTCCTGATCTTTATCAGAGTTATATGCATCATCATCTCCAAACTACAGGCTAATTTGATGTGCAAAACTGACATAAAATGCAGGTATGTAATATGGTGGTCTCACACTTTTTGTGCCCATCCAAATCGAAGTAGACAAGAAGGTGCATGAAAAAAGTTGATTGACAAAGGTAGTTAAAGATTACAGGCCCTTAGTACTGCCCAGATGTGGTGTCACCCATTGATATGACTGCTTGGACAATCAGTCCCCAGAAAAGTCTCCTGAAACCAGGGCAGGGTTGGAAGCATGTGCTGTGAGGAGGGGCTAAACTTTGGCCTTGTCAGGTTTGGAGAAAAGGAGGCTGATGGGCAAACTCATTGCTGTCAGTAGCTTCCTGAGGAGATGAGGTGGAGAGGGAGGTGCCGAGCTCTTCTCTTTGGTATCCAGTGATACACATGGGAAAGATTCAAATCTGTGGCAGGGAATGTTTAGACAGCACATTAGGAAGCATTTCTTTACGAAGAAGGTGATCAAACACTGGAAAAGGCCTTCTGGAGAGGTGGTCAAGGCCCTAAACATGTCAGTGTTTAAGATGCATTTGGACAATGCGCTTAACATACTTTGAGTTTTGGTCAGCCCTCAAGTGGTCAAGAAGTACATATAGATCTGTTGGAGAGGGTCCAGAGAAAGGCCACCAAGAAGATCAAAGGCCTGGAGCACCTCTGCTGTGAAGACAAGCTGAGAGAGTTGGGGCTGTTCAGTCTAGAGAAGAGAAGGCTCTGGGGAGACCTTATAGTGGCCTTCCAGTACACTGAAGGGGCTACAGGAAAGCTGGGGAGGGGCTTTACATCAGAGAAGATAGTGATAGGACAAGGGGTAATGGTTTTAAACAGAGATAGGGGAGATTTAATTAGATATTAGGAAGAAATTCTTCACTACAAGGGTGGTGAGGAACTAGAATGGGTTGCCCAGGGAGGTTGTTGATGCCCCATCCCTGGACGTTTTCAAGGCCAGGTTGGACGAGGTTTTGTGCAACCTGGTCTAGTGGTAGGGGTCCCTGCTCATGGCAGGGAAGTTGGACCTTGGTGATCTTTAAGGTCCCTTCCAACCTTAATGATTCTATGATTCTAAGTTGAGCTAGATGATCATTGTAGGTCCCTTCCAACTGAAATAGTCTGTCCTATCCTAATTTGAAAAAAATGAATCATAGATAAAAAGCTCAAGACAGGGGTCATTTTGAGTGTTGCTTTTTGTTCTTCTTGCAAGTTAGTATTGGAACAAATTTTAAATCTTGAATGCATAGGATGTTTCAAAAGAGATGTCATGGTTGTCACAGAAATGCTTAGTTTTTATTTTGTAGGCTGTCTGTGTTTATATTCCTCCCATTATTTAATCACCTTGATAAGATTCATGGTCACAGCCTTCACTTCTAAATCTTGAAGAATAGTTTTGTATTGAAGTCTGAAAAATAATGTAGAAATAACAAGTTCACTGTTGTATAGACCAGTGTAGAGCTACATGCTGTGGTAGCTGGACTCCTATTGGCAGTTGACTTAGCTAGTTTGAAGTGGTGTATCTCAATACTGCAGCCTTCTAAGCTAGACACAGCATGTATTTTGGTGCATTCTCATCAGAGTAGAGAGTTGCCTTGTATGTTGCCTAACTTTGCCTAACTTCTTTACTTCACATGTTTAGAGCTCAAAGCAGAGAAAGGGAATAATTTTAATGAACTGTAGGCTTTGATTTCATGCCTACTTTGGAAGGGGGTTTAGGGAAGGGTGTATTTTCTGATTCTGATGGCTTGAAGCCATTTAAAATTCTGACTGAATTTATTCTGTAAAGGGAGAAAGCCCTTGTCCTCATGACTTCTGCAAGCAGCAGAAAGGTTTGATGCAGGTGAACCATTTCTCAGAGGTGCATTTACATTCATTTCCTCATGTTGCATGTTCAGGTATTGGCTGTGTAAACAGAAAAGCTTTATCAGAAAAGGATTTACCCAGCAACAGAGCCTTCTTCACTGATGATGACTGTAGTCTTGGTGGTTTGACCAGATATTGGTGGTTATAGCCAGCAACTTTGTGAAAGTCTTTTATCCAAGACAGTTCAGTTCATTGGTATATTTCTGATGATAACAGGCCCAGTAGTCAGAGATTCCTGTATGAGAAATTTTTTTCCTCCCTTATTTTCTGCTCAAAGGGACTGGAAAAACATTTTGGGTGAAGACAGAATTGCTATGTTAGAATATGTTATTGTAAACAAGGGCCAGTCTAGTTACCCTAGAAAGTCACTAGCTTAGATATATTTGTGGATAGAAAGGAGAAAAGTGGTTTTGCTCTCTGGCTAATCTTTCCTTCGCTTCTCTTCTGTTTCCCATTAATTTGATTAAGAGAGAGCTCACTGCTCAGTAAGGCAGTAAAACCCTTCTCTATAGAGTTGGAGTTGCAAAGAAACTTCTTTCTTGTCCATGGAAGAGGTTTTCTTTAAGGAGGTCTTAATTACCCAGCGAGCCTTTTCATAGCACTCTGCATGACTCCCTGTTGAAGGCAGAGCTCTTCAAGTAAACCATCTAGAACAATTCACTTTCATTAAATGAGCTAGAGAATTGCTGTATGCATATATAGCTCCCTTATTTTAACCAGGCAGTGTCTACAGAGCCAATTCAGCATCAGCATCCTGCTTTTACCTCTATCTCAGGCAGGTGGTGGTGGAGCAGAGCCTCCATCACAAGAATAACTAGTAAACTGTTCATTTAAACAAGCTTCCTATCCCCTAATGCAATGGTCTGCCTAGAACCACTAGAGATCTGCATTTCTGTTTACCTGCATGTATAAACTGATTTCAGTAGTTGCTTTGATTCACTGTCCCTTGGTGGTTGTGTATCAAGGACATTGGCAGGCCAGTGGGTGGGCTTAGAGGAGCCTTGCACTTGGTATTTAGTAAACCCATGCAGCAGTACAGGATTGGCACTGCCTGGGGCAAAAGCAACTTAACAGTAGACCCAGGGGTGCTGGAGGACAACAGGTTGAACCTGATTTATCAGTCCATCTTTGTGACAGCATAGGGTGACTGCATACTGTGCTGCACTAGCAAAAACATCATCAGAAGGTCGAGGAATGTGGCCAATCCCCTGCATTCAGCACTTGTGAGACTTTTGGTGTCCAGGTTGAGGCTCTCCAGTACAGAAAGACATAGTATTGTGTCCCTCCACCCCTATGGGACTTGCATCAATTTTGCACCAAGCTCATTCAGGGGCTAGACCAGGTGACATGGAATTCAGTGCTGAAAACTAGGTTTATTCAGGCTGGAGAACAGAAGACTAAGCAAGAGTTTATTTGCAGTCTTCTGTTTCCTAATAGTGGTTATTCAGAAGATGGAGCTAGGGTCTTTTCAGAGGTGCACAGTGAAAGGGCAAGGGGCACAGGTTACAAGTTACAGCAAGAGAAATTCCAATTGCATGTCAGAGTTGAAAAAAACCCGTACAGTAAGAGTGGTCTTGATGTTGAAAGAGAGGCCGAGAGGGGCTGTGAAGGACCTTGGAGATAGTTAAAACTTGGCTGGCCACAGCCCTGGGTAGCCTGCTGTGAACTGGAGTTGGACCAGAGACTTCCAAAGGTCCCTTCCGACCTAAACGATTACATGATTCAAAATAGCAGCCAAAAGCTCTAGGGCACACCGGATCTACTAAGTGCTGACAGCCCTGCTAGCTGTGCGATTTTTTATCTACTGAATTGTCTCAAGACAGGTTGTTGTGAGATGTTAATAGGTTCTGTGGCACAGGATAGCCCTATAAACTCCTATGTGAGGCTCAGGCATTTTTCATTGTCCTGTTGGGTGGCTAGCCTGCATGTCTATCAAGAGAGAGCTAAGGATCATTCTTGGAATGTTTTCCTGTTGATATATCCCTGAGCATTGCTCTCTCACAGGCAAAAAATATTCTATTTCAGGCTGGTATGTCTTTTTTCCTTTGGTAGATAAGTTTTTGAACTTGCCATTTAAAACATGGAGTCATCACTCATTTTAAGACAGTTTAACTGCTTATATAAAGTGTTCTGCTGTTATGGTTAGTTACAATGTTTTGAAGATTTAACACACAGAGGTGGGAAGGAATAGCAAGTGCTCTTCCCTTTGCCAAGGTATTTTTAAAGGATTCTTTACTGATAGATTATTTCTTTCAGACCATCAACAAGGCAGGTTTTGGTCATCTTTCCCACATACACATGGGGAAAAGGATACACAAGAAGACATCTCAGGTACAAGAAAGCACATGGCCTCCTCCTGAGTTTGGGAAAAGATTTTCCAGGTGAAACACAGCCAGTAGCTGAATATGCAGTTTTGCTCTCAACTGGAAATGGTCTGCAGTGGAGTGGCAGGGGCAGTTAAATGTTGAAACCTACTAAAGTTATTTTGAGGCTTTTTTTTCCTGCAGCGTCTGGAGGAGGACGCTGTGACACAAAGGGGTGCAGTAACTTACCAAAGTTGACAGTGTGTCAGAAGACCGCAGGAACAGTGACTCCCAGTGATCATATCTACTCACTGGCATTGTTTTTTCCTTTCTTTGTGATCATAGGCTGGCCAAATCTACATTGACTCTGATCCCACTGCTGGGGACCCATGAAGTCATCTTTGCCTTTATTACTGATGAGCATGCCAGAGGGATGCTGCGCTTTGTGAAGCTTTTTACTGAACTCTCCTTTGCTTCTTTCCAGGTAATGCTCACACTGCACTCATGTGGATAAAAGATTTTATTTTTTTTACTGTTGTTTGGGGTCCTGCTTTTTCTCTCATACGTTGCATGTTCCCTGTTCTTTATATTTCTCAGCTTAGCACAGAATATTAGGGGATGGGAAAGTATGAGGAGTAATTTTTACTAGCCAGATTAAATGTTAATGTCACATACTCTTATTTTCAATGTCTTAAATTCTGCTTCCAGTGGGACACCTCAAGGCAATAGTGAAATTGTCTCTGATTTCCTGTTAATTATATAATGGCGTTGCTGAAAGCAATTTTTTTGCTTTCTCCAGTGTTTTTGATACTGCTTGGAAAATCTTTGCTGTGAGAGATAGCTGTCTACAGCTGTAACTGCATGTGAGAAGGATGTAGGTTTACTGTGATTTTTATTTAGCTATTGCCTTAGGTTAAAGCCATTTCAAAAAAGTCTCCTTGTCTGAGGGAATCATTATTCTAGTTTCCCTGCTCACCTGCTCATTCCTTGTTTATCAAGCACAGAGCTGTATTTAAGAACACTGAATTTTCAGTTATGGAGTGTTTAGAACTTGAAACCAGGTAAGGAAAAAGATGGGGAAAAAGAACAGGAAGAAAACAGTAACTCCTTTTCCCTAAGATCGTGTGCTTTGACATACAGTTTGCTCAAACCTCTGCCATCAGAGCTGACAGAGACACAGATTGTCTCCATCTTTCAGTCTTGGATGGGACATGCCTGTGTGGAGCCTCTAGCCCTCTGCAAGTTTGTTTGGCAAAGCAAGGGAACTGCTCTGCTCACTGCTCTTCTTTTTTTTTTTTTATTTCAGGGACTGATGGTTGCAATTCTCTACTGTTTCATCAATAATGAGGTAAGAGAGACACTAGTTGTTCCAATTTGCCTTATCAGCATCCAGTATAAGAAAGGAAATTGAAAATGGTCTTGAACTGCTAAATTGTCCTTGTTCAGGGCTTTTACTTTTTTACACACCCTTTTCTGCACAGCTACACAAGATAACTTCTCAGACAAATGGTGTTGGAAGGAATTCAGGCAGTATAATTTACATCCACTATATGTACACATGAAATCTTGCAAGTTGTCTTGCTCACAATTGTACAGTTTGCTCTGCTGGAGCACTTATTTTATTAAGAATTATAGCTGCTCTTCTTAATATGTCTCATAGTGCTTTTTATTTGCTTGTTTTAGTGAATGTGGAAGTAGAGCCTGTTTTATTCTGAGAACTCAGCTGGCTGGTGAGGCTGGGATGCCCTCTCGGTTAATGCTCGTACAGTTTGGTCTAATTTGCTTTCCCTGTGGTCCAGCTACTTGAAGACATCATCATAGTGAGCTCTTCCACAGGCCCAGAAGAAATGTAGCCAGGGCTTTGACTTAATTGATTGCAAGGACCATTTTCTGCAACTTCTGCTGAATCCCAGCCTTGTTGGGGGAAAAGTGTATTGCAGTGTTTCAGTACTGCAGGAATCTCATGCTACCTTCTAAGTGACGATTAGTACGCATTCAGCAGCCAGGTTTGCAAGGGAAGCAAACACCACTAATTTGGTAGCACATTGTTAAGTTTACCACATATCAATGTGTTTTACACTCATGCTAAATCAACTTTTAAACATGGCATGCTGACTTATTGAGAGTTGGACCTCACCAAGGAATTGGAATCAATGGAAAAATGTTCTACTTGTGTAGCCAGGCTGGAATCAACAGAAAAGCAGCAGGCATCCTGAGTGAAGCCCTGCATGAGGCTGTTGACTTTGTAACTTGTGGGTAAGATTTTGTTTAAGCGAATGTGTTAATTGTGCTGCTTATGAAAGTCAGAGGTGGGTAGCAGCAGGCTTTGCTCAAGCATGAATTTAGAGAATATTTGTTTCAAATCTCTTGTACAGCTTTACAGGTGTACTTTAATCCTGAAATGCAGCACCGTCTGCTGCTGCATCATGTATTTCCTTTGATTCACATCCCCTGTGCAGCTGCAGCCAGACCTCTGAGTAATGCCCAATAATTTCCTTTATGTAATACACAGGCAAAGTTTCACCATAGCCTAAACTTTATTACAAACCCTAAAGCAGGCTGGTTTATTTCATGTGAGGGAACTTACTGTGAAGTAGCGTCTCTGCATTTCTAAGAGGTCCTCCAAATCTCTTGTTGCTATAGGTCTCTTGCCTTTGTAATATAAGTAATGAAATCTAACCACCAGAAAGCTGACAGACAATCTAGGATGAATTGTTTGTTCCAACTCTTTTTTAAAAGAAGGGAGAAAGATTTTGTCAAGTGCAGTCATCACCATCCATAAAATAAGACCATGTGAAGTTTTATTAGGTCAAGTCTCTTCTATTTATTTTCTAAGCCATATGAGAACTTTTTGCTAAACTACATGTTAAACTGTTTTTCTTCTGACAGACTATAAGTGCCCAAAGACTATCCCTGTTTGCATTATGGTCCATATTTTAATTTTTGTCTGTCACTCACTGACTCCTTTTCTTTTTCTTCAACCATACAAAATGAAAGGTTTTTTGCAAATCTTGGTGCCAGTTCAAGAGTAGAAATTAAGCCAGAAGTGATACTAATGTCCTTCTCTGGTACCCACTTATGGAAAAACATTAAAATATGTTCACATTTCAGTCATATCTCACCTGAAAGATTCTGGATTTTCTGATATTGCTCTGAAGCCAACAGCAGGATCTCATCAAGTTGCATGTTATCACCAATGTTCTTTGCAAAGTGACCTGGGCTTAATATGACCAGTTTTTCTGCAGCTAGTGTTGCTTTCTGTAAGAAATATTCTAAACCACAGAGATGCTGCCTCTTTCCACCAGAATTAGCTTAAGCTGGTTCAGGATTCATTCTCTGTAGTCTCATCTCTTCTTTTTCCCTCCTTCCTATCACAATGCATGTCCACTTCACCCTAGGTTTCAGCAGCCTGGGTATGATGACAAGCCTGTGCTGGAACTGCCATCAATCTGTTTAGTCTCTTGGTGGTCAGTACCAGACCCTAAAAAACAACAAAAAGGAACTTTCCAGAGAAGGCTTACTTGAGTCACCTACCTGTTAGTGAACTTACTTCCAGGCTGAAGTACATACTGTAATTAATTGATTACTGTAGTTGCACTCCTGCCTGTTTCTAGAGTTAAAAAGGTCCAATTTTATGTCCTCTGCCTTATGTGTTAAAAGCTAATGGAGATTCTTACTGCAGTCAAATGGCAACAACTTTGCCCATGGAACAGGAAGATCTAAATTCTGTCTTGCTTAGCAGTTACAAGACTGCGGATAAGCTTCCAAATGATTACAAAGGTTACCCAGCTTAACCCAGAACAAGTGACTGGATAAGCATATTTTATAGTTTTAAAAAGAGCTAGTATCTGGAATGCAATATTGTAATTGATACTTTAAAACAGGGAGGGAAGAGGTGCAGAGAAGTACAGTCTTTGACTTGCTTGACTGTTGTTTTTTCAATTCCAAGTACATCTTAATTTTTGTAGGGAATAAAAAACCTGGAAATATTCAAGAAACAAAAATAATCCAATACATAATACTGTTTAAATCAAATCAGAAGTCAAAACAGAACTCTTAAGAATACCGTTGGTGACAGCATTGAAGAAGAAGCCAGACTTTTCAGTCATTTCATGGCTGATAAGCAAAATGAACTTAATTGTTAGTACTGGTAGAGCATTCAGTACTGCAGCTGAATACAATTTAAAATAAAATAATGAAGATTAGATTTCTTAGTGCATAAAAGATCCTTAGTTCTACAAGTAAAAGTGAATGCTGTCATTATTTTAAATATGAAATACCCTACAAAGGACTAATGAGATAACTGGATAATTTGAAGCAGTAATATTGCAAGTTGAAAGCCTTGGCAGCTTTTTTTCAGTAGTATGATATTTTTATTTTTTTCCTTTTGCTTGTCTAATGGAGTATTTTAAAGACCTAATTAGTTCTACATTAATTTATTTGTTTTCCTCTTTGCTTCTGTTAGGTTCAGATGGAGTTTCGGAAAAGCTGGGAGCGCTGGAGGTTGGAACATTTGTATGTCCAGAGAGACAGCAGTATGAAACCTCTGAAGTGTCCGGCCAACAGCATCAGCAGTGGAGGCACAGTAGGCAGCAGTGTCTATCCTGCCACTTGTCAGGCCACATTCAGCTAGGATTTCTGCAGGTGAATCAGTGTAAGAACAGTGAACTGTATAATATGCCTGAAAACCCTCAAATACCCAAGCAAGCGGCTTAAGTGTGCCATCTCCAGCAAGAAACTTAAGCATCTGCTGCTCATCGCCTGCAGGCTGTTGGACAAAGGTTTCTAGGGAAAGCAATCTGCTAATGTAATCAACATATCAGAGGAAAAATTCATCACATCTAAAGTGAGTTAAGAGAGTTTCTTTCTATTTGCACACAAGGCCTCCAGCTGTCCAAAACTTAAGCATAGCATTGATCCAGTCTGAAACCACAGGGTCAATGGCTTATTACTATTGAGTGGGCGAGCTGAGTGATCAACTGATTAAATTACAAGGATACAGAATATGATTGTTGCCAAAAGATGCATGTAGACTTTTATGGGGATAAGGTGCTATTACCAGTTTTAGAAAAAAAGAACTTGGTGGGACACAACTTGTGTTTTAGGGAAGAATCAGTTTTGTAGTAAGAATTTCCCAAAGCTAAAGTTAAAAACATGCTTACCTGTTTTCTGGGTAGGTGAAAATCAGCATCCTGAAGATGTATCAATGCAGCAGGTAGTGTGGTGTATGTTCCTGAGTGCTCTTTTTAAGCTTCACTTGGAGAGAAAAGAAAAAAACAAAACAAAAACCAAACACCAGTATCTGGTAGGGGCTTCTTCTGCTATTAATAGGTGCATGTTATCTCTATCAACACGGGTGGGAATATCCCCTGAATGCTCAGCTCTTCTGTGTTCAGATGGTGGTACTCATGCTCTCCAGATGGCACACAGGTGATAACAGGGACAGGAGAATGAGTTGTGCTGCAGGAGGACATTTCCTTCCTCAGCTACACTTAGCTCCTTCAGGGTGCAAACATGCAGAAGTCAGCTTGTGGCCACAGCTGGCCATAGCAAGGTTGGACAGTTGAAGGCCATGGTTCCCTGCTGTTTCCCTTCCAGCCGTGTTATCAGCGGGGTTCGAACAGTCCCCCCCAAAACACCACCCTAAACCCAGCGGGATTTTGTCTGTTTGAAACTGCGGAGGCTCTTGCAGTGATGAACTGTACGCTGCTAATTATGTTACCCTCCCTGCTGTTCACAAGTGCTGCTGGGGAAATCCAGATGTACTTTTACAAGCAGGATGTGATCCATAGCATCACCTAATAACAAGCTTTACATGTCTTTGCTCAGCTGTTATGCAAGCTCCCTTTACAATAAAGTGGCAAGGTGCCAAAGACAAGCTCTGAGAATATCCCTGTCCATAGACTATTTGGAATAAGTAACTTCCATGGCATAGCAGATAGACTCAACTCAGCAGAGATTAAAAAACCAAACCAAACCCCCCCACACAAAACAACCAAAAACCAAGCTAAACAATCAAAAAACCCAACCATGACAAAAAACCCAACCAAGAAACAAAAATCTCATTTTCAAGTCTCTCTTTGCACTTGCATTCACACCCCCCCATTGCCAAGAAAGAGAACTGGCTATTCAGGGATGTAATTGAGCATCTTTCCTGCCTGAAGCTAGATTGCTTTGCATGGGATTATTTAATCATTGTCTTAGAATCCAAATTGCCAACAGGGTGGATTAGTTTTGCAATCATCAGGTTAGAATTAAATTAGAGGGGATGGGTTACCTTCTTCTGCTATAATACTTGTAACTGAGCTTGGGGGGGGGGGGAATGAATCAGAGATGTTTGTAGAAATCCACCACAGTTCTCAGGCTGGCTTATGTACACTTAGCATGCTGGCTTCTCCACAGGCCATTTCCATGCCTTCCCTTCTGAATATCCATTGCAGAGCTGACCTTGGAATTAAACACCTCAGGTTCTTCTGTAAATTTAATAGCTAGCGTCAGTGTCGTGTGTCCACCAACACCAATACCTGCACACTATGTGCGTATGTTAACTCCTGGCCTGCAATTTAATTAAATAGCTTCCTGTAGGTAGAGAGTATGCTTGGTGTTTCTATATCTACCCTTAAGTGCTCTGGATAGGAAAAGACTGATAAAGTTAGTCACTGAAAAGGCAGCATGATGACAGAAGAAATTTACAGCTGTATGATAGTGCACACTAGAGGGAATAATTTCACTCATGAATATTCAAGAGTGGGTGCTAGTTTTTCAGGGCCCTGCTTATTTGTGTGCAAACCTGGAAAAAAAGTTTCTGCCACTTGCACAGCTCTTAGCAAGGTGATTGTTCCTGCTGTGAGAGTAGAAGTTATGGAAGTGTTTTAACTCACTATTATGCTGGAAAAAGATATTTAACAAATGAAAGAGGACAGACATAGGAATAGTGTTTACATGTGTGGTAACAAACCTGTACTCTGTTGCTGTCACAAGATCCTTTCAACAGTTGGACATGCTTTTTAAGTTATTAGGCTCTTCTTGCCCCTCCTAGTCACTTCAGAACTGAGGTCTTTGGGCCCACAAGAATAGCTCCACAAGATGTCAAAACTTACTTTGG
This sequence comes from Chaetura pelagica, assembly GCF_000747805.2. Classification (NCBI taxonomy): domain Eukaryota; kingdom Metazoa; phylum Chordata; class Aves; order Apodiformes; family Apodidae; genus Chaetura; species Chaetura pelagica. The sequence continues at coordinate 455,303 of NW_009952106.1, read as the reverse complement.
TAACTTCTGCTTTCTTAGAAAAAGAGAAAATTAGGATGACAAAGTGAGATCTTAGCCAAGAAGAGGGTTGTGGTGGATTTTTCCCCCCCCCCTCTGATTAAGCTCTCACTTCTTCAAACCTTTTTAAATTCCCTCAAAGTACTGAGAGGACAACTTAACTGCCACCAAAGCAGAATTACAGTGTGTTTTGAGAAATACTTTCAGCAAGGCCTAAACATCAGTTTCTCCATCATACTTTACCTACTTCAGTAGGAATAGTGTGAATTTTTATTTCTTGTGCCTTTCAGTTTCATGCTCACTTATTGTGGTAACTTGTCTCATGAAGCATTAGTCTATAAATTCACTTGGACATAATGGAACTAGTGTTTCTAACAAAATGAACCTTTATTTTCAGCATTGCTGCTATAAAGTTTTATAATTTCATTGACATTGCCTTATATTTAATATTTATTTGCATGTTATTTCCTTGTTTTAAAAAACAACCCCAGAATCAAACTGTACAAGATGTCAGATTATCAACTCCCCATAAGCACCAAGCTGATTATTATTTTTATCCTTGTGAATAAAGTTTCAACTCAAAATTCTGTCGCTTCCTGGTGTATTTACTTCAGGTATCACCTGATTACATTACTTCTCAATGTAAGAATGAAAAGACACACAGCTCGTGGTTCTTCCATGGAAACCCAGCTTTGTATTTGCAGCTGTGTCCACCACAAGGAGGCCTTTGAACCCGAAGAGGCTGTATTAATCAAAATGCAGAATGTTATTTGTAGAGTCAGAAGGAATCAGTGGGGATAGTTGAGAACTTTGAGGGGTTTTTACCAGAGGATAGTGGAGTATGTGAAAATCAAAAAATTCTGTGCTCAGCTTTAAATGGTACCATTTGGAATTTATCCAAGAGACCAATATATAAACTAAGAGAATGCTGTACAGAGCTACCAAGAGATCCGTAGCAGTGTTAAACATATTGGAATCATACAATGTGTTGGGTTGGAAGGAACCTTTAAAGGTCACCTAGTCCAACCCCCGTTTATTATAAAACACAGTATTAATTGTGCTTTATTAACCTCTTACAAACCCAGTTAAATCCAAAGCAACACTTCCTTTAGTTTCCTCAACCTGTGATGAAACCTGTGGTAGGTCAAGCCTGAAGGCTTTGTGTCACTTAAAATTAGAAAAGGCGTAATGGAACACGAATTGGAAGACCACTTTCTGACTTTCCTTCTCCTTACTCAGAGGCATGAATTCTACCAGCTGCTCTTCACTATGACTTAATGATTTGTTTTAATGCAGTGCCATATATATTAAAGATACGGACGGATTGTACACAAGTACAGCAGACAGTCTGTAGGATGATGGTGAGAAGTGGCATCAGCTCTGCTGGAGTGGAAGGACTGAATCCAAGGACAGGACAGATCCCCTTCCATCTGAGGGCCTCTTGCATTCCCGTGTCAGCTGCGTATTCACTTTAATTTATTTTTTTTTCTTTCAAAATGGTGTTTAAAGAAAAGCACGTAAAGAAAAGCTGCCAGGAATAACAACATGTTTGGGTTTTTTTGTACACTGCAAACGATGAAAGCTGTGGTATGAAAGGGACAGAGAGCTCACAAATCAAAATCAGGTATCTGTATTAACCTCTTGCATTCCCGTGTCAGCTGCGTATTCACTTTAATTTATTTTTTTTTCTTTCAAAATGGTGTTTAAAGAAAAGCACGTAAAGAAAAGCTGCCAGGAATAACAACATGTTTGGGTTTTTTTGTACACTGCAAACGATGAAAGCTGTGGTATGAAAGGGACAGAGAGCTCACAAATCAAAATCAGGTATCTGTATTAAACGAAACACGAGTTCAAACAGCACTGGCAGCCTATTTTAGGCACACCGAGCGCCGGGCGGTTTCCCCTCCGCTCCCGGGGGCACGGGGCAGCAGGAGCCGAGCTCCGCCAGCTGCCAGGCCGGCAGCCGGAGCTGGGGAGCGGCCGC
>NW_009952106.1:434252-452326 GCF_000747805.2 Chaetura pelagica | reverse complement strand
CGCGCTTGCCCGGCCCTCAGGGGGCTGCTGGTGGGGTGAGAGGAGCTGCGGCCCCTGCTCCTGCCTGTGGAGAAGCTCCTGGTGGGCTCCCCCAGCGCAGGCCTTGCCAGGCTCCCTCCGCACGGGTGTCTGTCTGTCCCTCCGCACGGGTGTCTGTCTGTCCCTGCGCACGGGTGTCTCTGTCTGTCCCTCCGCACGGGTGTCCGTCTGTCCGTCCGCACGGGTGTCTGTCTGTCCCTCGGCACGGGTGTCTGCTGAGAGCCACGCTGGCCCATCCCACCCTGGCTTCGTACAAAAAATGTAAGCTGGGCAAATGAGCTCTGTCACATCATCTTTCAGCCATCATTACAGCTGGGAAATAGACATTTATTTACAGGAGCTGGCTCTTAGCCTCAGGAATAAAATACTTATCACTCTCTAGCAGTAATAGTTAGCAATGGGACATCATTTCATCCTGCAGTGCTGTTTCCAGTTACTTATAGCTTTCTCAGAAGTGACCTTTAGGGCTAAATATCTCATGCATGTGTCAGCTCAGAAGTGAATACGAGAAGTCTAATAAAAATCAATTTGGGTGTTCTTAAGTTATCTTAATGTGGAAAAAATTGTGGTTTTTTCCAGCTAAATCATTTTTCAAATGCCTATTTTATGCTCAGTTACAAAATAACTTTCTTTTAGCCTTCCGACTTTGCAAAAAGTGCCACAATGAATGCCATTTTTCTCTTTATTTGTGGAAATTTGATTTTGTAATAACAGACCAAAATGTTTTAAGATAGCCAGCACAGGATATTCTTTTTTTTCTTCCTCTTGTACTACTGTTCATGGAAACGGCTCCTCCAGGAAGTGCTGGGTAATTCCATGTGTTATGTTCTGTCTGCATCCTTAGTCAAACTAATAGTTACACCTGAGCTTAATACCACCTCTGCAAGCTGCACCCAGTGATTCACATGCTATCAGATTTTATTCAAAATGTACTGGGTTTAGTATGTCCTTGCTATTGTGCATCCCAATGGCTATTTTAGGGCTTAGTCAGGCTACCTATATTGCCATGTATAGTTAGGAAACACACAAAGCAGTGCCATGGATCATACCTTTGAAACCTAAGAGCACTACAGTAATCTTGTCTGGAAATGAGTGTTACACTGCTGATAAATTCCTAAACAAATTAGTATCCACAAAGGCCTAAATGGCTTCACTGTATCAGTTTTTTTAAACAAACAGCTTCACTGAATGGACAACTAGTTTTGTTTATTTGTTTAACAAGCCATCTGGACAATTTGTTCCCCACTGCAGTGTTTATGAAGGTCCTGGGCAGCTCACCAAGCCCAATCTTTGGATCCTCAGGCACTGGCTGGGAGGGCAGGAGGCATGGAGATGTTGAAGATCACTTCCTGTGACTCTTGTTTCCTCTCTTTCTCTCTATGTATGAGAAAAACAAATTGAATGTAGTCTTTTTGTAGGTGTGAGACTGAGCCAAGTCTTTCTCCCTATTATTGCAGCTAAGTAAGTGATCAATAACAAATGCTGGGTGCTATTGATAGATCTCTAATCACTCTTGATCACTTAAATTCTGGAACTGCCCGTTGACTTTTAGGAGGCAGCATCAAGATCACTTTTAAAACTTACGATTTTTTTAAACTTAGTTTCATGCCAAATTACAGTTGTCATGTCTATGATACAAAGAAGCCCACATACATATTTCTCTCTGCCAAGAATTTTCCGAGCTGGAAGGGACCTCTAGAGATCATCTAGTGAAGAAAACCTGTTCTTTATATATTTCCACTTCAGGAGTGTCCCAATTATAATACTTTCATTATATTTTAACACTTATGATACAGTAGAATCTTTGCATCCTGCTCTCAGCCAATTATTACCAGCTTAAGGAACTTTTTCAGTCCTTGGGAACTTCCAAACTTTTAGGAACCTTGGCTATGGCAAGTGCACTGAAAGAGATGAAGCGGCTGCTGAAAGAACTGGCAGGACAAGAAAACTGCCAAAGCCACGTCCAAAGTGCAGTCGATATTTTTATTTTGGGGGGGGTGACTGCGGAGTTTTTCTTAATTGATTTTCAACCGTATTTGCTCTTTCATGCTGCTTAAGGAAGCAACAAACTGAAACTAATTTGGGGAAATATTTTTACATGACAGAAGGCATGAGAACTCTTTGTGGCAGGATACCAACCCAATTGAGATAAGCTAAGCATTGACAGCAGCGTTCAGTTCCTGTGGCACTCTTTGCGTTTATCACCTCAGCAGCCCATCACCGGCACCTCTTGGCATCAGCAACATCTTTTTTCAGCAGTACAGGCTCAGGGCCTTGCTCAGTGGTTTGGAGTGTTGTTGCTTACTTCCTACAGCTGCAGAGATCTGTTCGTGCATGCCGGCTTTTTCAGATATATCAACAGTCATCAACTCACATTAATTCTCTTGATGGATTAATCTAATTCATTGACAAGAGCTTTCTTGTTCGTGAGATAAGCATCCACACACACGCTGACTTGCTAAGTGCCATAAATGCAGGCAGAAGGGCAGCCTATTATTAATAAAACAACCTAGATTAATTAGTTCAATGGAACTGAGGGAGCATTAGCTTTAGTTGTTGAGGTCTTGGAGAACATGTATAAAATAGATTGAAGTGCACAGACTCATACTTGTTTAATTCCATACAGAGCTTCCTGCATATCCATTTACTAATCAGTTCTAAACAGCAGAGAGGACCTGCTTCCTTTGTAAAAAAATGGTGATTAATTTTCTTTCCTAAAATAGCAATAACAGGGTACTTTGACTTTAGACATAAAAGAATTTTTTTTTGTCTGTCCTTTTATTGAAGTAGTTTGGGTTCTGAATTGCAAATTTTTACATCTACATGGTTTCGAAATGTGTGCTTTTGTGTATTCAGCAGTGCATGCTAAAAGGTGCTGAGATATTAGCACCTATATCACTGCTTTATATGCTGAAATACTCTATATTTAAACACATTAAAAACATGGGCAAAGCATAATTGTTAATGTCAGACGTTGCTAACAATGTAATTGTTAATCACAGCCCTGTGAAACATTCCTTATCACTTCATGGGGAACTTCCATTTGAGGAAAAAACCCACAGTAAATATCCCTTACTAGTACCATGTCAGCTGTAAATGTCAGATTACGTTACCCTCTTACACACATACACCCTTAGCCTTTTGTTAAGAGTACACCATAAACTTTACTGTTCTTGCTGATTAGCAGTTTTAAACAGCTACTGCCACAAAAACCACAATGGGCAGCAGAGCATTTTTAGAGGAGCAGAATGCCCAGAAAGGCTTTGCAACAACCTTTTCTCATGCCCTCACATCTCTGCCATGTATAATAGAGAAAATAATCCAAAAGAACTGAGGTGTCATCACTCTTGGTGTTGTGCATTCCAGCCAGCTGTTTGGACCCTCAGGTTCTTGCTGATAATTTGCCTGGAAATCCAAATGTGATTGATACACCCCAAGGTTGATACACCAGGCATTAGGGCTTAGTGCTATTTCTCAATTCCCACAAAACGTTCAGCACAACACAAGGTGAAGGAAGTAGACATCATAGCAATCCTATGCCTCTTGGTTGTACGTGAAATAAATGAGCTTATGTAAAATGAAACAGTTACATATGTACCTCTCTACATAATCCACAGGACAGAAATCCAAACTATTACTTCTGACAAACTGTCACTTTACCTTTGGCCAACCTCTCCTTCTCATCATCTCCTCTCAGCCCCAACACTTACACAGGATTTTAGAATATTTAAGATGTTTGCCACCAAAAGTGAAGCTGCTCTGTCAAGTTACAGCTAACAGATGACAAAAGGGTAGGGCCTTCCCTAGCTTTAGAAAGCCAGGAATAAGTTAGCCAATCCACCAAGAGAACTTCAGCCTTTCGGCATGAATGTTATTTAAACACATGACATACCAACGACTTATTTCCAAACTATGCTACAGAATAGTCCAAATAACTGATTAATTAATTAAGTACCAACAAATTTAACTTCATGATTGTAAAGAAAACACAGGAACCCAAACAGATACAACCACATGTTGCAATAGAGGTTCAGAGCTCCGAGGAATCTGAGTTTCTTGCTTTGTAGGTTAAATTTAACAGGGTATAGTTTAGACAGACTATGTTTCATGACAATGTTTGTTCTAATGTATTAAAGATCTAGAAGCAAAGCCTATGAGAGGCAAAATGAGAAAAGAGAAACAAGATCTAAGTTAGTCTTAAATCCGTAAGAGACTCACAGTCTTTACCAACTGTGGAAAGCTAGTAAAGGGCAACTTTGCCTATTGAAACGGATCAATAACTCTTTGAAGGAAACACATTACCAGCCTTGAATTGCAAAAAAAAATATATAAATAAATAAATAATAAATCTATTCAGTACCCCAAAATTGTATATATAATGCAGAAGCCTACCTTCAACATCCTCAAAAATGGAACATCTGCAGTCTTCCATGAGTTACCACTTTCTCTTCAAGTTATTTCTATGGCTTGGGGCTGATTGTGAGCCCAGGAGCAACAGTGTTCTTTGCACCACATCAAGCAGAGGCTCAGCAGCAGAGACGGTCCTCTGGTTAGTAATCAAGACACAAAAATCTCAGGTGTAAGGCTCAGCAAGGTGGGACTAGGTTAATACACAAGTAGGAGGAAAGAACAAGGGAATGCATGTGTGAACAGTGGAGGCAAGAATGGAGAAAATTCAGTGGGGCTGAGAGAAAAGGAGACACCAAGCTAGACCCTAAGTTTTCCTGAACTGACAAGATCCTGTGATATGAAGTCCTGATCCCACTGAAGACAGCAGGAACATTGCCAGGAGCCCACTGGGGCTGGGATTACATCTCCTGATGGACTGAACTAAGCTCATACCTCGCTGTCTGCTTGATGAGGCCTGTTGACCTCACATAAAATTGCTTCACATTATTTCCCTTAAAAACAACACAGCAACAAAAACTTGGGAACTTTATTTATTTATTTATTTCACCATAAGAGAGCCAGAAAATTTATTCTTGTTATTATACTGTAAGTATTCCTCAAACTTTATACTTTATGCGTACTTATGTCCTACTTATTTAGGACAAGTTAAGTTCAAAACTGGGTCTGGCTGGTTCTGGGTCAATAAGAGAAAAAAGGTGTACTCATCCTTCTTCTCGTGGGTTTAGAAACCATGGGATATGTTTGGGCAATTTTGGGCTTATCCTGAAGGTCACTCAGCAAGTTCAGCATACAGTCTCACACCTGGGCTACCTGTTCATGTCAGTCAAACTGGATCAGTTTAAGTACTTTGCTTAACTGGGGCCTCATAGCCCAGATTTTGAGCAATCGAGCTTCAAAAGGAATGGGGGAAAAGCCCAAATTTAAGGAAAGAGATTTCAGATGGCAGAAAAGACCAAGGACTCTGTCACAGAATGGCAGAATGACAAAACTACAAAATCACAGAATCATCATGGTTAGAAGGGACCTCCAAGATCACTAAGTCAAATCATTGAAACAAAAAAAACCCCACAACTTTGGCTGCTAGAGCACACCTTGAAGTTCCACATCTACACATTTCTTGAATACCTTCGAGGATGGTGACTCAAACACCTCCCTAAGCAGGCTGTTCAGTGCCTGACCACTCTTTCAGTCTAGAAATTCTTCCTAATATCCAATCTGAACATCCTCTGCTGCAATTTCAGACCATTTCTTCTGGTCCTGTTGTTGCTGACTTGGGAGAAGAGGCCAACACACTCCTCGCTACAGCCACCTTTCAGGTAGTTGTAGAGGGCAACGAGGTCTCCCCTCAGCCTCCTCTTTTCCAAACTAAACATCCCCACTTCCATCAGTTGCTTGTTGTATGACTTGTTCTCTAGACCCTTCCCCAACCTCGTTGCTCTCCTCTGGACATGCTCCAGCACCTCAATGTCCTTCTTGTAGTGAGGGCCCCAGAACTGCACACAGTGCTTGAGGTGCAGCCTCACCAGTGCCGAGTACAAGAGCACAATCACTTCCCTACTTCTGCCGCCACATGATTCCTGATGCAGGCCAGGATGCTGTTGGCCTTCTTGGCCACCTGGGCACACTGCTGGGTCATGTTTAGCTGGCTGTCAACCAGCACCCCCAGGTCCTTTGTTTATCTGTTTTGTCTTGGTCTTACCCTGTCTCAGTCAGTTGTTTATCTCACAGGGCAGCAAAGGATACAATTCATTCTTTTGTCTTCAGTTCTTCCAAAGGATGACAAAGTGGCTTTCATAGACAGGACACTGCAAACATTTAACAATATTATCCTATCATTTCTATTTGAGCAGTTCAGGAAAGACAACAATCTGTAGCAGATAAGATATGAAGTCATGAGGGAGAAATATTTGCAGATTAAAAGGTCTGTCATTTATGTTCCTAGAGAAAAGAGAAATCTAATCAGACCACAGCAAAATTCTTTACATTTTAGTTTTGTAAAATCAAAGTGGTTGTTGCAGAGCCTTCACAGCTAGGAGTTGAGTTTTAGCCTAAGATACATACCAGTGTGTAGTTTTTAACTTCATCAGTTATGTCTAACTCCCTTCTGGATAACTTCCACTGAATTACAGAATTGTGCTTTTTCAAGATTTTTGAGAGTAACAACTCAGGGGTTAAGAGAGGCACAGCTTCAGTTATGACACCCTGAACCGAAGAAGAAATGATAGCACCCTCTGCTGTCATTTGAGATTATTACCTTAAAGATTTCTGGTTTAATAGTTTTATGTTGTCTGGAAAAAAGCCAGCAGAATATTTGGTTCATCATTTTTAATTCATGCTATAAAGACTGTGACTGCCTTGTGATATATTTCTATTCCGTTGTTTTGTAAAAGACCAATATTCCACAATCCAGATCAGTTTATCTTTTGGAATCTAAATAGAATGGAAATATTAAATCTATTCCATCCACTTTTGTGAGATAAGATTAACCATTCAAAACACATCTAGACCTTCTCTTTCAATAAGTATGGGTTTTATCATATGCACACCAAATTTCAACATACATTTTCTAAAACCCACTCACTGACTGATGAGCCCAAGAGCTAGACAGCTTTAATCTTCCCTTCTCTAATTCATACAGCTAACATTGAAAAGATATACTATATGACTTTGGATTACATCTTCCTTTCCTGTGCTGCAGACACAGACAGTTCTGACTCTGATCTCCCAAAGACATAGTTGTGGATTTGCCACAAAGGCCTGAAGGGATTTAATTCCAGGATTAGGGACTGGAGTGCAAGTTACATTACATTAGATTAATATATGCTCCCTCTTTCTCTAATTCCTGTTTCCCATCTGGGATGAATGTATGTTTGTGGTTCTAGGGTAAATAAGTTATAGAATGAAAGTAAAATCTTATCTGTAGAGACTCCTTAATTATGCATTTATGGAGATGGACTTTTTTGCTGATTGGAGAGATCTCAACATTTTTAAAAATTAACTTACATGAACAGAGTGAAATATATTTGATTTATATTATTGTGATCTACACAAAAGCATCTGTGTCTCCAGACCGTGGGATACTGAAAAGGGAGCTCTGGACCAATACCAAGAAAATGCTTTTCTTTAGAAACTTTATGTGGTGTATTGAGCCAAAAATGGATCAAGTCTTCCTGTATATTTAATGCCAGTTTCATTACATGGATTTCAGAGTTCAGCTTCAGGTTTTCCAACTATTGCTTTTTCTGTCCAGAGAAAATTTGTATTCTGTCCACTTTTTTTTTTTTTTTTAAATGTTCACCATCAACATTTAAAATTGAATTGGTAGGAAAGACTCTTCTGTGTTCATTAAAACAAGCTGTTCTGCTGGTAATGGTTTTAAAACGCTAAGTGCCAGTACTCAATTGCATTCTTGAACTAAATTTATTTTAGGCAGAGAAGTGCAAAGTAAATACTGATCATATGCATGAAGTAACAGAAATTTTCCAAAAGAGAACAAACACATTATTATCTCAGCATTGCTTTTCCTGCATGTTGTTTTTGCCCAGGTTTGTTAGCATGCAATAAAACAACAAAGCCAGTGGGAACCAACAGGATAGAACTGACCAGGTTCTCTGTCAACATCAGCTGGTGCATAGGAACCACTAGAGCTGCATATATATACATTAGGAAGTATCTGGTCTGATATTCCTACAGAAGATACAGGCCTAATTCTAAGACTGTCATGGTTGCCTCAGTTCAGTGCCAGAAAAAATCCTCAGAGGCTGAACAAAATGCCATCTGCTCTATAGCTGTATTTACTGTGCATCAATACCTGCAAGGTATATAGCCAAAAGAACTTTGCCCTTACCTCCAGACCTACCTCAGTTTGGATCTGTCTTTAGTTGCCATATTACCACTTCAGCCTCACTTCACAAGTGAGTTGATGCTTTCTCCTGTTCTGTGTTTTCATGTTCTCCAACCTTGGCTAACTGCAGAAAAAACAAATACACTCTCACAGGTCACAGTTCTTGGCCTTCCCAATCCCTGTCTTTGGAAGTCACTTCCACCTAACAATACTTTGGTGCTTCATTATAACTTCTTCTAATGCTTTACTGCACTGACAGTTTTGGTGTATTTATCCAGTTTAAGACAAAAATATTGTCTCCCATTTGATCTCTTTAGGCCAAGGGCCACTTTTCACTGCATATAAATTGAGGTTCTTGACTTGATGTACACTTTGGTGGCTTCACACAAGTTGCTCAAGTGTTTTGCTGTTACTGACTGACATATCCTGAAATGTGGCCCTCATGTCATCATCCAGGACATGAAGCAAATGTTCCTCTCATCACTTGATGAAACCCAGTGCAGGGTTGGAAGACAACTGTGGCCTTTCCTTTGATATAAACAGTATTGAGGACTGTCTGGGACCTCAGGCGGTTTTACAGTGTATGTCATCCCAAAGCAGCCAAGCATAAGTGAGCATCAGGTACCCAAGGAGCACCCAGCTGTAGCTTCACGGCAGGCAGACCTCGGAGAAGGTCTGAGAGAAGAGCAAGCCTCAGCTCTGCCATGGCCTTCCTGCGCTGCACCACGGGCCGGGAGTAAAAGCAGCAGGGTCAGGGCCCAGGAACAGCAGAGCAAAACCTTACAGCAAAGAAATTCACGGCAAATTGCTGTACACAGTTGACATTCCCTGTTGGTGACACCCACCTCTCTAATCTGTTCTATCACACCTGCTTGTGTCCACTAGGTGGTAGCAAAAAGGCGTTATTGGGCGACTAAGGTTTTCCCTTGGTCCTCTTCCCACCCGGGTGAAGCATCCGTCTCCTCCAGCGCACCCGGGTACCTGCAGAGCACACCTGGTGTCGAGCTGCTGCTGATGGTGCGTGGGTGCAGGGGAAGCCCTGAGGAGCTTCACTTGCGTAGATCCTGGCCCAGGAACTTGCTAAAGAGTCAATACTTCTCAAACTTCGGAAAGCTGCAAGAAGGGTGAGTTGCAGCTAAGGCTTTGCTTTTTCAGAGCTACAAAACAGGGGGAAGGGAATGCCTGGGGACTTTCTCAAGGAAAGCATCCCCAAAACCTGCAGAGGAATTCTCTGGTGCCATGTTCCTCCAGAGGTGCTGTCCCACACACAAGCTGTCAAATGTCTGGAGGTTTCAATGTTCAACTCATATTTTCAGGATATGCTACATATGGTAAGGCCATCCCTAGGGAAAGTTCTGGTGGCCAGAGGGGAGCAAGGTGTAACACTGCCAGTGCTGGAGCATAGTGAAAAAATGTAAAGCTTCCAATCTCCTAGAAGTTTTCCTTTTCCATACAGGGACAAACTCAATATTTTTTTACATGGAGGATTGATTTTTTATTATTATTATTAAAATAGAGCAAAACTTTTCCTCAAAATAATTAGTGAATTTACGTGGGAAAAGAAAGAAAATAAACCAAGAAAGATCTGAAACCCAACCCTGTATGTTTCAAGGCAAGCACTGGATTTCAACTGGCTGTTTTACCAGAGACTGTGACCTCTACATCAGTGCTACTGGATCACCTCATGGGACACAGTGATGCTGTGTGTCTCTTCCCAGCCACTGCTTTGCAGGTCTCTCTCAGCATGTTAATCTGAATTACCACACTACAGGAAATATCTTCTGCTGAAACATTCTTGCAATGTATTTGAATTACAGAAAAAGGGTCCTTTATTTGGAAAATTGCTCCAGGAATTTCCTACCAACTCTGTTCAATGGAGCAGGAAGGCTGGGATTTCAGAATGAATAAGCAAAGCTCAGCAAACTGCCTGACCTCCTCTTGTGCATCTACAACATCCCAGCTACTGCTGAAGCCCAGTAGAAAGGGTGGCAGAACTACTGTGCAGTCTTTTTGGTACCAGCCAAGTAGTGCTGGGAAGGATGCAGTTTGTTTCTCTTCTGCAGCTCCTCTGAGTTTAAGCTGCAGCAGCTCAGCCTTCTTGAGAGAAATCCTCACCAGACTGCAGTTTAGTTGAGTTCTCACTGTTCCATAAGAGAAAAGCAAGGAAAAAAAACCCAACCAAACAAACAGAACAAGCCCAGTAAATCTATTAAAAGTGAATTTGTTCAAGAGCAAATATTCAGAAGCTGTCCCAAATCAACCAGGACCGGCTACATTAGATTTTCATTCCTGCATTCCTACAGGTTTGTTTCACAGGGAAGGTGATCAATTATCCACATTTTCTTCTGATCTTAGCAACATCCTAGAAGTAGTACTTTCACAGGAATAAACAGTTCAGCAGTTTCTTTGCTACATAAATCACAAGCAAGCCTTGCTTGGATGTCAGACAGTCTGGTACTTCTGCTATTTGTCTTTTCTCCTTCCTTTTTTTTTTTTTTTTAGGTATGCTAAGAACAAAACCAACACAATCCCTGATTTACTTGACCATTACTTAACTTCATATCCTTTTCACAAGACAAATTTACCTTGGGAGCTAATCCCTGCAGCACCTCCATTTCCTCATATAAAATGTCATTTGTCACAGTTCCTGGATTTAAATTATAACTTGCTCCATTTTTAGATTTAACCATAAAAAAATATTTTAAATCAAAGTGAATATATTTCTGTTACTATGGAGAACTTCACAAAGGCTTTTCCTGATGTCAAATCTTCTCCAGCTGCTTGACAAATACCATTGCTTTTGTAGATGAAAGTTTTCCCACTAACAGGATATGTAGCCTTTCACCTCTAAGATGCTGTTTTGAATCCTGCCCTTCTCAGTTGCCAAAAAAGTGTCAAAGAGCAGCAATTTAGATTACAAGATTTTTATCTAATTTCCCAGGAAAAGATGTTCAGAAAGCATTACAAGGAGTCCATTTGGCCCCTTTCCTTTGAGATTGGCCTTGCTCACAGAGGAGTTAATAATCAGAAACTAAAGTTAGACCACCTCAGTTATGAGATAAAGTGGACACTATCTGTAAGACGTGCAATTAAGTATCTGACAGATTTAGCAGATTTTAGAATTATCACAGAATCACAGAATCACAGAATATGCTGAGTTGGAAGGGACCCACCAGGATCATCAAGTCCAACTCCTGTCCCTGTGGAGGGCACCCCAAGAATCACACAATGCGCCTGAGGGCATCATCCAAACGCTTCTTGAACTCAGGCAGGCTTGGTGCTATGACCACTTCCCTGGGGAGCTAGTTCCAGTGCTCAACCACCCTCTGGGTGAAAAACGTTTTCCTGATATCCAACCTAAACATCCCCTGATTCATCTTCCTGCCCTTTCCCCGAGTCCTGTCACTGGTCACAGGAGTGAAGAGATCAGTACCTGCCCCATTTCTTCCCCTCGTGAGGAAGCCACAGACTGCCATGAGGTCACCCATCCCATCCAGACCCTTCACCATCCTCATGGCTCTCCTTTGGACACTTTCCAATAGCTTGATGTCCTTTTTATATTGTGGTGCTCAAAACTGCACTCAGTACTCAAGGTGAGGCTGCACCAGTGCAGAGTAGAGCGGGACAATCACTTGCCTCATCTGGCTGGCAACGCTCTGCTTGGTGCATCCCAGGACACGGGTGGCCCTCCTGGCTGCCAGGGCACCCTGCTGACTCTTATGCAGTTTGCCATCAACCAGGACCCCCAGGTCCCTCTCCACCCCGCTGCTGTCCAGCCACTTGTTCCACAGTCTGTACTGACCACCAGGGTGGCCCCAACCCAGGTGCAGAATCCAGCACTTGCCCTTGTTTAACTTCAGTGGTTGATGACTGCCCATCTCTCTAACTTGTTGAGGTCTCTCTGCAGGGCTTGTCTGTCCTCAAGGGAGTCGACAGCTCCTCTCAGTTTTGCATCACCAGCAAACTTGCTTTGAATTCCTTCGAGTCCTGCATCCAAGTCATTGATGAGGATGCTGGAGGGGACTGGGCCTCAATCAGAGGCCTGCGGGAACCCACTAGTGACTGGTCACCAGCCTGATGTTACCCCATTCACTGTCAGTTTGTGAGCTAGTTACTCACCTGTCAGATGGTACACTTGTCCAGCTGTATACTGAACATTTTGTCCAAGAGAGTACTGTGAGAGACAGTATCAAAAGCTTTGCTGAAGTTCAGAAAAATTACATCCGCTGGCTTCCCTTGGGTGGGTTACCTTGCCATAAAAAGAAATTAAGTTTGACAAGCAGGAGTTTCCTCTCGGGGAAACTGATCAGGGACAGGGTATCCAGTGGCCAGAATCATGTTCTGTACATGTCATACTAATGTAAGCTTTAATATCTTTGCTTTACCTCCTGCCAACAAGAAGGGACTGGGGACTGCAGCAATCTCCTTCTCACTTAGCTACTAATTGTTTGCCTCTCTGCTGATGCCTACTAGTGTTTTCTCCAAATCAGGGCTGGCATTCAAGCAGAAAAACAGGTTCCCTTTCTGTATACCTGAACCATACCTTTCTCTTGGTTAAACAGATTATTATTCTGTTGTCATGTTCATCATGGATGAGGGTCTGAGAGCAGCAGTAGTAATACACTCTCTTGCCCTCTGCAATTTCATTAACCTTATTTAATTTGTGACTGTGAGTTTTGCAACCTCTAGTGTCACCTTATTTCCTCAGATGCACAAGTTAGTCATGCACAGCTTTATTTATAAAGGTAGCATAACCTTGTTTATCTGAGCTCCAGAGCTTTTGAAAAAGCACAGAGCCTAAACAAATGGGGATGCTGGCCCTGAGTGCAAAATCTAACATTTTCTGAGCCCACTGTGCTGCCTGAGTAAGGGCAAGCAAACATCCTGACCAAAGGGGAGACAGTAAGGAAGGCAAGCAGAAAGAGGATTTAAATTAAAGTTAAATTCAAAGGCTTTTTACAATCACACAAAAATAAAGAAATAAACCCATACACACCATGAGCAGAGACAGGGAAGGGAGCTGATCTTTGGGTATGACCCAGACTGTGCCAGGGAAGCACAGATATTGCACTTGGCTCTTGCCAGACTTTCTGTCACCACTTGCCATCTCTACCTTTTTGGCGGACTAAGAGACAGCATCAGCTGCCCTGGGACCAATCTGCTGAGCCATTATACTCTTCTGTCAGCTGCAGTGGGCAGACATTTTCCAGTTTTTTTCTCTACAAAAAGGTTTTTTCCTTTCTGTCAGTTTTTTCCCTTTTCTTCTTGGAGAATGCAGAGGTGAAGAAACTGCTCTGTTTCTCAGCACTCTCTAGTGCATCCATGAACAACTTCCCCTTGGCTTAAGCAGTCTCTCACAGACCTTTTGTTCCTGACATAACTATAAAAGTCTTCTTTTGTCTTCACAGTCTTCAACATTTTTTTGTTGCATCTTTAGTTGCCTTCCTGACACTTCTGGTTTTGTTGACATTTTTCCATTATTTTCCTCTTTCTTTGGCTTTGTAATGTTGCATTTATCCTGCTGATTAATTTTTTTGCTGTGTCATTATCTATTCCACACCCCAATGCTGAGATAACTGGGCATTTTTTGCCCATGAAGTACTTCTGACTTGGCAATAAATATTTTGAAGTCCCTATTAGTTCCTTAACTTTCCCACTTGAAAGTTTTCCCACTTGTTCTGTGCTGTGCTCAATGAGGTCCGTAGCCTTTCCTCAAAAAGTCAATGAAAACAATGTTTGTGCATATCAGGACAAAATTTGGCAACAAAAGCTAAAGTTTTTCCATGTTTCACTTTGCAGAAACTTAAAAATAGAAAAAGAAGGGAAGATTTTTTTCCCAATTCACATTTCTTACTAGAGCAGAGATGTTTATTACCTTAGTGATGCATGTTTTCAATTGTATCTGCTATCCCAAAAGCTCCAGACAAGTGTTTCTCAGGAGATTAGGACACATTAAGTCAGTGAGCGTTTTCCTGGGACTCTGAGGGCCCCATCTTTGATCATTCATCATTTCTGTCAAATTCATTTTACAGAGTCCTTAAAACACACTCCGACTCTGTTGATAAAAATCACTTAATCTGAAAAGAGAAGTGCAGTGCTTTTTAATGTAGTGTTGCACCTGTGGAAGTGGCAAAAAAATATGGGAATGTACAGAAACCTGGATGCAGTTGCTCTTATCTCCTACTACCACAGTTTATGATCAGAAACAACAAATCATGATTGAAGCCATTGTTAGTTCTGTTCTCTTCGTGCTTGCATGTGTGTTCAAAGCCCCAGCTTACCTAAAAGAAGCAGTCAGCCAGAGATCAAACCTTCCCCTTGCACAGAACTGGAACCACCAAGAACTTTGGACTCAATGACTTTGAGTTTCTCCTGCATTGTTCAGTGTGCCACCTCTGCAACATGGAAGTAGAAGAGAAGGTGAGGATGGTGGAAGGGTTTCCCAGGTGGCTTCTGCTAGTCTGAGGCTGTGGAAGGGGAAAAGTGGAGAGCCAAGTGGGTCAGGGTGTCAATTGTTTCTGAGTCCTGCTTCACGCTTCTTCCTTTGTCCTCAGCACCTCCTTTCCTTCCAGCTTTTCAAGTATTTGAAAGGTAAAGGGAATGACATACATTTGGGTAGATAATTGAGTATGTGGTAATTTTGCCTTATAGCAGAGCTGGATCGAGAGCTTTGGTCCCTTGTTCTGGGATCTAGCAACAGCTTGACGTGGGACATTAGAAACACAAGAGGTGTCCAGCTTCTCACCACTCCTGCTTCAAATACCCCACTTCCCCTTTTCTCAAATGTCCCATAAATTAACAACAGTGCATTCTGCCTCTCCAGTTCAAGAGCATCTCCTCATCAAACCCTCTGCTGTTTCTAAGTCTTAGTCCTGACCCTGTGAAACCCACCCTGGAGCCTCTTACCACCCTCTCCTCACACCCAATCCTCTGTCTTGCTCCCAAATTCTCTTCCAGCTCATTCCTACCCCATACACCTACTCCCCCTTATCTGCAAATCCTTTTCCACACATATCCCTGCCTCAGATCATCAAACCCAGTGCAACTTTTCTAGTTCTTCCTGCTCAGCTTTGATGATGTGCCCATCTGCCATACTCTACCCCTTTAGCTGGGTGATCAACCTAGGCCTCTCCCTTTCTTGGCTGTCCTTGCAGGATAAAAGGAAGGAATCAGAGCTCCTCCTTCATCCAGGATTTCAAAAGCTCTGTCTGCACTTACAAGATGTCAAGAAGAACAAAACCATTTTCAGAAGAAAATAGTGAGGTGAGGAAGAGGATGTAGGTCAGGCATATTTATGAGGAAAAGTATATGCAGTCCAGGTATTTGTCCCTAAGACATTGTAGAAGTGGAGAACAGAAAAGGGAATTAGCCCTTGGAAGAAGTAGGGCAGAAAATTTTGACCAGGTCAGCATTCCCCTAAGCAAGTCCTGTCAATGTAAAAGGAGTCAGAGCAAGACATCTCCTATCTCCCTCAAGTCTACATTACACTTGTGTTCTCCAAGGCATCTGGAGAAGCATGGTCCAAGCTGTCCTGCATGCATCAGATTTGATCTCCATCTCTGCACAGAAAGAAATGGGGCCCTAGACCCCCATGTCCTTGGGAACAGAATGAAGCAAGCCGTCAGGGACCTAACTGCATCAACAGGGAAAATTTCTGGTTTGAATTTTGAGAAGCTTGCAACACAGGCCATAAAAATTTCCCCAGAGCTATGTATGAACAACTACACTGCAGCAGCCCCGTGTTAGTTGTAGGACATTATGATGGCAACAGGAGAATTCCTTCATGCCTGTTGTTGCAAAATGGTACTGAGCAATAGCTCTGAGTATATCCTTGAACATTTTTCCACCACTGAAAGTGACTAATCCTGTGCAGGTTTAGCCAAACTTTCTCGGAATACTGGGCAATGCTGAGGAGCAAAGGAGTTGGACCATTGCATGAACTACAGTGTAGCTGTTAGCAAGGGCCACTGGGGAGGGGGGCAGAAGAAATAAAAAAAGAACAAGTCTCCCTTTGGCTTGAGTAGAATTTCTTGATAACATACAATTCTTTCCTTAGATAATAAACGGGCTCTTAGTGATGACTGAAGAAGAGCAATTTCTGCTAACAACAGGCATCCAAATTCTGCAGGAGAAATGAAACAGCCAAACAGTGAATATGTTGGAAGGACCACTACTTAAACAAGCTTAGGTATTTACAGCAGAAGACTAGGACATATCCAACCCCTCCTGATTCTTTCTCATAGATGTCACATGCACAGACACTACCCTCCTCATTATTATACATGTGATTTGTAAATTCTTCTGCTGGCACTGAAATATTGGTTTTAAAACAACAAACAATATTTCCTTCACATGCCAAAGAAAACAGGATTTTTGACATTTTAAGCCTTCCCTCGAGATGTCAAGATTCCCTTGGTTTGTGTGTACTCCAGAGTTGCCTGTTATACCCATGTGAGGGAGGGACGACTCCTCTGGTTTTTTTCCACTTATTTTCCAGTGAGGAGCTCTTTATCCACAGACTCCTATGACAAGTCTCCTTGTTTTCTGGCTATTTTCATCATTCATTTCTGAATCTGCTAGGTAGGGCAGCCTTGTCCAAGGGGGGAAAGAAAAAGTTGTTGCATTTGCCCAGAACCCTGTGGTGAACAGTGAGCTTGAAGGAAGCGCGACAGGTTAAGACTACTTGGGTCTCCCTCAGCTTTGGTCCTTCTTTAAGAATCCCTTTTCTTCCTACCAGGCAAATGTTTTTGCTCCTTATGTTCTCACCTCTCCATGTAGTCTCTGGTTTCCCTCTGCCACCGAGATCTGTGTGTGGGCTACTTCTTGTGAAGGACAAATGTTAGCTCCAGCAGCAGCCAACCCACTCTCTGCAACCAGGGCCCTGCTCCTCTGCCTGCCTCTGACTCAGAAATAGCTGGGAGCTCTTCTACCCTTGGTGCCTGGCTCCTCTTGCCCCAGGTTCATCTCCCATCAGAGTGCCATCCTGGGCTGCCAAGTATTCCACTTAGGTAACACTTGGCATTTCCAGCCCCAGGGCCCCAGGACTGACACAACTTCCAAAATATTTTTTTAAAAAACCACAAATATTTTGAATTCCTAGCAACTGAAAAACCCCCAAAGCAAGAAAGCAACATTCTTCTACCAGGAGTGAAGAGGAAAGACTGTGATGGGGAGCAAAATGGTAGACAAAAAACTGCTGCATCTTTCTAGTCCTTCACTTTAAACTTGCTGGTAACACAAGATCAAGCAAGAGGGGGGGAAATATGAGGTGGAGGGAAATCAATTCTGGAATACCCTCCCCAGCACTAGAGGTGGAAAAGATCACAGAAAGCAATGGTTGCATCTTTCTCTCCCTCTTTTCTAGCTTCCCACCTCCATAAAACCCATATACCAATACAGGTAAGAGACAGACGTTAATACTTTTTCTCTTTCTTCCCTTATTAAAAATAAATAAATAAACAGGCATAGTTAATGGTTAATGCTGCTGAGTTCACAGAGCAAACAGTTCTCTTCTCTCATCTTGCCCGTAGTTTAATTATGAACTTAGGCTGCCTCCAAGCTACAAAAGACAAGAAAGCAAGGAATACATATATCCAGAAATGCAGTCACTTTTTGATGTCTCTGAACTAAAATAAAGTTAAAAAATAATATTTAAAAATATCTGAAGTGGAGAATAAAAGCAATATGCAAACCAGGGAGCTTGAGTCAAAGGGATAAAAGCAAAAAAAAAGGCCTGGAGATAGCTGAGCAACTAGCAACACAAAGAACTTAAATTCAGCAG
>NW_009952106.1:346853-434160 GCF_000747805.2 Chaetura pelagica | reverse complement strand
CAGGAATGTTAGAAAGCTGTTTCTGTGAAGGTTGTTAGTAAATGGTCTTCAAAGCAGTTACAGATTAAAAAATAAATTAACGAACCGTGGCTGCTTTAAGTGTGGCCTCTGGGTTTGTCAGCACTGAACCAACAAGGTAGGAGGAGAAAAATCAAGACCTCAAGGTCTGGAATCAGAATGATCAAGAAACCCTATGGGGGTGCAGGAGGGCCAGAGAACGTGGTGTATCCCCATACTCCTCCAAAACACAGGAAACTTCAGGATTGCCTCGGAGTATACAGTGCTCTGAAGCACTGAATACCAAAGCTCAATATTTATGTCAAGGAGGTTAAAGCAGAGCTGAAGGACCGTGTCTGATAAGGATGCTCATACAAATCTGACTCCCAGCAGTTCCATGAGCTATCACTGTACAACTTGAGACAGAGAGCAGGCTCCAGTTCCTGATGCTGCAGAAAGGAAAAGGGAACCTTCTGTCCAAGTTATTCCATGGTGGAAGAGGACAGCATTTATCAAAACCTGGCAAAAGTGGAAGAAGGATTTTGAGCTTTAGTGCAAATCAGAACTAGCCCTGAAAATATTTCCTTTACATGTGGTCCACATTTTTCTGTGGCCCGAAGTGAATAAGACCTCCTAATTTCAGCATGACAGATAAACATGTGAGACCAAGGAATTGATCCGAAGTTCACAAAGCAATGAATTGGGCTAGCCCTTGGTTACAGCACAATGCAGGTGCCTACTGTATTTATGAAGAAAAAGAGACACACATAAACAAGCTGACTTCACAGGTCATATAATGTCACTGTTATTTGCAGAAACCATAAAGCATGATGAATAGCATAGATATGCTCAAAGCTGTTGTTAGGAATGCAAAATTCCTTAGTATATGTTGACACATGGAAAGCTTGCTTTTCCAAAGTCAGGCAGGTAGGAAATCAAGCCAGTTTCTAGGAGAACAGGGAACCCCAACACAAGGTAACTTCTGGAAATCCTGTGCATGAAGAGAATGGTAGATACTGAAGACACAGCATGTACAGACTGCAGGCTCTGAAAACACCTAGCTGAGACAGAATTAAAAGATATCCTAATTTAAACAGTTTGTAGAACTCTGAGACCATTCTGATCTCTGTCTTTCCCCGTATCATCTAGTGACATTGCTGTGCTAATCAGCACATGAGTTTCCTGAAATAACTCTGTGCATCACTATAGCAAGGATACAGTTTTGACAGCAAAAAAGGACCCAAAGTCTAAAATACACCCCCAAATAGCTGCTTTACAGTCTTACCTCTTTAATACATTAAAATTCTATTTTTGTTTAGATACTAATATCCAGATGTTGTGGTGGGTTTTGTGGTGGTTTTTTTTCCTTTTTTTGTGTGTGTTTGTGTTGATGGTTGGACTTGGTGATCTCAGAGGTCCTTTCCAACCATGACAATTCTGTGATTATAGGCAATAATATTTACATATGCAACCCAAAACCTAAGTATCTCGATACAAGAAGAGCCCTTAAGCAACTTGAGGTTAAAAAACCAACTTGTGGCACAGCATATCATGAGCTGTGATATACATTTAAAACTCAGACTGAGTAAGGGAAGGGGAAGAAAAAAAAATTTCAATGTTGGAAGAATATCCCTTGTTGGAATAACCAAGAAACAGAGTGTGTTATTAGAGTTGAACTGCACATCTCCAGTTCTCTAGTTTAGGAGAGGAGAACCCAGATACTATTCTGTAATAGGATGGAGATAATATATGCTTCTTTCTTTGATTTTGGAACCATTAGCACAATTGATCAGATTATGAGCAGGATATATTAATTTGGACAAAAAAGAAGAGGCTAATAGTGTATTAATGCATGGGCAAAGGACAACTCATTCTTGATCCAATTATATACTTGTTATGTTATTAATTGAAATGCCTTATTAAGCGAAACCAATAAATACAATATTCCCCCTATAAGAAAGATGGCTAGTGAGGTTTACAAAAAAGCTGTTATGATTTACACGTATTTTTATTAAAATGAGGCCTTTTTGAACTAAATACCGAGTCTCTTCCCTGGGAAGGATCTGACCACTAGTTGGCATTGTTACTTCACTCAAACAGCCTTCAAACAAGATGTTCAGTACCTCTGGATTTTTGAGCTCTAAGTTTCGTTTAGCAACATCTCGGAAGGGTGGTGAGGGAAAAATGGAGGAAAAAGTAATCTATGATTAGAAAATTATTTCCCCTTCGCCATCTCACATGTCTTTTTCAGCAATTTTTTAGTTCTACCTGGAACTCTGAAGGAGAGACTGAAGAAATCTCAAGCACATTGGTTAAAGAAAAAGCCCGTAGATACAGTCACACATACTTAAGTGATGAAGTCCAGGCTGTGAATATAGACCCAGTATTCCCAGGTCAAGAAGCTTAAATAACAGAAACACAACTGTTGAATGCAAATATGAAAGAAAAGCCCCTTTTATCCCCATGAGCTGCTGTTACAACTCTACTAAACCAGTACTACAGCAGAGCCTTATGTGCTGTTCCGCAAGCTCTGAGCTGCTGGTAATAAAGCAAGTGACCCATTTTCTGCGTGAAGCTTCTGTCGTTTTTAGAATAGAAGGTTTTTTTCCTCAACTTCCCAGAAAAATCAGGGCACTAGGTTTGTGAATTTGGGTGCAGAGAGGCCTCTCAGGCAGAGTACACCTGTGCTAGCTCCACAAGGCTGCTCAGTTTGATGTGAGGCTGCATTATTACACACAAGAGGGGATGTCGGATTCCTCCTGGCTGTGCTACCTGTAGCCCTGCCCTGCAAGACTGGGGAGCACCTCTGGGGTTCAACAGCACAAGTTGGTTACTGGGGTCCCTGCAGGCAGGCAAGTGGAAAAGAGAACAAGTTGTCTCTCTTGGCCCAGTCAGTAGGAGAAGGAGAAGGGATTTTCACCATTTGGATCCTAACCTCTAGGGCTGATATTGAAACAGTTAATGCTTTGCTTTAGCTTTAGATCAGACTTCCTTTCAAGTAAAGTTAACATTTCAGTTACGCAAAAGCAAGCTTTCAAAAATATCCACTTCTCAAAGGAAAATGAATGCAACCTGAAAGAGCTGCTATAGAACAATAAGAAAGATGTAATCTCTATAATACTGCAAATCCTGGCTCATAAACAAAACCCACAGACTGACACTACTAGCATATTAACTACAGTGAGTCACAGAAAAGTTCTCAAATTAAACCCTCATCTACACTGCTGACACACTTCATGGCCTTAGGTGCGTCTCCTCCACACTCTTGAGCTCTAAAATATACATAACACCCAGCATTGGAGAGATTAATTCATTAGCAATTGCAAAGTGCTAAGTAAATGTTTACAACAATTAACAACCAAGTAGGATGTTTTCATCACCAAAACAAAAAGAAATGTAAAATACAAGCAGCATCAATGGGAATGGTGGAAAAGAAAATTGAAGTAAAAACTTTCTTCCATTCCAATGAATGTTTGAAAGCCAAAATAACAACAAAAAGCAGTCAATCAACCACACTGTGGTTTTGAGTAACTTGAGATCAACTCTTTAAGAAAGCACTCTAGGCTGGTGTATAGGAAAATCTGAACAGTTAAACTTTGCAACTGCTTTGCATATGAGACTTTATAAGATCTCACAATAGAAGCAGATGATCCCACAATATTCAAGATATGCCCTGTTGCTCTAGATCTAGTTAAATTAAATGACTCAGAAGATTATGCTATGCCACAAGACAATCCATGGGTGATCACAGAAGCCATAGTAAACCATCCCCAAATTTTGAACTGTCCAATATTATAGTGATTGTTTTGATGAAGCTGTGCATTAGAGGCACCCAATGGGTTGGAATTAGCAGATAAAATGCGGCTCAAGACACCCGTGTATGCAGTCTAATCTCATTCCTCTCAGTGAGAAGCAACTCAAGTATGTGTGATGGCTCCTAGTTTATAACACAGACTGGAGTCTGATATCCAATTGTACCCATTATCAAAATCTATATAAAGTCTGTCCAAATTATTTAGCATTAAAAGCTTCCATCCTTTGAAGATAAACAGGTTAACAAGCTTTAAAATCATTAATGAAGTAAGGCCTGAGGAATATCCTTCTGAGCAGCATAAACATTGGCTCAGCTAACATCTCATGCCATCAACAAAGAAAGATCACTAGCAGTCTCAGGCCAAGATGCTGTGGGAAATAAATGGAAGGCAACAACAGCTGGAAATATTTGGCACATACAGTGAAGTTTTAAAACCCTTTGGATACTGGCTCTCCAAGCTTGATTTTTATTTTATTTTATTATTTATTTTTTTTTAACCACAAAGTATTTCATTAGCACTTGCATGAGAAATAAGGCCAGCAGCAGCCAGGTGTGCTATGACATCATGATCTGCCATGAGATGATACAAATATCTCCCTCTTTCCTCCCCCTCAAATTATCTCTTTGCAGAATGCATGTAGCAGCACATCTTCAAAACTAAAGTGATGTATGTGGTCAGAAATATAAATCTGTATGTATCACAGTTGGAAATCTGGTCTTCTTATGGTGCTTTGCTGATGAAATGGGCTTTGTACAAGAATGTTGTCTGTAGATCTGTTCAGCTTTGCATTTCCTAGTGGCTTCAGAACATAAGAGACAGTTTTAGCCACGTTTGATAGATGGATTGAGGAGGTCTCAAATTCCTACAGTGCTGTAGGAGATCTGCATGAGGATAGAAGATACCTGCAAATGGTCCCATTGAGAGGAAGGCTGCAACAGGGGAGAATACATACAGCTTGGAACAAGACATCACATACACTGCCCATAAGTCATTCAGAGGAAGGTAAGAGTATGTATGCAGGGAGCAGAAAGGCAAGGAGAACTGAAAGGTTGTAGGCTGCAAAACCTGGAGAAGCTAGGTTTCTGCTGCTCTGAAGAAGTTTCTTTCTACTCCGATGGTTCCTCACTATTTAGACATCTCACTCAGATGAAACCTGCTTGTCCACTGATCAGTGTGAGGGAGGATGAGAAAACTGAGAACACAAAAATACTCGTGTACTGTCGTACAAAAGTCCCAGTCACTACATGGACCTGGCTGTGCTCACCCCACAAATGTAAACAGAAAAGATTATTCCTTTCCTGAAAAAAACCCAACCATAAATATTTTCCCTGTCTGCCCTAAAATAGTGAAACCCAAAATAAACATAAACCAACTGCCCTCTTTAATGATTATTATAGCCTTGCTGGATTCTATGCACAATAACAATGGTTTGCATTTATTAAAGGTTACAAGGAAAAGTACAGCAGTGAGACTTTGTAGCTGAGAATGTGTTTTTTTCCTCAGCTTAAAGCATGCTCAGTAGCTGACTGCACAGTGTTTTTAAGCACTAGTCTCTACAGAAAAAAGGAATTAACTATGCACTATTGAGCAAAGCAAACTGGTCAATAAAGGTATGACTAGTAGTCTCTGAAGTTTCATAGCTATTTCACCTTTGCAAACATCAAAGAGAAAATAAGTAAATAATGCAGCTCCTTGCGTGTGCATCCTAAGGAGGAGGATCACTCCTGCTGTCATTGCAGTCACATACAGAGCCCTGCCATAACACTGGGACACAATTAGTATCTAAGGAATCCAGAGTATTCTCCTCTCCCATGAATTTTTTTTTTTTTTTTTTAATGCACCGGAAAGGAGGAATAACTGAGGCAAAATAAATTTGGTTTAAATCAGTACAGCATGATGAGGACACAGTTGTACTCCAGGCCTTTGCTTGAGTAAACAGTGATGTGTCTCATGAAATGTTGAAAACAAAAAAATAAATAGCCTTTAAAGATACAAACTGTCTGTATAAACAGAGGGTGGGGGAACAGTACTGGATTGCCAACACCTATTGAGGGAAAAAGGAAACGGCAGCTCTTCCTTTAGCAGGAGTATAGAAGTGGGATGCAGGTTCTGCAATCCCAGGAAATCATGGGACAGATGTCTAGGTGCCCCTTTCCATATGATATCTGCCCAATATTTGTAACCAAACAAGGACCTAAGTAAAAGCTCAGACAAAACAGCTGTAGGCAGCAGACAGCAAAAGAGAGAGACAAGGCATCACCGATGTGCTAGACCCCTGCAATAAGAAAGGGGTTAAAGTAAGTTTGTTAAATACTTTGAGGGGGCCAAATCTCTGCTGATCCCTACAAGAAAGGGGTAGAAGTCTTAGCGCAGGATTACTAAAAAATAAATAGAGTGCAAGCAGTGATCTGGTTTCCTTTTGAACCTAGCAGATACACATGGATTCTTATCTTCAGGAGTTCTCAAAATTAGTTACACAGTCCCTTCCATTGGGTTTATCGCTCTCAATCTCCCAACATTTTAAACTCCTCACTCCCTCCAGTCCTGTTTGGATCTTCAGTCTGCACGTGTTCAGGAACCTTCCACTTTCCAGCCTAAATGTCTTCATTATCAGATAATAAACACTTGATCTGGGGGTAATATTTTCCTCTTATATGGGATTTTCCCCTCCATGATACCTAACCCTCCAATCCATTAACAAATAGTTGTCCTAACCCCTTCTAAGCATCTGCCCACCAGGCCAAACAAATCAAGGCATTTTTACCTCTTTGTAAGGAACAATGGGTAAATGTTTAATCCATGAATTAAGGGAACACATTTGCTCCAGCTCCAAAAGCACAGCCCAGTCCAGAAACAAAACCTGAGACCCAACAACAAGCCAGTCATCTCTTTGCAGTGACCTCTAGACTGACATCTGATGCCTCCGCCTGAGGCATCCTCATGTCAAGGAAAAGTCTAAGTTTTTGGCCTTCAGCAGATCAAGGACATATCAAAGAATTGTTAAAGAAATTGAACTTCAACTTGAGAAGATCCAGAGCTCAGATTTTAGCTTTTTCTTAAGTTTGAGTTATGGCCTGCTTCTGGATTGTATAGCACGACAGAGAAGTAAAATACTACATAAAAGGATTGTTTTCAAATTAACACAGACACCCAGCTCTTCATGATCTGCAGGCAAGTGACCATAGTGCTCTGCTATAACTTTTTGTTACAGGTTGGTTTGGTTAGAGGACAAATTATAACTCTACCCATTTAGCAAGCTAAGAAAGCAGAAAATGTTGGACACCTGGATCATGAGTGGAGTGTACTACAAATGCACACTATTACCTGTCCTGTTACCTAGTCAGAGAGGAGGCTTTTATGTTACCCTGCCCCTGCACAGACTATCACTACTGATTTCCTCTTTTTGACTTTAGCATTTATTTACCTAGCCTGGACATTACAGATACATTATCTGGACTTCTGCAAGGCCTTTGACACTGTCCCCCACAACATCCTTCTCACTAAATTGGAGAGATATGGGTTTGTTGGGTGGACTGTTCAGTGGATAAGGAACTGGCTAGATGGTCACATCCAGAGGGTAGTGGTCAATGGCTCTAAGTCCAGATGGAAAACAGTGACAAGCAGTGTCCCTCAGGAGGGCCCAGTGTTGTTTAATATCTTCATTAATGATATTGACTGTGGCATTGAGAGCACCCTCAGCAAGTTTGCTGATGACACCAAGCTGGGTGGTGCAGTTGATATGCCGGAGGGACAGGATGCCATCCAGAGGGACCTGGACAAGCCAGAGAAGTGGGTCCAGGTGAACTTCATGAGGTTCAACAAGGCCAAGTGCAGGGTCCTACACCTGGGCCAAGTTAACTCAAGATGTGAATACAGGCTGAGGGAGGTCACTCTTGAGAGCAGCCTTGTGGAAAAGGACCAGGGGGTACTAGTGGATGAAAAGCTGGACATGAGCCACCAATGTGCAGTTGTAGCCCAGAGAGCCAACTCCACCCTGGGCTGCATCAAAAGAAGTGTGACCAGAAGATCGAGAGAGGTGATTCTGTCCCTCTACTCTGCCCTGGTGAGACCTCACCTGGAGTGCTGCATCAGGCTCTGGAACCCCCAACACAAGAAGGATGTGAACCTATTGGAATGTGTCCAGAGAAGGGCCACGAAAATGATCAGAGGGCTGGAGCAGCTCTCTGATGAGGACAAGCTGAGGGAGTTGGGGTTGTTCAGCCTGAACAAGAGAAGGCTCTGGGGGGACCTCATAGTGGCCTTCCAGTACCTGAAGGGGCTACAGAAAAGCTGGGGAGGGTCTTTTTACAGGGGCTTGCAGTGAGAGGACAAGGGGTAATTGTTTTAAGCTGAAAGAAGAGAGATTTAAGTTAGAGATCAGGCGTAAATCCTTCAGTGTAAGGGTGGTGAAACACTGAAATGGGCTGCCCAGAGATGTTGTGGGGGCTCCATGTCTGGAGATGTTCAAGGGCAGGTTGGATGGGGCTCTGAGCAGCCTGTTCTAGTGGAAGGTGTCCCTGCCCATGCAGGGGAATTGGAACTTGATGATCTTTAAGGTCCCTTCCAACTCCAAAAATTCTGTGAATCTGTGATTCTGTAATCAAGACACTATCAAGCACTAGAGGAAGCACTTTCTTTGCTCATGATGACAAGCTTCCTTCCATCCAGTAGCTGAACCCCGATATTTCCTTGTCTCTCTTGGCTTTATATTTCAAATAACTCTGCATTCTGTTTCTGTAAGCTTTCCTTGGCTGCTGCGCTTCCAGCCCCACACTTCCATAGGGAGTTCAGCAACAGCTTTGGTTTTTATTTGGCTGCTCATAAACTCTGCCAACTCAGCTTGCAACGTCATTGAGACCTGCACTTTGAACAGTAATGCTTGTGATTTCATCTATACCAGAAGAGAATCAAAAAACTTTCTTACACTTACCATGAAAGTTTCACCTAACTCTCCTATCACTGACTTTTCTAGACTCTCTTCATGCCTTTCCACAAGTCCCAGGCCATTTCTGATGACTGGCTACAAGACAAGGCAGAGAACCATCCCTTTTCTACCTTTATCCACCACTGTGGTTATTTTCTGCACAAGAGTCAAAGTTCTGGTCTTGGATTTGAGTCTAGAGTCAAGACAAGCTCTGTGTTCCATTTCCTTTGAAAAGGGGACATCTGGACATGGACCAGGCACCAGAACTTCTTAGACCAATGGAGTTAGGCAGAATTAATTACCTTTCAGGTCCCCCACCCCCTCTCTAAAAACCTTGGGAAAGCTCAAATCTAAGCTTGATCTGAAGGTACAATATGTGTCAAGGCCACAAAGTGCAAGTTTGCAACTAAAGGTGCTTTGAATACACAACAGATTTCCCAGATAGGAATTTCCTCCATTATTATTTTTAATTTTCCATTTCCTAACATTCAAATACCAAAGAATGCATCCAAGCATACCCGGCTTTGAAGAAAGCGGTTAAGCAAGGACTAAACTAGGAAAGAGCACTTGGCCATCTGCAAAATGGCCATTACATTAAGTCCTCTGAGAGCTGGTCTTTTGAATCCAAGAACAGTTTGTTTTTTTAAAGTCACTAGTGATTACCAGAGGAAAAAAAATAATTGTTGGGAAAAGCTTGGTTTATTCACTGACCAACACAGCATTTAACTTCATCCCAAGCTCTCTGGATCATGATACATTGCAAGATGATGGCATGCTGTACTCTAAGGGTCAGCTTCAAGGGCCAGGAAAAAACAGTAATCCAGAATTTGAGTTCAAAGGAAAAGCACAATTAGTTTTTGGAATGGAATGACTAGTGGGCACACAGCGTTAAGATGGAACTCTGGCAATATAAAAAGACTTATTTTTTAATGTATAAACTAATTCTATGTACATGTTGAAATAAGACATATCTCTTCAGGCTGTTCTGTGTGCCCCAGGACCTACAAAAACAGGTTTTTTAGAGCAAAATTAAAAATGTATCTATGTATCTATTCAAGGAATCCTAAAGATTTGCAGATATAACTCTAGACTATCTCAGAATCCTGTTTTCTTGCCTTCATTATCGTTAAACACCTGGAAGGAAAAAAGGCAAAAAAACCCCAATTTTTAAAGACCATTTCAGAGTAAGTTGTGTGCACCAACTGCAGACTCTCAGGTCTTCCTCTTTCAAGCCAAGACTGCTCCACCTGAAAGCTCTTTACAATCTGCAGTTAGATCCGACAGGCACAGCCAAGGGGCAGTGGCTGAATATAATACAGACCTGAATGTAACATGAGGCTTTGCTAGTGAGAGCTGGTATTTTCTGAAAGGACAAGCACATCAGTGTCACTCAAGTCTAAGCTTTCAAATTAACTGCAGCTGTAAACCTTCTTCACCCAAAGTGAGGTACAAGTAACGTAAGGATTGGCAGTACTGCCCATGCCCAGGGGACGAGGCCATGCTCTTCCAAGCCCACAAACATAGGAAGAAGCCCCATGACTTTTGACAAATGCAAAACTGTTCCATGGGAATGTAACTCGGCTGTCTGAACATATCACCACAGTAAAATGTGCTTACAAGTAGAAAACTTGATCTTTAGTTGGGAGATGTTATAATCATTTCAGTAACTGGAATGTTGGATGCTTCTGCGATTCCAGGACTATGTTTAATTGGATGTACTGACTGTATTTTACAAAATGGTCATGGAAGGCCAAAAGGGGTTCTCCTCCACCCTGTGTCCCTTTGCCAGCATACCAGTGATTGCTGCCTCATTAGGTACTACAAAATGTGATGATGAGAAAAAGCTCTCTTACTCCACATGAAAAAAAGGGAAAAAAAACCAGGTGACTTTGCCTTGAAATAGCATTTCCTCTTCTTTTCAGTGTTTCTAGCTTTTTGACTTTTTATTATAGTGCAGTTTGTTTTAAATATCAGAATATGTCATTCCCAGGGTGAGGTGAAACTGAAATCCTGAAAAGTTCCTCTGATCTTGGCCCATCAGTGAAAGCAATTTGAAATGTCTGCTTCTACTACATGTTTTGTTTGGGTAATTTCCACTAGGGATTAAGTCTTTATGCTTTATTTCCATTAGAATGTTCTTTGAACGCGATTTTATAAAAGCTTAAATGAAATGTGAAAACACTTTCGGTCACAACTTGTTCATAGCAATGTTCTTCCAGACTTTATTAGCCTGGGATTGAATGAACTGTATTGTATCAGCTGACAATTTGTAAATAAAAGTCTGAGTAAGTCTGTTTTTTTTTTCCAGTTCAGCGACCCTTTCACAGCAACTCCAGTGAGGGAATTTGGTAAGCAAAAATGCAAAGTTGTTCACTGGAAGACAGCTGAAGAAGAGCACATTTGCTTGCTGGTACATATACAGCAGTACATATGTGATACCACAGAATGCAGTCGGCTGAAAGTAAGCACAGCAGATATTGCAGTCTATGGGCCAAGTTTTGTTCACATTTAGACAGGCCTGTATCCGGGTCACATCTATGATTTCACTAGATTTACAAGTACAGCTAAAGTTTAAACTGGATCAGCAAAAGCGCTGTCTGGGTCTCTGAATCCAAGAGAAAATCAAAAAGCGTTTAAAAGTGTTTGAGAAGAAAATCCTCCTCCTTTAGCACTTCATTGTATTGATTAACAAATAAATTAAAAAATATTTAATTAAACTGCCATTAGGCAAGTGTGAAAGAAGGTCACCCTCTCTATCCCACATACTTTAAGTCTTAATTCAAGCTCTAACTTCTAGAAATACAGATAAATCCTGGAGCATGAAGTGTACCACCCTTTCTAATCTTACTAGTTATTTATTATGCCCCCCCTGGTATCCTTTTTCCTTTCCATGGTGGGGTGCAAAGAAGAGAAGTACACAAATGTCCCCATGGCCACAGAAGCCCCTTATATAAAGCATTTCCCTGCGGGAAGCTCCAGCTGCTTCTCAGCATAGGAATGAGACACAGAACCAAGGCCATAATCCCTAAAAGGGATAATATTGTTAGAAGAAATATGTCGTCAGAGTGCACGTGCCTTCTGCCAGCAGTGAACAGGTTAATTGTGACAGCACCAAAGGGTATGACTCCAGGGTTACAGCCCTGAAAAGGCGTCCTACTACAAAAGCATCTCTGTATTTTTTCTTGCATCGTAATCTTTAGCGGGAAAAAAGTTACTCCCCTGATTTGCAGTAAATTACAGCTCCAGGCAAAACCAGAAATGTTTCTGGCCATCCACTTTTATCTCTACACAAGATACAAACTGTTCCTGTTGCAGCAAGTCTCCGGCACATTCAGTTATAATTTCATCCAAGGTTAACTGACACCCCCTGCCCCAAACCCTGGACTTGTTCTGGAGGTGCAGCATTGCTCTAGAACATGCTGGTGATTTTCCACTGCCTGTACAACACAGTGTCTGATATTTCTCAGGTGTCTTGGCTGCATGGTTTGGGATTTTCTAACCAGACAATCAATTTATTCTTGATACACCATGCTTAGAACTCTGCACTGTTCAGAGCAAGTTGCAAGTTCTTGCTTCTGAAATTAAATCCTACTTCTTTGACCAATTTGTCCCAAGAAAATTAGTTATTAATAAGTTATTAAAATAGATTCCCCTTGCTCCCTAGCATTGCTTTTTGTAGACATTCTTCCATATTTATTTGAACTCTTCCCAAAAATCACTGCTCTTTGCTTTTGGTTGCATGTAGGGGACAACAGCAAAATATTTTGTAGGACATATTTAAACAAGTGAGGGCTATGGATGTGGCTGAGTTTTGTGGTGCTGTGAGAAAGGCAAAGTTTAATATAGCATGAGAGATGTGAAACTGTTCTCCTAGATAGCAGGTGGAAATGTCTTTATATGTCAATATACAGCCCCCTGCTCCCTGTGCTTGCCCCTCTCCTACCAGCCTTTAGCAGTCCCCAGAAATGCAACTTGCTCTTAAGAAAGCAAACCCAAAATAAGCCCCAATTCAGCTCGTTGTTATCCTATCCCATCCTGACAGCACGATCATTTTTTTCCGGCCCTGGTTCCCTCTCTCATCCAGCACAGCTTCTCTACTCATCCATGAAACACATCAACCAGCCACAACCTTGCTTGCCACCTTTTTCACTGTAGGCAAAGGTGGAAGAAACTAACTTAAAACAGAAGTCAGCCTGAATACTACCTTAATATTAAGCATGACTCTCAGGTACACAAATGACCTTGGTTATCATTGCCTTTTACCTGTACTGTTTGCAGTGCTTCCAAGTGCCTGCAGAACAGCTGCCAGCAGGTCCTGAGGGAGCCTGGCTGTGCAATGCCCGGATGCCACCGAGTAAACACTGTGCAAAGAGGTGTCAACTTGGATTTCCTAGGAATACCTCCACGCTGGAAAAAGCAACGTGACATCTGGAAAAAGGGCAAGTTGTGTACATTTACAATATCAAATCAACTCCATTTCCTGCTTTACCTCATTTGTCTTCAACAGCACAATCAGGTTGAGAAGGAGACTTTCTGCTGCAGCTGTCATGCAGGGAAATAGTTTGCCAAATGCAGAGGTCAGTTTGGTGAGTTTTTTTCCAGAAGTCTTGTATCGTCCAACACTTTTTCTTCCCCCAGCATCCCTAAATCTGCCTTAAACTTCAACAGTGTGTTTGGACAGATATAGCTTCTCTAACCACCTAGTACACCTAGTACAGGCCCCAGGATTTAGCAAGGAAGATACCTGACCAACATCTTCACATTTTTCCAGATTTGACTGAGGGGCTCAGAGAACCTGAACTTATCAGGAGATGGGCATGTTAAAAAACATTTAAACTGTTCTGATTTCAGAGTTGCAATCTTAAGACATAGTTTATTTGTTTATTTAACAGCATTATGATGTCCTGGGAAACTTTTAAAGTTGCTTATATCCTATGAAGTGACATCACTGCAATGAAGCAGCAGGTCACAGTGTCACAGCTGGAAACCTTGAATCCATCATAACAAGATCTCCAAGCTTCCAATTAAAAAACTGTGGAGTGCTGAAGTATTATTTCTCCTAAGGCCATTTAGCTTAGGATTCCACTTTTCATGGGTCATTGTGAATAGGATTTAGTACTAAACTACAAAGAGGCTTTCTTCTGGAAACACTGGCTGTGAGAGCACTGAGTATGGAAGAGTGTAGTGTTGGAAGCTATGGTGCAGTCCCATCCAACCCCCAAAGTCAGTGTTACATTGCCATGTGCCTATGCCACAGGGCCTTCGCAAGCTTCAGAAGTGTATGAAATGCAGGTAAGCAGTCTAAGTTTGATGACAGAGAAGTGCACGCTTAGGCAAGGGAGTAGATGTATGACATAGACA
Organism: Chaetura pelagica; assembly: GCF_000747805.2. NCBI lineage: Eukaryota > Metazoa > Chordata > Aves > Apodiformes > Apodidae > Chaetura > Chaetura pelagica. The sequence goes on along the minus strand of NW_009952106.1, from coordinate 420,063 downwards.
TTAATTACTTGTGGCAGGAGTTACACACTTAGGAGCAAACAAGAGATTCAGAGGGATAACTGAGAAGAGAATCTTCTAAAATACATACTATGTTGAGAAGTTCATCCAGGCAGCGAATGCAGCCGTGCAGACAAGTGCATGGAAGAGGTCCCTTCTAGAGAAATACGTTATACTCAGCTTCTTCCTGTCTGAGCAATAGAATTCAAGGTTCTTGCATCTTTATAAGTTTGGAGATGACAAAAGTGGAAGAAGAAGAAATTGCGATAGACTTAGGGACTGAAGCGTTCAGTTTTTTCAGAAAGTGGGTAAACCTGAACAACAATGCATGTGCCCTTCTGCAAATACTTCTGGACTAAGTCATTTGCAGGGAATGAAGTTGAGCATGTCTAGCATCAGTTGTCTAAATATTCTATTTACTGAGACAGCTAATGGGAACAATATTTTGGTTAACAGACTTACTAGAAAACCAGCATCTAGTTAATGTTGAAACCCAAGTCCAGCAGGAGTTTTATGCCTGCTCCTTGGAGGTGCAAATGATCTGGAGGAAGGAAAGTTAAGTAATGAGTATTCGTAACCTCACATATAAAATACAAAGCATTATTTAAAGATAAAAGCTACAAGAACAATTATTTTGGTGCCAACTCTAACTGACTGGAGAGGAAGAAGTAACGTGATACAATCTGAAGTAAGTTGACTATCCATTCACTATAGCTACTTGTGGGGTTTTTTTGCCTTTTGGGTTATGTCCCAGAAAAAGAAAAAAAAAAAGGAGAGATGGTGGGAATTGAAGGTGTCCTTCAAAAATGAAAAGAAGCATGAAGCAGGTATGTTTCTCATGTGAAGTGACACAAAAAATTTTGGACAGAAGGTAGGAATGAAGGCAACTCTGATTTCAGCATTAGTGACTGAGACAGAAAACAGTGATTTCTTTCCTCTCATCACTCTGTACCTGACACACTGGCACCAAGAGTATATAGAAGCAAACAATTTTACCTCTAGTAAACTCCAGAAGGCAAAACAGTTAAAGACTTTATTTCCCAATATATCGAGGTAAAATTAACACAAGAAGATAATGTTACTTCCTGAAAAATGGGGATGATCTCTCTTATCTTTCAATGCAGTACAACATTGCGGGGCAGGGGATGAAGGTGGGGGACATTGAAGGGGAAAAAAAAAGACAAATCCCCTGCTGCATAAACCTGAAATAAATTTCCTTCAGGAGCTTCACATCATTCTGCCCCTCAAAAAATTATCAAGAGAATACAAAATCAAATCTCTTCCCAGAGTTTCACACTTTTTTGTATAACATATTTAAAGAGAAACAAATAAGTTGTATGGGACACTGATGAGCCTCTGAACAACCCTTCTTTTCATCAGGATCCAAACTGGATTTCAAAAGCTGCTTGGAACATGCCTAGCTATTTCTGTTCCACCGCAATTCAGTCATGGAAAGTTTTCCATGTACCACAGCAAGGCCACAGAGCAAACAGTTTATCACCGAAGTGTCTGAGCTTGCATGATAAAAAACAAACAGGGAGTAATATATGACAAAACCTTGAAAGCACAATTTTGGACTCTAATTACCTGGTCAGGGGCTTTTTTGAATAGGCTGTGTGGGCTAACACATTTCTCGTTTAGAGAACAAGAACAAATCTACTTCGTCTGTACTAATCTTGGTTTTATAGTTGATTGTTATCAGTGCTTTTTCCCTGGAATTTAGTTTCTCTGCACAGATTTAAAAGAGTAAGTCTTTTTCTATTCCTTCGAGGCAATAGCATGTTATGTAGCTGCTCCCGTGTACTTTCTTTTTGCCCATATTTGGGGTGAACGGCAGCTGGCTTGATTCTTACTTATGTTTCAGTTTCCATCAGCTTTCTGGCAGGCTGAACTCACAGAATACCTACAGAACACTTCTCTGTAGCACTGAATTGCCATTGAGGCTCTACAGAATTTTTTCCTTTCCCCTTCTCCTCTGCAAAGTTTTTAGTGGGGAACCACTAGACACATGTCCTGTGTCTTTGGGATCTGACAGTGGGGAGCTCAGAGCAGTTCACAGGCAAAAGGTGGTGGGACTTCTTGTGGTTCAGAGATGTTGCCTGGTAGGACTGACAGGCAGCTGTAGTCACGAGCAACTGAGCAAGTTCCAGCTCAGTGGTTTTTGCTGTGTCTTATCTTATAGCTGAGGACCTACAAAGCTCACAGCTCCCTGCTGATATATCTTTGCTGGAGAGATGCCACAGCACCAATGTGGGAACAACATTGCTTAAGAGCTATGAGTTTGGCTGCTCCCAGGCCATAGTGACTTGAAAGCATGAAGAATCAACATGGGAGAATCAGGACATGGAGTTTATCTGATTTTTATACAAATCCGGGGGAAATCACAGAAAGCAAGGATGACCTGCCCGACTTTGTTATCCACACTAAAGGCATACAGAGCCAGGGAGACCATTTGCCTCATGTTTTCAAGCATCTCATTAAAGCCTTACCACATCTTTCCCTTGTTTTGTTTTCTACATCAGTCTCGTTGAAGTATTTAGGGAAGGTCCACTTGACTGTTCTGTGATCATGTTATCGCAAATGTAAAACTTCTTCAAAAGAACAGATGTGCCAAACCAGCCTGAGGATGCTGAGCTGAATGGAAAGTACTCACTGATCAAATATTTACTATTGCTGATGGGGAGGGAGCTGAGAGGCAGCGTTTCCATGACATTTTGTTCCTGTAAAGCCAAGAACTGTTCTATAACCTTTGAAAGTCCTTTGAAATTGTTCATTTCACACCAGAAGCAAATCGAGAGGTTTAGATAGGATGAGATAACTTGTTCTCAATCCACTGTATCACATATACATAACAATTATTAAAGAATGTCATTAATAAATGATTTTTTATATTGACTATGAGAAATAGCTGATCATAATGAAAGAATTTACAGCTTAAGAGCAAGGTGACATAGAGACTCTGTGCAAAGTTATCTTGCTGTGTCCTCTTGTAGTAGGCACGCATGCTTAGCTGAAAGCTTATTTTTAAAAGTGCACTCATTAAAAAAAAATCAGCTAAGAATAGCAGTTTACAAATACTAGGTGTTTCCATATCACCCCTTGGCCAGACCTCCTCAAACACTCTAGAAGAATCAGTGACTTAAAAGGTTTTTTATCACCTCCACTCTGCATCGGATCATTTCTCATCTTCTCTATTGGAAGTTGCTATTAGAGATATGGCCTGAGGTACAAGGTGGTTGGACTTGCATATAGAGCAAGCAGGAACAAGAAATGTAAAATATAGGCCATGTTCAAGGAGGTAACTGTGGAAACACTCAATATACAGATGAAATGTTCCACACAAGAGATTAAAATAATTCCAGCAGCTTTTTTTTCTGGCAGAACAGAAGTCAAATTTGTCTCTTAAAAGTGCACTCATAGTTTTCTTCTGAAGCAGCTGCCTTCACCCTCTTATTTGTTCCTTTGCACCCCTATTGGGATGCAGTAGACATTTACATACACCTCTTTTATCAGGCAGATAAAGATTCTCAAAATCTCAATTCTCAATTTTCTCCAGTTCTTCTCCCTGGGAAAATTGCAAGGCTGCTCCCTATCTACATTTATTTATATTTTTTCCAGTACAATTTTGGAATATGCCAAGTGGTTTGAAACAATAACCAGTGCTGTCATGGAGGACAGTGCATTGGGTAAATGGAATTTTTTTAAGTCCTAACAGCACCCTTCTACTAAGGGAGAAGATCTGTTATGGAGGAGGGGATGAAAGCCAAAAACACCCCAAACGAAAACAAGAAAAAAAAACAACCCAGATCCCTCAAAACCTCTCCCAAAAGAACGAAGACCCCACAAGACCAGAAAAACAAAACAAAACAAAAAACCCAAACACACACACACACAAACCAAAACCAACCCAGAAGAAGCCCACAAAAAAACCAAACCAAACCAAAAAAAAAAAAATATTTTTCTTGAACCTTTTCCAAACAATTCTATACATACATCCAAGCTCATGCACATAATATTTAGTTGTTTTTCACTAGCATCTGATTTAAATGGGACCATTCACTTCTGGACACTACTTAAAAATAACAGACTACAAAATCCCTTATTTTTGTAATTTTGTTATTATGTTTGAAGACTCTTCCCTCTGGGAATTTGCTGTGGCCAGAAGCCTTCATCACAAGCTCACTGTACTACATTTGTTGTAAAAACAAGAAGTCAGAGCCTTCTCCATTTCCTTTTCAAGAACCATGGTTTATGATGGTTTAATTAATATCCTCTTAGCTTAACAATTTAAGAAGTAATTTGAACATGCTTTCAGTGCTTTTTATATTACTAGAACTTCAAAGCCTCTGGTCATTGGTAGAGGAGCCTGGGTGCTCAGTACATATGTCTAAGTAGGTTCATTTCTGGCTGTATCATGTAACAGCCTCCACTTTTTGTTCCTGAAGATGGTCCCATGACATTGAGTTATTTAAAATTTAATAAGCATGAAAAGACTAGGGACTGCACTATCCTTGCAATGGGATCTTGGGAACTCCAAGTAAAACAAAGGCTAGTTGAGCTGTACCGTAAAATAAAAGCCAATTGTTTCAAAACCACTGTTGAAACAGCTTTGATATGTTCCAGGGATGATTTATAGCAAAACTTAGTGTGGTAACAAGGATGTAAGAATGCCCAGCATAAGCAAAGCTGAAGAACAGGTGAGAGAAATAATTTGATGCTTCAGGTAAGAGCAAGAAACTTAAAAATTAATCCAACTGTACAATCTGGTAGCAGAATTATTGAAGAGCTATAGGAAGCTTATCACTTTTTAGTCTCCCAAGAATCAGAAGTATTTGGCAGACACTTGAGACAGGAAACAAGTTTTTTGGGGGGCCTCAAACATTATCTGTAAGAAATGTCAACTCATAGTGATCCTCCATGAAAACCTCATAATATCAGCTGTAAAATGTGTATTTTAAAACATGATTTTGAAGTTTCAGAGTTGCCTGAGCCATCTACATCCTTTTCTCTCATATACGTATGTGCTTGTGTGTGTGCGTGCATGTAGCTATACATGTATCTATAAAGAAATTGATTTCCCTTTAAAATATATTTCTTGTAAGTCAAAACACTCTTCTGATTGCACTAATTTGTTTGGTTTAAACACTGATCTCTAGGGCACTGATAAATAGTATTTTTGTGGGTTTGGGAAAACTGCAAATATTTGCACTTCAAAAATCCCATGTGGCAGGAAAGCAATGAATGTTTCAGCAATCAAGAACGTGGCCTGTTCTCTGAGCATGATTCATTGTAGCTAAGCCCCCAAAGAAGCAGAGCTAGGGGAGGAAGGCCAGTAACAGCATATTCTAGAAAGGTTAAAAACAAGCCCTGAACACATAAGTAGGTGCTGTTCAAAACAAATTACGCACAAGTAGCACTCACAGAGTGCCTGCCAGAGTTACACCGCAGTCCAGCCCCAGATGAAGTTCCCTCCTGGTGAACAGGAACGGTCACATTAGATGTTCTCAGCAAAAGCAACAACAAAAAAAAAGATCCCACTTGGGGCCTGATAAAAAGAGTGGTCTCTCCTTGGCTAAGGGTAGCTTCTTGTAGGGACCACATCCTGGCAGTGTCCTGCTGTGTTTGCTCCTGACACCTGCAGAGGGGGATGGCAGACCCCTCCTGGGGAGGATGTGCAGCCTGCTGCAGGATGGGGCTTCCCTGTTAACGTTTGCCACCTTTGTCAGTCACTGACAAGTGGGGGATTTATGTCAGCAGTTTTGCAGACCATATGAGGGCTGGCTAGTCAAAAGCCTCAGCATTTGAATGATTCCCAGCTACCTCCTTTTGGCCTAGGCCCAGAGCAGCTCGGTGCAACCTCAGCAATAGTGTTTGATATACAGCAGTGCAAGAGCACAGCACCTGCAGCTTCTTACCGTAAGCCATGTACCAAGAAACACACTACAGATGTTTAGCAGCCATATAAGGAACAACCCTGGCACCAATCTGCTGCTCTCATTTAAGTCTCCCTCACCTCACACTGCTGCAGCACAGTTTCTGCTTGTACAGACTCCTACAGACTTTTTAGTTGCACAACCCTGTGTCAGAAAGTGGGAGCAGATGAAACCAGTAACTCAGTGACCAATGGCACAATCTGCAACAAAACAAAACAAAAAAAAATGGAACAAACCCCCATATCCATGCTTATTTCTGAGCCCTGGTGCATTTTTTCTAGGTCATAGGGCTTATGGCAAGGGGTATCTTTTCTGCAAACTTCAAATGGCATAACTCCATTGCTCGCCAGTCCTCAGCCAGAAGTATCTGTGGTACAAGAATTCCTACAGCCCCAGATCCTCCTGTCGTAGCAGAAAACCTCCAAATCAAGACCAGCTTGGGCTGAAGCTGCCTTTGTGCAACTCCTCCTGTTCCAACCTGCCCAGACAAACAGGTCCTGAAGAGCTCGTTCCTCTGCTCAGTTTTTATATAAAAGAAGAGCTAGTTTTGCAAAAGAGACTCAACCAGGATGAATTTTACCTACCCTGCACAGCACCTATAGGAAGGCATGGGTTATATATATGGCCAGTATATCCAAAGAAATATTGCTATTTTTCATTTCTCAGGGAGAGAGGGACTACCATGGCAATGGGCAGGAAAGAGTCCTGGAGTGTTTGTAGGGACTTCTATTCCTGTTTTTTCTGAAAGGGCAGCACAAGCATTTTCCTGCACTCCAGAACAGTGGGATACCAGAGAGGACTGGGGCAAGAGGCAAGGGCAAATAACTTATTTCAGGACAGTCTTATTCATCTTGGGCAGCTTTCTTGTTCTCAGTGTAACAGAAATAACATGTAACTCAAACACACCTGCTCTCCCTTGATCTCTCTTCGACAAATCATTGTAGCTTCTGCAGCTCACTATCTAATAGAATACTTTTTTTAAAACCCAGAACAACTTAAACAGACCTACCTCTGTGCATGTAGTATTAAAAATTTGGTCTGACTAAGGAAGAAACACCTCCCTGTTGACCAGAAAGTATAATAATTTGTAGAGGAAATAGGTTGTTTCTAAGGATGACTGATAAAACACCAGTTTGAAACCCAGCTGTAACTAAAAACACACAAGGAAGTGCACAGCACAACTGAGCACATGAATCCTTCCAGCTTCAAGTATCAGATACCCAGCCTCAGGTCAGGCTCTAAAGGCTCCTGTGAGCCCTGGCATCTCATGTTCAACCCCTCCTGGAAATGACCAAGACAGCAATGACAGCACATCTTTAAAGGGTAGCCCAGGAAAGGATAGTGTTGCTCAGTAGAGGAGAATAGCAGAAATTATATCTGCACCCTTCAGGCTATTTGTGTTGGCACCAACATGTTGTAACTTCCAGGGAAAATTAAATTGTCCTCCTCAGTAACACTTCAGAGTGAGATGAACCTCTGTGCTTTTCTGTTTGTAGGGTAAATATTGCTGAGAAGGAAACAAGTGAATTAATCTGGCCCATAAATTGAAAAATAAAAAAGAATGTTTCTATCTCTTTCAGAGGAAATTTGCAACCCAACTTACATTTTTAAACAAGCAGCCAAAGGGTCTTTATCTCCATTTGAGAGACAGACAAGGAAGAACTTGTTTATTTAAACTGCAAACTTTTATAGATGGTCTGAAGTTGGGGGAAACATTTTAACCAAATGAAGTGTGAGCTACTTTAGGGCTGGGAAAATACTTTATCTTCCATGTTTGATCTGGGTGGATGTATAAAAGGACAAAAAGGTCTGATTTTGCAGTGCATCCAGGCAATCTTGTTTGTGAGCACCACAAAATGGTTTTGATCCCCCACTGAATCCTTCCCATTGCCCAGAGTCCATACTCATGTATTTGTAAACATAGTTGCCCATTTTCTCTCCAAAGTCAGATTTTGTCAGACTATGGTAAAACTACTCTATACTTTAGTGTGCAACAAAAGATACTCTCTCTGCTTCCAGCCCCTCTTACCTGACCATGTATGTTGTTTAGCCTGTTCTAACTCTAGCAAAGTCATGGGATACAAATGAGCTAATCTACATAGAATCAGAGAATCATCGAGGTTGGAAAATACCTTCAAGATCACCAAGTCCAACTGTCCACCCTACAATGACTAACCCCTAAACCATCTCCCAAAACACTACGTCTAACATTTTTTTTAACACCTCCAGGGATGGTGCCTCTGTCTTCTCTTTTGTTTGTTAGCTGTGGCAGAGATTTCATAAGCCATATGCACTTGAGAAGAAGTAGCTTTACCAGGTGAAAAGAAAATATGACAGGGAAAGGCTCCTTACAGCCTTTGGTTGCAGGTTCCTTTGTGCATTTGTGTTTTCTACAAAAAGGAAAAAACCTGTTTGCTGTCCCAGCTTCAGGTCCCAGGGAAGTGTTAAAAAGAGTTAGACTGCTGGGAAGGGTCTCCTGTGTGTGATAGTGGGGCAGGGGTCTGGTGAAACTTCAAGAAAACTTACAATTCCCAGACATACCAGAAAAGTTTGGGCCAGAGGATTGTGGATTCATATAAAAAAATACGAACCAAAAATATTTAGGATGCCAGTATACCTACTAGTACACGTTTTTGTGTCCATTATTCTTTTCATTTTCTTTACTTCTGACAGCACCACCAGTCCCTGCCCTCTGATACTAAACCAGAGTGTGGTTGGGGAGTTTAAATTCTCTCCATGATTGATGCTCATGGGTTTCAGACTAGCCATTTTCTCTACCTTGCCCACACAATTTACAGAACAGATTGCAACTTAACCTAAAACCTTCCACAAAATCTCACACCCACTCATCCAGGAAAAAGCTGACACCCACAGGATTTTAAAGTAATGCTCCTCTGTCCACACCATGAAGGCAGAACTTATGATTCAATCTGTATTTGAGCTTGAATTTATTAATTAAGCCACTTTACAACAATTTCTAAGAAAATATTGATCAGAGATGCTCTATTGATTTACCTTGGACACAGAAGTTCTCTGCAGAGGCACCGCAGGGCTACCTGCTGTTGAGGAATGTCCTCAGGAGTTGAAAGCGTGGAGCACTGAAGCGTATTATTGGGAGTTCTGTAGGCTTGGTAGTACAGAAAGCAATGCACAGGCTTTCCCCCACCTTATCACTGTGTCTTCAAGGTTCTGTAAGAATGGCCTGCTTTCTAGCCTGCATTAAATTTCATTTTTAAAATGATAATATTCTTGCCAGCTTATTTTTCGCTCTGATTTTGTTTTTAAAATTCAGCTAGATTCTTTTTCTAGCTTAATACAATGGAATGCACACAATCCTTTGTTAACAATTACCTGTGCCACAGTATACAAAAGAAATGGTCCCAAGGGACTGAAGAAGAGGTTTCTCTCTGGCTCTCTCTCCTTCCACCATACCCATACATTTGCAAAAAACACAGTTTTGATTTTATTTTATATTTTTTTTCTTTTTTTTTTTTTTTAATTACTGTTTACTGTCCTGTGGTTGCATGGTGCCATTTCCAAAGCTGTAAGCTGCTCTGGCTTATTACCAACATTCCAAATGCTGCTGTTGCGCTGGGAAAAAAAGATTGCCCATAAACCACCTACACACACAAAAATTCCCTTTGGAGAAGAGGCAAAGCGAAGAGCTGGGAAGGGATAAAGGTCAAATCCATAGCACATAATTGCTTGGCAAAACCATTTGAGGTTTTGTGGTGTAAAAGTGACATGACTCTTTTTACCATGGTGCACTGATGCTTTCATAGCTTTAGAGATTATTCCACTTTTTGACTCAGCACTAAAAAATGACCTGAAAAGCAACTTCTAAAGGAATAAGCAAGTTCAGTGATAACTTAGTCAGTAGTGGGGGAAAAATATTTGAGCAATATCTGCAACACACAGTGTCCCAACCACAAGACTGCCACCAAATGTCATTTCTTGTCACCCTGTGACTCATTTAAGAGGCAGCTATAAAACCATGAAACTCTCTTATTCCTCTTCTTCTGCATGAAGTTTGGATCTGTTTAATGGGAACCTGGAAGACAGAGGAGCTAGTGTTGAGGAGTTTATAGTATCAGCCTACTTATGAAATATAAACTAATGCTAACTTCCTGTGTTCCAAGTCTTTAAGATAAAAGTTTTAACTTGAGCCACATTAAAGCTAGAGTTGCTCTATGAAAAGAAGAGACTCAGCACATCATTTGGTCCAAGCTTGCTGTATGCTGAACTTGAAATATTAGTGACCATCTTCTGTATTTCATAACTTTTTCTTCTGCAAAGCAAAGCAGAGGAACAGGTGGGTTGTTTGTTTTCTGAAATGAAGCTGTCAGAGGAAAAAGCCCCTGCAGAAACATGGGAACATACACAATATCAGGAAATAATATTCAGGTGATTGAATTCACAGGGGTGGACCTGCTGCTAAATGCTAAGCCATCTCATCCCGAGGGACATTGCTCTGGCCAAAAGCTTGTATATGAAGAATTAACTTGCATCACTGTGAGAGAGCTTGTCCTGTGAGGTAACAAAATCAGATAAAACTCTACAAACAAGAACGGCTGCAAACACTGTCTACAATGATAACAGGGCAGGAAACTGACTGTACTGGGACTTTACATGCTCTTTTTCAAGTCCTGTATATTGCACTGAAATATGCATGAGAAGGGCAGGTAAACACCAAGTGGAAGAATTGTTCTTTATGTCTGGTCCAGTCAAGAGATGGGGCCAAAGTCAACACAAGAAGCTAAGTTTAGTCATAAAACTCATTAGTCTGTCTTGATGGCTTGGGTTTTTTTGCCTCCTCTCTTGCTAATGTCGTTATTACGTGCAACAAAGAAAGATTTCTTGCAGTTTGCTTAAATATTAACTACTCACAATCTGAGGAGAAAGTATTAACCACTGACTTCACATAAATACTCTACTGCTATATGTCAATGAATGGCACGTATCCCCTCTTCAGAAAGGACATCAGGGTTACCCCTTCTCAAGTAGTATGCAGGAAGTTGTAGCTGCTTGATTGATAGAAAGGATTGCTTTATACTCCTGCTATGGTGCAATCAGAAAATTATGGTAGCATGATACAGAAAAATATATTAGACAAAATGGATGAAAAAGAAAACTCTGTACTGAGACGGAGAGCATTAAAGTCTCTGTGGGGAAAAATGGTCACAGATTGTACACACTGTACATTGAAAACAATGAAACCTTCATATAAAAAAGATGGATCTCATGAAAACCTCCTCGGGAAAGAAAAACGAATGCATTTCAAACCTTTATTAATATTGGGAGGAGACATTTGAAATGAGAAATATTTGTGCTATTCTATTATTTTTGCCATTTTCAAACTGCAGTAAGGACATCTCCTTTTGGGAGTTTATCCAATCCTGCATTCGCCAAACATGAAAGTGCATAATATAAATGTACATTTCATAATTTGTAATTGCTTTAGTGGTCAATGAAGGCATCAATTCAGGGTCCTTTCCTCTCCATCTGAATCCAGCTCTGATGACAGAGCCTGCAAAGGCTGCAAAGAACATGGGGAATTTGCTCAGCCCAGGATCAGAGCAGCTGCTCTGCCTTTGTTCTCTCACCCCAGGTATAAGGGCAGGACCAGAGCATGTGCAGCATTTATCTTATCAACGTTTAATACTGATGAGCCATGTGGAAATTAAAATAAGCCACCTAGGGCTCCTGTAATTTGCACAAGACCAAGTGAGTGAGTGGGTCCATCCATGGGGAGGCAAAGGTATAGGTAGCACAAACCAGTTTTGTTCCTCTTGCTTTGGGCTGCTTGGATCTAAAACAGGTGAGAGACTACCACATTATGGTGGTTAATCATAGCTATATAGATGCAATTAATGGATATTATTTAACTGCTGCATTCATCACAAACTTATTATATAACCACATTATTGCATGCTTTGGGCTTTCACTTACGTTCTTGATGGTTCAATATCGTGACTCAGAGGAGAATAATTCTTAGTTTATTTTCCAACTTCTTTGTGGTCTCTCTCATTGAAGCATGTGGTGTGAGACAGGGAAAAGACAGCTGTGGAACAGTTCAGACCCTGCCACCATACACTGACCTGAAAGGCAAATCCTCTGTCATTTTTGTATCCAGTATCACTCACGGATGGGAACCATTGTGCTGACTGTTTGGCCCTGGTCTCTATCACTGGAGCTGTACTACCAGCTCTGTGAGTTGTCAGGACTGAAGCAACCTAAATCTTTCTCTCCCAGCCTTTGTACAGACACTGGCACCAGCGTTTCTGAAAGCAAGGGCAGTATGAGTGCAGGGTGTGATGAATCCTTCCTCACACAGATATTGACTCGGGCTCCCTTGCTCAAGCAATCCCATGAGCAAGTATTACTCCTTCTGAGTCAAGTCCCTAAGAGTTAGCCCCATTCCTGGTCCATGAGGTTCATCAGCCAGTGTTGGTCCTCCCTCTCTGTTCCCACCAGCTTTGTGGTGAGTGTTCAGAGTTCTGGCCTGGGAGGACAAGAGACAGAGCACATGCAGCTCAGCACACACATGGGCTTTACCACCTACAGAAGATCTTTGCTTGGATATCCCAGAGGCTGAGAGTAACAGACATAAATAAATCCCAGATCTCTGTTTTTTATTTAAAGATTTACTCATGACATTTGACATTTTCTATTACAAGATTTCCCCAGCAGTGAGCTCCTTAAATAAGGTCAATGCCCTATATAATCCCATGTTTTCAGAGCCATCAGCTGGATCACGTGTGTTTTGAGAAGAAGATGTCTGTGTGTGTGTGTGGTGTACAGCCCTGTACACTGTTGACCAGCAGAAACAGACCTCAGCTTCCCAGGTGTGTTGAAGAAAAGCTGCCTGTTCTTTTTGGTGTGATTTAAACTAATTTAACAAGGAAAGCAATTAAAGACAGAATGGCCACCACCCTGATCTGTCAGACTTCTTCAGCCTTTTTGTAGTGCTAGACATCATCTTTAATACATTTAACACCACACCCCAATGCTTCAGGTTTTAAAATCACATAGATACTCTGCCTCAGTTTTGGGGACTGAAAAATAATTTCTTGCAACAATGTTTTTTGTGGGTTTTAAAACCTACATACTTTTAGGTAATTTACTTGGAGTATATTTCTGATATGTTGTTTCTTTTGACTGTGATGACTAAAATAAATATTAGTTATATGCTAAGTGACAGGAGCTGCAAGTGGAGTCGAGGAAAAAGCAGCTGTGGTAGCTGCTGGTGTTGAGCAGCCACCCAGCTGCACTTGTTGGAGGCCTCTGTACTTTTCAGCCTGGGGGCAGCAACCACAAGCAACCTAAACAAGCTTCCTAATTATGGACTTCAGAAAATACAATAGTATTTTCAATGCTTCTCCTACGCCAAGACAACAAGAAGACAGTAAAATACTATTTTAATTAATCTATTATTTAATTATTTTCAAATTATTTAATTATTTGGGGGGTTATTTGGAAAAAAAAAAACAGTCAGAAAATGGCAAATGTTTGAAACTTCAGAAGAGTATCTTGGAGTCATAGAAGTTTAAATTTAAAGGACTTCAAGATATCACCTACATCTTGTTTTATCCAGGTAACGGTAACTGGACCTAGATGTTCCCTGGTATATAAATCTGAGCTGTTTAAAAACCTTCAATATCAGAGTCTCCAAAATGTGCTATTTAGCTTTTTCCTGAGCTAAAAAAGTTATTTGCATTTCTGCAGATCAGTGCTGAGCTCTTCAATCTTATGGCCTGCCTGTATGGACATGAAGAGCAATTGATGGCTATCACTTTGAAACAGCTTTTTTATATGAGCTCTGTTATCAGACAATAATGTCTTTCATCCAAACTAAATACATTCCTTCAGCTTCCTTCGTCTTCCGTATATCTTTTATCATCCTTCATGATCATTGCAATTTCTGACATCTGTCATGAAGTATGGTGCCTTTGTCAAAAGATTTTTGCAGGCCTATGCCACTGAAGATGCACTTTTAGTTATTTAATTTCATAAAAATTTGAGACTTTGAAATTTTGGGAGGCTCAATTAACAGACCAGGAAAACTGTTTCCCCTCCAACTGCAGATTTGAGCTTCTTTAAAACAATACTGGTACTTGCATTACTTCAGGTTTCTTCCTAACAAGACAGATAGCTATTTGTGCTGATATGCTGACATAATATTTCTGTCCAGCAACATATTATTTTATTTAACTACCTTTTTATTTTGTTTGATCAACACAACATTTGATAATCACAAATTAATGTTTCCATCATTTAAGGTGTCTAAGTCATACATCAGTAGACTGTGTTTATGTGATGTTTACTTGTGGTTGTGTTATTGAATTGCTGCCCCCAGCGGGGGCAGCTCCCTGATTTTGTGTACCTCTATCTAACACTCAGCAAAATGGGATTAATAACACAAGCATGTTGCAAAGATTTGCTAACAGTTTTATTTTTTTATCCTTGTTCTTACACAGCCTTTGGGCATCTGTCAGTCGAAAATGTTATGCAAGTGTTTGGCCACACTGTTAACTGTCCTCTCATGCAGTAAGAGCTATTGGCATTCTCCCTTGTAGACATTGTTTGTTTAGTAGTGATCAAAAGGCACATTGTATTGCCACCAAACCCTGAGTCACCATCCCCAAGGAACAATCACCCTTTCTTTCCATTTGGGTGGAGATAGTATATTTTTTGCTAAGGGAGTGGTGATCTCAGTCTGAAAGTTCTTGATAATATTTAGTAAGCTGGTGAGGGCTATTTTATATTGAGGAGACAGGGAAAAGGATGCTTATTGCATATATGTCAGTAAGCTTTTGTCATTGCACTGCTAAGGTCACAACAGCAGTTTAATGCTTTTTTTTCCCCCCACCCCCAAGAGCAGAGTTACAGAGGGACAAGAAAGGAGGGTCCATAGAGGTGGTGCTGTGAACGTGACAGAAACATCTGGCTGATCCTGGCTGTAGCAAAGGAATACAAACATCTGTCTGTCTTTTCCTGTGCACTGCCTCACTTTCTAACTGAGACATTCCTTTGTGGATCCACTGGTTTTGACTTTTTCATGGTTAGGAAGATGCAGTAACATCAGGATACAGCAAGTGTCACCCTGATGGTGACTGTTTGCCTACTGTGGGAAACTGCACATTATAGCAGAGGGAAAGTGTGGGAGGTGGAGGGTGAAGAAGCTGCCTGCCATGTGCTAGGGGAGAGGGTTTGAGCATGAAGACTTTGCAGCTGGATGCCACATCCTTATACTTCAAGATGAAAAGCAGGAGGGAGGAAGGAAAGGGAGGGAAGGTAGGGTTCAGAACCAGGGTTGTGGCAAAACCTATCCCCTGTGAGCTCCTCATATATCTCCCCTTAGCTACGCACAGCAGTCTGGGCAGGGGGAAGAAGCAACCAAAGGGAAGTGCAGGGGACATAGGGTGGCATATTAGAAATTTGCTGGAATTTGTCAATTGGGCTGGAACGTGGCGGGGCTCTGGAGAGTTACTCATAATACAAAGTTTCGAAATATGTACAACTCATCCTCAAAAAATGGCTTGTGTCTGAGGGTGGGGAATGTTTTCCACAGCCCCTGTTTGCAAGACAAATAGGAAAATGGGGGGAAAAAATTACTGCCACTACAGTAAACTGTTTGTTTAACCAAAGATAATTGCCCTGAAGTTTGCTCAGGTAATGCTTATCCTTGCTGCCTGCTTCCTAGAGACTGTCCAGGGCAGGCACCTGATGGCACAGCTGTGTCCTAGTGGGGTAGAGAAGTGGAAAAGGATTGTGCCTGAAAGCTTGAGTCTGGCCTCGGGAAGGACTTTGGGGATTTTAAATAGACTTTGTTATGAATCAGGAGAATGCATACTGAGTGCCTAGGTTTCTTAAAACACTCTCTGCAATCAGAAAGGTTATTAAGTTATTTTAGCTGCACAGAGGCAATGGTTGGTAGTTGGTAGCTGCCTTTAGCATGTTATTTTTTTCTTGTGTGAATTTTTACTTGTTTCCCAAACATGTAAGAGTGTGAATCTCCTTATACACAGTCACATTTCTGTATTCACTATGTCAAAGAAACTGTTACTTGGATCAATGGTGATAAATTCTTCTGCTATGAGGTATCAAATTTATTTTTAAAAAATTATTGGATTTTATGGCTGATACAAATTTCTGCTTATGCTGACCTGAAACTGAGTACCAGTGCCAGTGCTTTGCTGTCACAGATCTGGAGTGATCCTCTTGAAGGAACAGACAGCTCTTAAATTCTTCAATTATTTCAACTGTGGCAATACTTGTATGTTTGTGGTGTGACTGGCAGCACTCAGGTACCTGGGTTTCTCATAGTTGCAGGAGAGAAGTGACAGAACCATGTTTGAGCCTGACAGGAGAAAAGCTTCTTCCCAGCCTGCCTGATTTTAAAAAGATCTTTGCTTGCCTAAGCCATGTATCAAGTCACTCTGACCTGCTACAGTTAGATTTCCATAAATAAAATCTAGAAAAGGAAATCCTTGCTCTAGCTAATGCTGCAGGAAATTGCAGATCCATTCATTTATCATACCCATCAGTATAATATACTGCTTGGTGGACACACTATTCCTTTGATTATTCACAGCATCATTTTAAATCATTTAATGCTCAGGACATGTTCCTGCAGATGGCAAGAACCGGGCTAAATCAGGGAGTCATGAGTTACTGTCTCTGTTGGGAGCACTGACAAGCATGTGGGAGACCAGGCCACGGTAAGACAGGCTGTAGTGCTCTCAGCAATGTAAAATTAAGCTTCAGGTAATGTCCAGATTAGATGTACACCATGAGTCAGTGAAGACTCATCTCATCTGAAGTGGGGATGCAAACTGACGGGTGTTTCCCCCCCCTTCGTGGTCTCTGGCTCTCTTAATTTCCTTCTGCCTTCACCTAAACCTGCTGATAAGATACATGGTACCTGCCTTCCCTGTTCTGTAGCTGCCATTCCAGGGAGATGGGGACAAGAAGCAATCAGAAATTAGCTGTACATACAAGGAGTTTGCCTATATAGTAGAATGATAATATTGCTCTTTGTTTTCACAGAACAGTAAAGGTTGGAAGGGAACTCTGGAGATCATCTACTTCAATCCCTCTGATAGAGCAGGATCCCCTAGAGCAAATTACACAGGAACACATCCAGGCAGGTTTTTTAATGTCTCCAGGGATGGAGACTCCACAGCCTCCCTGGGAAGTCTGTTCCAGTGCTCTGTTACCCTCAGAGTAAATAAGTGCTTTCTTATCTTTACGTTAAACCTCCTGTGTACCAGCTTGTGACCATTACCCCTTGTACTGCCACTGGACACCACTGAGACGGTCTGACCGTATCCTCCTTTAGGTATTTATAAACACTGATGAGATCTCCCCTCAGCCTTCTTTTCTCTAAGCTGAACAGACCCAGCTCTCTCAGCCTTTCCTCATAAGGCAGATGCTCTAGTCCCTTAATCATCTTCATGGCCCTGTGCTGGACTTTCTCCAGTAGTCCTTTGTCCTTCTTGAGCTGGGGATTCCAGAACAGCACACAATACTCCAGGTGAGACCTCACCAGGGCAGAGCAGACGAGGAGAATAACCTTCCTCAACCTGCTGACCACACTTTTCTTAATGCATCCCAGGATACCACTGGCCTTCTTGGCTGCGAGGGCACATTGTCGGCTCATGGTCAAAGTGTTTCCCACCAGGACTCCCAGGTCTTTTTCCACAGAGCTGCTTTCCAGCAGGTCACTCCCTAACTGGTACTGGTACATGGGGTTGTTATTCCCCAGATGCAGTACTCTACACTTGCCTTTGTTGAACTTCATTACATTTCTCCCTGCCCAACTCTCCAACCTGTCCAGGAAACACTGGCTGGCAGCAGAGCCTTCTGGCACATCAGCCAATCCACCTAGTTTTGTATCATCAGCAAGTTTGCTGAAGGTACGTTCTGTCTCTTTGTCTAGGTAGTCAATTAATAAATTGAAAAGGACTAGGCCCAGTACTAACCCTTGGGCACACCACTAGTAACAGACCATCAGTGAGCTTCAGCCCCATTGACCACAACTCTCTGTGCTCTGTCCTTCCAATCCTTCTCACTACCCAGTCATCAAGTTCACACTTATCAAATTTGGCTGTAAGGATGCCATGGGAGAAAGTGTGAAAAGCTTTGCTGAGATCAAGGTAGACCACATCAACTGCCCTCCCCTTATCTATTCATCTAGTTATGCCATCATAAAAGGCTATCAGATTGGTTAAGCATGACTTCCCCTTGGTGAATCCATGCAGACTACTCCTGATAACCCTCCTCTCCTCAACATACTTTGAGATGGTGCCAAGAATAAGCTGTTCCATCACCTTTCCAGGGATGGAGGTAAGGCTGACTGGCTTATAGTTACTTGTGTCCTCCTTCTTGCCTTTTTAGAAGATGGGGGTGATGCTGGCTTTCCTCCAGTCCTCAGGCACCTCTCCTGTTCTCCAGAACTTTTCAAAGATGATGGAGAGTGGCCTAGCAATGACTTCTGCAAAGCTCTTGCTGATTACAATGCACTTCAATCCAGGGTGAAATTGGAGTGCTTTATTCCTTTTTCAGCTGGGCGACTGGGGCACAGAGAGGTATCAGCACATGTTGTAAATTAACTGGAGCGTCGTACAGGACTTATAAGCCAGTACTCAGTGCACCCGACGCTCCAAAGAGCTCTTGCTTTTTCTATTAATTAAAACAGCATAAGGTTGGTAACTCAGGCCTGGAGATGCATTCAGGAGGCAAAAGTAGTCTTTGCAAGGGTCACATGTGCTGTAGGAAGGACACTGTATGAGCTGGCTTCTTTCAAGCTTTTTTAAGAGTCTCTCCCAATAGTTCTGCCTGTTGTATTATATTCCTGTAGATGTTTTGAAAGTTATATTCAAAAATTCCTGATGAGTGTCTTCATGGTAGGTGATCAGCAGTTCTTTAACAAATCTCAAAGCAGTATCCTTACTTCTGGAAGTCTGTTTCAGTCCTAAAATTCTATGTAGGAATAAGGACCTGTCACAATCAGAGACATCTGTCACCAGGAGAGAAAAAAGATATGCCAAACTGATCCAGTGTGGGCTAACACGAACACTCAGATTACCTTTCTGCTAGGTGTTTCTCTTACTCTGCTCTTCAAGAAGCAGAGGAAGCCTCTAGGTGTCACTTGAATGCATTGGGAGTTGTTGAAGAACAGCAGGTTCCCTGTAAATGGCTCATTCTCTGATGCTGGTGTTTGCTTCTCCTCAAAGCACTCCTAAGTATTTTCATTTCCTTTGTGCTTTAGGGGCAAAGAAACTGGTGAAAAATAACAAAGCCAGACACATATTGAAATATATATAATGGGTTTGTTTTGTTTTGTTTTATTTTGTTTTTTGTTTGGTTGTTGCTGTTTTTCAGACATTTATAGAGTGAACATTTTGGTGAGGAGAAGTTGTTTCTGGTGTTTTTAAGATTTTAGTAGAGCCTTGCAGGTTTCCTTACAGTACATGAACTGAGTGAGGTTAAAAAAATAACAATAAAACTGACTAACCAAATAACAACAAAACCAACTAACCAAAAAAAGGCAGTAAGTTTCACCTATTTGCCAGTAAAATTTAGTGAATTTAGTCTTTTTTTTCTTACATTGAGACCTCAGGGAATGTGTTCTTGTCACATGAAGCTCTTAATGACAGGAAAGTGATGTTCCATAGCCAAAAGTGTTAGGCACCAAGATTTTGGCAGTGCAGTCACACTGGGTATTTCCTTAGATCAACTATACTTTAGCAAATTAGACCCACTTTTGATAGCAAGGTGTTTAGATTTGAGGGCATATTAAATTGAAAGGGAGAAAATTCAGCTACTGCTCAACTAATTCTATACTTATTTCCTGAACAAAGCAGACTTCGGAGAAAGCTGATAAAACAATATTTCTATATGTAAGTGCCATTTGGTTTATAAGTCCTCCACACTTTCAGAATTCCAGTGTGCTGCAAAATTAGGTTGAAAATATGTGACAATATTGCAGAATTATCAAAAGGAGATAGAGCTGGAACGAGGACAGCTGCTTAACTAAGCAGCTGTGAAGGAATGAGAGGCAGCGTGGGATGGGGATGATAAACAAGTTACTTGGTTCTTCTTCCTAAAATCCACCAATCTTTAGTTTTAAGGCACTAACACTCATATACCTACTAAGGTGGGCAGAGTAGCATAGAATGCTCTTTTTCAGGTAGTAAATACTGATGCATCAGCTTGTATTCAGGTTTCCTTGCAGTCACAGGGGTTGGAAACTAACTTTTAATAAATGAAGGGTAATTTTGGAACAGATTTTACACCAAAGGTGAAGGCCATATTTCAGGCTCGCAGAAGTCATGCAGCATGCACAGGTCTGACATGAGAAGCCTGAATGGTTCCTCTCCAGGCTTTTTGGGGATTACAGCCTTCCCTTTTGGGAAAGGTGAGCTCAGTGCCTGGGAGGAAAGATGAGTCACCAGAGCACCAACCCTCAGCAAAGTGGCCATAGGTGGCAGGAAAAGCAGTTTTTTGGGGCTCAGCCTGAATCCCCAGCTCCTGCTGTAGCCCCAAATACTGTTACGCTATTTCAGGGGTTTTCTCCAGACTTGTGGTGTTGTCAGCAACCTTCACCCACCAGAGAAGGCATGACACTGCAGTTCTTTGCTAAGATAGCTCCAGTCAATGCTCCATGCAATGTCATCTATAGCAGAAATTACTTTGCTATTACTTTGTTTGTATCAAGAGTTTTGCAGCTTTAGTTACTGTGGCTTTCCCTCCTGTAGTCATGTTTTTAATCTTGCTTCCTCTGCATCTTGTGGAGATGTTCCCTTGAATATGTAGGGTTTGGTTTTGTTCTCCTGGAGAAGCTCAGGATAGTTCAGTTGGAGTCTGAGTTAAAGCTGACCTAAAATGTGCTGTCAGCTCTCAGACACTGAAAAATGTTAAAAATAAAGTGTGAATCATTAGGAAGCAAGTGACTGTTGTTCCAGGATTATAGTTCTAGCTGGAAAAAAATGAAAGCCAGTAGACTAAGGCCTCAAAATAATACTTCAGCTTTGATGCATTCTCAGGATACCTCAAAAAGGGAGAAGAAAGAACTAAATGCATCAGTTGATTATAGTGTGAACAGTAGATACAGTATAGTTTATTGCTACTGATAAAAGGGCAATACTATCAATAGTAACAGTATCAAGACTTTATTACTACAATACAGTTTTTCTTGTTGAATTTCTTGGAATGAAAATAGAGCCTTTGTTTGATGAGCTTTAATCTGAAAAAATATCTGAATCCTCCTGTGGAGTGGAACAGAGAAAAGCAACTATGGTAGTTAAGGGGGAAGATAAAGGACATCAGTTTGTTTAGTCTAGCAAAATAAGGACAAATTAGTGAAGTGGGTATACAATTGCTGTAAGTAAATACACTGGGACAGAACACTAGCAGAGGAAGAGAATACTTAAGCAAAAGGACAATGTTAGCTTACTAAAAATAATTGGTCAACAATAAATCTGTCCTGGAAATCAGGTTGCCAAACCCCAGAGGAATGAGAATGGGAAACGGCCTTCTTAGGACAAAATTCCTCACTAGTTTTAAATGGATGCTGGATGTATTTGTGAAAATGATACCTGTGATTCCCATGGAATATGCTTGATTGAGCAGGCATATTCCTGATGCTCTCTGCTCTCACATTTTTATTTTCAGCCCTTTCTTTTGGATGCAGCATGAAAAAATCTCAGAAAATACACAAGTCAGATACACATCATGGGATGTCTATGCCACACAATTAGAGGGCAGTATGTGAGCACCTCTTGCACATCTGTCGGTAGGAGTCATGGCCTTAGCTGAGCTCAGATGTGTTATCAGTCAAATTAATTAACAACACATCTTCTACATGTAAGAAATGTTCCTTGTTTGTCTCCATACTGTGTTTTAGTTCCTTGTTTCTCTTCACTCTGTGCTTTGTCCCCAAAGGAAATAAGGCAGAAATGTATTTCCTTGGAAAGAATAATAAAAGTGAGAAATTTCATCACTTTGGAACTGACCTTGCTGAGTTCCTCCAAGACAGTGTTGTTTTACAGCTATCAATTGCAAAGATTAAGTTATTAATACATGTTTATAGGAGCGTAAGCTATCCTCCCTAGTCTGCTCAGGCACCACGAGAGAAAGGACACAAAATGCCTAATTTAATTGGAGCTGGTGAACCTGAAGGGTAGAAGTCTCAGTGGGGAATCAAGCCTGCCAAACCTTTGCTACATCAGACTGTTGAGGTAAAAACTGCCTCTTATGTTTTTCTGCTGCCAACACCATTCCTCAGGCATCAGCTCTGGTGAGATCATTAGACTGAACAAGGTATCCCTCTCAGCAGAATTAAGTCACAGTCTCCAAGCATTCAGACATCATGACTCAGGCCTCTTAGAAGCACAGATTTATCTTTAAAAGGCCTTGGATTTGTTAAGTACATGTGTGTCTAATCTGATAAAACTTTAAATGCTGTTTTACCACTCTTCTGCATAAAAGATCAGGACAGATTAGGGTATACCTAACTCTTAGTGTGAAATTCTGACAATGCTGCAGGCAGTGGGAGTTCTGCTAGTGACTTCAATAGACCAGATGCCTCTTTCTCTTTCATGTTTTGCTGCTGGTGAATAAAAGCCTCATTTGTGAATTACAGATGAAAAGTCATTCTTTTCCTTTGTAATTGAAGAAATTGGTGATCAAAGAATCTATTTAAAAGAAATTGTTACCCTATACAAAAACAGGAGGGGAAATTGCAGTTTCTCAGCTATTATTAAAATTAAATTACCTAAGACGTCACTTCTTAGATCCTATTGAAGCAGGGTACACTTGGAGTTTATTACAGACAGGCAAACAAGCAGTCCAGGAGATATTTCTTTGATAAATAAGATGATATTATGACTAATTTTTTATGTCTACCTCACTATGTCACTTGTTGGCCAGTGGGCTGCCTTTCCTATGAAAGCTCTGGTAATTAATGCAAGCTCAACAAAGCCTTAAATATTTACTGTGGTGAAGCTTAATGCTAATGTGAAAATTCACATCCCAAAACAAAGCTTCTCCACTGCTTCTTCAGTGCTGCAGAGAAGACAGTAGCAAACAAACATCTCAGTGCAGTGAGTTGAGAGAAATATCTCTAGGTTGAAAAGAGTGGGAGATCAGAAGCTGGAGATAAAGATCAAGGTGATGTAAATAGCTGAGCACTTATATCTTTCCACTATTGGTAAGCACATGACATTTCTGAAGATCTTGAATAAGTCAGAGGAAGAGATGGCCTGTGGAGTGACTAGATGGAGTATCTCATATACTTGCCTTTTTAGTTCAGGGAAGCAATCACTTCTAGAGGGCACAAAGGCTGTACTGGTTTGATTTTGGTAGCAAATCAGTTCCACAAATTCCTTATGATCTGGAGATGGAAAACTAATGACAGAAAAGAAAAAGCTTTTAAAGTTCACACCAAGGTCTGAAAAGCTTTTTGAGGTATATGGTCTTCCTGTGAGCCACCAGAGCATTAGAGCACCCAAGGGCAAGGCCTCATAGGAATGATACCTGGGGTGCAAAGTCAAACATGCTGGCTCTGCCAAAACATTTTCTGAAGACCAGTACATTACAGTAAAGACTGATGCAGTTTCAAAGGATGGGGAATAACGAATATTTGCACAAGGTGCTGGTAGGACCCAATGGAGTTCTGGTCACATCTGTCTTAGATACAAGTTTGGGTGGCAAGATGATGGGAAGGGTTGGAAAATCCAGTGTTAATGCAAAGTTAGGTGTTCATAGATCAGATAGCTTCAAGGTAAGTGCTTGTACTGCAGTTAAATCATTGTGGGCTTAAGCAGGACAAAGACATCCTTCCAGACTGAGCAAACATAAAACAAATGCTGGGGCCGGACCCAATGGCAACCTTGAGCCTGTCTCTCTCTGGCTCAGGGTGATATACTACCACAATGGCAGCTTCTGCTGGCAAAGGCCAAAGCAAAAAGCTCCTTGTGAAGATCTTGCTTTCTATCTTTGAGGTGCTGAGAGATATTAAGGGGTTTTTTTGAGTTCTTGAGGTCAACTTGTGTTTGCAAAAAGCAGAAACTGAGGGAAAAAAAACTGGCTTTCCAGAAGGTTTCAGTGCAGTATTTCAAGCCTATACTATATTCAAACATTGTGTGATCCTTCAGAATTAAAAGTGACCAGCTAAGATTACCAGCCTGCTCTCACATCCATGGCAGCCATTCAAATATTTTTCTTCAACCACTCTTGCTCCCATTCCTTGAACTTGCAAACCAGCTGAACTGCACTATACCTAGAAATGAAGGGAAGATACACTGCGAACTGCAACTGGCAGAGCTACTTCTCATTTTCTAGACTCTTGTTCGTAAATAAACTGGTATCAGACACCACTTCAAAAAGTGACAGATTTTTCCCTTGCAAATATCTGGTCAGCATGAGGGCAGCCTCTGGCACCAGGGCGTTACAGCTAGAGGAGCTGTAGGAAGCTGCTCACTGAGCTCCCCACCCCAAAGCATAGTCCCACCACGGATTGCACGTGGTCTCTGTGGACCTTGTCCTCATGTCTGGCGATTTTCAGTAGCTGAAGCAATGGAGCAATTGTGATGTGCTTCTGTATTTCCACAGGATGCCAGTAGAGGGCAAATATGACTTCAGGCTTCATGTGTGAAATGCTACAGGTTGCCCTGCAGAGCAGAAAAATTGCATGAGTTAAGGAAAAATGCATAAATAAATAGAAGTTTGGGGAGAAAAAGGTGTCCCAGGACTGTTTTTTTAGATCTTTCTCTTGTCTTGTGAGCACAAGTTTCACCATGACACAGCAAAATGCCATGAATTGTGGTGGTGAGGCCCAACCTGCTGGGAGAGCATTTTGAGACCCCAGGGGTTGTCAGCCTGACACAGAGGAGCCTGTTTGTCCTCAGTGGGACAGATGTGTCCCCACCATGCCTAGGAAAGGGACAGGCCTGGATGCTGCATCTACTGTGAGCAGTCACACTGGTCCAACCCTCACTTCTTCATCAGTTTTCCTTCCATCTTTCCTGAAGAGCCTGCTGAAAATGGGCTGTAAGGAAGGGTCTTCCATTGGTATCATCTGGGACCTTGTGGCTGATGAATATTTTCTACTTCTTTACCAGGAAAATTTATGTACAAGAGTAAATAAGCTTTTTGGCTCTAGTTTGGGTAAAGGTAATTAGCTGCAATATAAACAATCTTTAAAGGCCTTCTAATCCAACTATTATTAAGACTCAAAAATGTAAATTTTATTTAGATCCTTTCTCTGAGCTACATAAAACATGAATTACATCAGTCAGTATTTCAGATGGTCTCTAACGTTTTCTCTTTCCACTGCAATTTCAAATCATTATGTCCAGATAATTTAGTAGTTCATTATAATATGCCTCTCTTCTATATGAACAAATGCTAAGTGTCTGAGAAGATTGTTTATTTTTCTACTCCAGAAACAGAAATAGCTTAACATTTTGTAAAATTGTAGGAGTCTGTCTCAGGAGCTGATGTAAAGCCTTTCACAAAAAAAAACAACCCGACAAAACACCACAACCAAAAAAACCCACAAAAAAACACAACCTACTAAAAATCAGGGATAAAATTGGAAGTGAATTGTAAACAACCTTCTTGTTCTTGTCCCTGAAAGAGCTGTTTTTATAAAACTTCTGAACAGTCAGAGGTTTTGCCAGTTCTCTCACCCACAAAGAGGATGACATTCCTCTGAGACACAGTTGATACTTTTTAGCTGTGGCTGTGCAAAGCATCTGTGCTACTCTAGAAGGCAAAGCCTTTCACAGAGTTTCTTGCCTCTTTTTCAATCCCTTCTGTTAAAAAGTGAGGTAAATTAGTTGGGAGCTGCTACACTGCAGTGAAAGGCCACCACATTCAGAAGACTGTAATCAAGAGAGGACTTTTGTAACTTGACAGACGATGAACAGTACAATCACTTCATCCAAGTCACAAAAATCCATACATGTGGCTGAAAAGCACTGGAAGATGAGTAAGGAGTGGGAGGAAAAGCTAGGCAAGGAAAGCAAACTGTTCAAGGAGAAGCTGCTTGGAAAAATAAAAAAAAAAATCTCCTTGTCTCTTTTTAAGAGGAAAAACAGATGGCATACACTGGCCTAGGCACAGCAAATTTGCCTCAACAATGTTATATCCAAACACTCAGCACTCCAAAGGGGAACCAGACAATTCATTAGACAATTCCATACAACATCATTTTCCTCTGGCCTTGACAACTGAGGAAGCCCAGGAAATAGAAATGGTAAGATATCTCCTTGTCTTTTTATTATTTACTTGGTTTTCTTTTTTTTTAATTTTATTTTTTATGCTAGTACATTTTAACCATATTAGGGCAGCCAGTTAGTCTTGGTAACTCCTATACAATATAGGAATAATGTTAGGGAGCAATAAAAATATATCAGACCTTTTGGAAAATTGACACAAATCACAGAAATGTAAAGCTGAAAGGAAGCTCCCTTCTATACTGGCAGCCAGTAAATGGAGCAAGACCATCCCTAACAGCTGTTTGCCTAAACTTTTCACAAATCCTCCAATAGTTTTAAGTTTGTGTCCATTTAGGAGAGTTTATTGCTCTTAGAGTTGGAAAATGCTTTTTAGCATCAGACTCTGCCTTGTTTATTGCAACATGGACAGATTTCTTCTCTTGTTTTCTCCAGGGTCTACAAGAAACAGCTTAGCCACTGCTTATAATTCTTCAGCATAATTTTACCCATCAGAAAACTTATTTGTACTAGTTGTTTTCTTTTCTAGTCTGAATAAACCCATTTTTTTCAGCCTTTTCTGGTGGTTTTCTCAAATATACTTTCTTAGAAAATTTCCTTGTTGCTGTGATACAGACTGCTCTCAGCTTCTCTACAGCTTCCTTAAAAATCTGATATTCTGAGCCCATACTAGCCCTGCTGTCTTAGAGAGTGGGATAATACCTCCCTTCTCTCATGTATGCTACTTTTGCTTATACATCCCAGGAGGACACTCATCCTTTTGGAAGCCATCATATTTGTTTGGTGCAGGAAGCTTTATATCTCTCAGATTCTTCTATGCAGTAGTAATTCTGACACTATTCCAGATCTTTTCTTTTATTTGAATAATCTTTTAAGTGTTTGGCATTATATTCTTGAGGTGAGAAGATGGGATTTTTAAAATGTCCTGATACAGGCTCTATGCATGTGCATTCTGGTTTGTTGGGGTTTTTTTTTTTCTCATGAATTCTGTTTTTAGTTTCTTCCTGTTTTGCTGCCCAGAGACCTCTGTACTCAGGGCAACCAAAAATTGACACAAAGATGAGAACAGGAACTCATTATTTCCACTTGCTACTGAGAAGAGAAAATTATAATGAAAATAAGCTTCAGAGAGTTGCATATTGGATGTAAGAAAAATTAGGCTACCTGAAAAAAAATCTTCTGCCAATGGATGTGGTGGAAACACCACCAGTAGATCTCACCAAAGTTACAACTAGCTGGCTACTCATTGTTAGCACAGAGTTGTACACATTTTCTTATTGCAAAGAATCATAAACTAGGGAGGAAGGAGGTCTGCTCACACTCTGGCTTTCCAAGGCTAAGAATAGCACTGAACAACTGAGGTAAAACTAAGCTTGTGTTAAGGCTCCTGTGAAGGAGACCTACTGAGGTCTACCCACTGAGAGAAGATGGGTGAATGAAGAAACAGCAACAAGACATGAGACACCTCATAGTTTGAAGCAACAGGAAAGCAGGATATAATCCCCTCAGTAATTGTCAACTGCCCTCCTAAGGAGTCTTCTCCACAAGAGAATGTTGTACACATCCCATTACGCATATGCACATCAGGTTTGCTTAAATTTCATATGATGGAGACCTTCAGTAGAAAGATGTAGGGTTAGCTACCTCTCTGCTGATTGCTCCTTCTCAGGTTGATGCTAATTTTTGTGGTCCCAAACTCCTTTCCCAGCAGGTGGCATATGGCAGCACACCTCTGTCCTCCTCTCTTGTCCACTCCTGTTAAGAGAACACACGATATCTCAGAGTCCCAGTGAATACTTGACAACATGTTCTCCAAGGAAACTTCAAGAGGGGACCTTCAGTTCTAACAAGAGAAAAAAGAGAAAGTGTCCTAAAGATATTGCATTCAGCCACATTCATATTCTTACCCTCTCCAACTCAATCATCAGCCGGGACTAAACATAAGACAAAGATCTGTTTAGCAGAACATGGGGATGTAGAAGTACATACATGGGTATGTACTTCATCTATAGTTAACAAGGTTTCTTATTCCCCTCTAGTACTAGAGTACCTAGTGTGTGCAGATGCTTGGGAATGAGGATTGTAATTGTTGTCCTCCTTCTCAAAGCTCTAGAGGATGACTGTCCCCATCTAGCCCTGTTTCTTGTTTGCAGTTCCGTTTTTGTGTACAAATACAATTACTTCCATGGTGCTGGCTATCCCTGGTGCTTGAAGAAGATTCCTCTACCTCAGTTCCTGACTAGCCAGCCAAGAGGCATGCAAATAATATTAATGCCACTGATAACGCTTGGGGCCCATGGCTCCTGCCATTCATGGTTTGTTCTTCTGTGTCTGTACTGTTCCTGTCTGAAATGTTCCCTGGCACCATAATACACAAGAATTCAATTATGGCACACAGGTACCAGCTATATCCATGCTATGAGCTTGTGCCCTCATGCATTACTGGCTTCCTATAGACTCTTGATGACACAGACGGCAAATCTCTCAATGGGGGTTTCTGCGCACACGTGGCGTGAGACCCCATTCCCACTTCTGCCCTCTCACTGATGTTCTTGAGTCACTTACTTCAGGTACTATGAAATACACAAGCTCTTCCTCATCTATGATATTTTCAAAGTCCCAGTTTTGGCATTTATTTAGAATAATTCAAACTGGAAAAGTAGCACATACGGATTTCTCTAGTGCTTAAAAATACTCCATCGTGGGAGTTTTCTGTAGCCTAAAGACTCGACTTGTAAGCTGTCTAGGTGATATTGGTTGCCATCTGGCTCTCAGTCCCACTCTTTGTTTTCAGTCTCCAGGCCATTATGTCTTTAGTAAATAATCAAACATATTTTGTTCTATTCAATTTCTTTTCTTCTGTTGAATTGTTGATTAGAAGCCAAAGGTTTATTTAAACAGGTGATAACTTTGCTACTTACTTGGTGCGACTGGAACATAGTTTTAGGTCACATCTACATGACAAATGTAGTCTTGTCAAGCAGTCTGAACACACAGCAACAAGGGAAAGTGTTTCTAAGGCTTTGGAAACCTTCTGGAGAGTTCCAATCTAAAAAGAGCTAAGCTTTATTCTCCTAGTTCAGGAGCTGGAGTGGTGGGAACAACTCTGGTTATAAAGTGGGACTGGGGATCGTAGCAGTGGTGGTAAAATGAAACTGGGGTGGGAAGAATGGGAGAAGGAATATGGAGGTGGAAAGGGTGCAACTACCATTCACAATAGACATAGCCTCTTTCAAAAACTATTTTGAACCCCAAACTCACTAGCAAGTCTCAGTGAGTGTTTGGGTAGGCTTGCTCAGTCAGCTTCATGGCCCTGCAGTGACACTCTACCCTTGCCCTTAATGAATCACTTCTCTGCAAATCTAATTCCACAGCAGATTATGGATAAAGCAAGTGGCTGAAAACGTGCAAAAGCTTGAACTTTTTCACTGAAGGAAGCCATGACCACTGGGCTGGGTGCCTTGGTTGCTCAACCTGTCTCCTTTAGCTGAAGCAGTTCAGGCTGGCACTCTTGGAGCGGGAGAAGCCAAATCACTGTTCTGGCTGCCAACCAGAAATGCCAAATGGACAGTGTGTCTTGCCTGCAGGCAGCTGTGATGTTCCTAAGGGGCCAGAGGAATTGTAATGAGACTAGCTACGCAGCAGAGGAAAGGGAAAATTAAGATATATGAGCAAGGAGATACAGACAAAATGGGTGGCAATTGTATCCTTCCGTGAAAAATGAGTTGGGTCATTATTGCGTAGGTCTGAGTAGAATAGCGTTTGAAACCAGTCACTGCTCTCCCCATCCTGAATCTTGTTGTTGTTGTTTTAAAGAATAGTCATTTTACAGTAAACAAACTGCGATAACCCCAAAGCCTTTTCCTCCCTCACTGCGCCAGAGGAAGCTAAGTTTATCCCAAGCATTTCCAAAACTACATAGCTTTTGAAGTCACAGTAATGTGGGGTCAGAAACTTTAAAAAAATAAAATAATAAAGGCCAGTTAGAACTTCAATCCATTTCCACCTTATTCTTGTTTTTATTGCATGCTCTGAAAGAAGTCTGTCTCAAGCCTACACATTTTAACAGGCTGCCAGTTCTTTCCTGCAGCTTTTGCAACTTTCAGCTATTATGCCCCCCATAAGATTATACTTTTCAGTTACAGATAAACATCATAGAATTAAACTCCCACAGAGAAGTCAATATCACTTGACCAGAAAACATCTTTGGAAAACTGCTTGAAATTGTTTGCCAGAAAACTTCTTTCCTAGTGTTTCAGAGCAAATGTCCCCACAAATAACAGATTCCACAGCAACTATAGTATTTGGTCTCTGATTTATTCTGGTACTTGATATATATTGTGTCTTTTGCCCTAAAAGAATTGTTCTTAATTCAACACCACGTCCCTTTAACTTTGCATGAGTGACATGCTGGGGTTACCAGAGTGGGGGTTAAATGTCAGGCTCTCTCCTCAATTCAAGCAGTTGTAAAGGATGGAGAACTTGCACTAAAAAACTACAGAGAACTTGGAGGTTAAATTTTAAGAATAGGTACTGACTTTACCTTCTTGCCTTCATCTGATCCCTATTGTACATTTGAGAGTCTAGTCTGATATTTTAAATTAATTTAAAGTGTTTCACAACACAGAAGAAAACCTTAAAGCCTATGCCTTCATCCTTAAATGAAAAACCCCTTGCAAGCCTTTCCCTCTTTTCGTTAAGCTGCCAATTTCCTATCATTTATTAAAAACTGACAGCCACAAAACAAGCCAGAGAGCAGCATCCCCTTCAGATGTCCAAGGCATATTGCTTACTCCTGCTTTTGTACTTAGTTCCCATTCTAAACAGCAATTAAAAAGCAGACCGATTAGCTTACTATTTTTCCTTCCTTTCCAGTTGTGCCAGAGATGGAGCTGGCAAAAGTCCCAGATTGAGAGGAATCAAAAATATCAAAAGAGGTTGTCTGTGTCTCAATTCTTGATTTGTTCCTTTACTTTTCTCTGACTGCCAACGTACAACAGATAAGCAGCAAACATGAAGGTTGCCAGAGGACAGCAGAGATTTATGAATAAACACTTACCCACTAGCTCAGAAGGTTGCGACTTCTATTTCAACATGAACATCAATATATTTGCCCAGCAACCAGGAGTGTGTAGGAGCGAGTGCTCCTCTGCACTCAAGTTTACTTTGATAGGTACAGGTGGGACCCAACCTGCAAATAACCATGCAAGAGGATTTTTGTCTCTGATCTTAGCGGCATTAGGAATTATGATACTTCCTTATACACCCAGAAACTAGATAAACAAAAGTGTGAGCAATAACTGCCCAAAGCAGTAAGTCTACAGAACAGTGCAATGCTGTTGACAGGCCTTGACTAGGATTTCTGCTCTCAGTGTGGGGCTATGCTCATTCATACAGAGTGTATTCATTCTCCTTACAATCAAATTGCATATCATGGTGCCACACACTATTTCTGTATTCAAGTAAGATCAAAAGCGTGTCAAAGCACTTGTGTTTTGTTTTCTTTTCTTTTCATGAATAGATAATGCATAGTTCTAATTTGAAAACACAAGTACTTTTGTTTGGCATATTTAGGCATGTAGCCAAAATTATTTTATTAAAGGGTAGCATGGGAAATTTCAAATAATATCTATGGGAAAAAATGTTAACTTTTGCTTCAGATATTTTGTGGTTCAATATCCTCATCCTAATTTCAGAATGCATATTTTCACTTCCTTTGTTCTGCTTTCTCTCTCATTCACAGCCCCACCCTGGTAAGGAGAAAAGCGGAGCAGGATGTAATTGCCACAACTTCCTCCATGTAGAAAAAAAACATAACCATCAGAATATGAAAAGTGATTTGTCACCATCTCTTTTCTACTCTTTCCTATGAGCAGCAAGGAGTGATACTAGGGTGGCAACTTCTGGCATCCCATAAAAATATTATAAAAATAGAAAACTAAAACTCTTGTTGACAGTTGGTTCTGGTCAAGGTGTAAAATCTGAAGTGACTATTAAAATATTTGTGTGAGAATATTTCTCATATGTCAATACATTTCTCATATATAGTTTTGTCTTTAACTAGAAGGAGATCTAGCTACTGGCTGTACTTGGAAACTTGACCATTAGAGGAAGCCCTCCTAACTAGAGCATGCTAGCTGGCTTTCTGAAAGCCTCTGTACAGGATAATGCCTCCGGCATTCCAGTCCACCTTAACTCTCCCTTTCCAGATCAGCTCTTCTGATTTGAAATGGCAAATTTCCTTGGTCAGTGAGCAGAGCCTTTGTGGGTGTTTAATGTTGGACCTCTGTGCTCTTATCAGTCATGGTACCACTCCCTGTACTAGGGTGGCCGTGTAGTCCACGATAACCAGTTTGGATTTTTTTCATCTCAAGACACAAAACACCTGCTTGGACATCTATGTGCTTTTCCACAAAATATCACCCACCCAAAAATACCCCACCCCTTATGAGTCTGGATTTCTTGGGAGCCATACAGAAATCAAGACAGTGAAGGTCAAGGTGCACCCCTTTGCCAAAAGACTTGGCCCACGTGCCGTGAGTCAGTAGAAGTTGCATTAGCTGCGTTGGAGAAGACGACATCTGCCAACAGGAAAGAGAGAAGCAATCCTTTAGCAAGACCTTTGGGTATCCCAGGCTGTTCAAGACCTGTAGTAGAAGATGAACAAGTTTGAGCGGAGAGCAAAGGGCCTGCCAGAGAAAGGCAATACTGCAGGTTTGCTCTAAGTGAGATGCAAGGCCCCTGGCAGGGCTTGGTTTGCTCCCACTCACCCATCACTCCCCCTTGTTCCTCAGGCACTGGGTCAAAATAAAGCCACAGCCTGCAATCACGCTGTGAAGCCAGGCACAGTGTGTGGAGGAGGCCCAGCCTGTGTGTAGGTGAGGGGAGTTCTCTGAGGGCTTTCTGGAACAAAAAGGAGCCAACATCTAACGGGTGCTGTGCTCAGCCCAATCTGGTATTCCTAGATATTACAGTATTAGTTATCTTACCACAGGGTTGTTAAGGCTAACATAAGGTTTTTTTTAAAAAAATACAAACAACAAAACCCATCCAACCCTTGCTGAAAGGCAGAAAATACAAGTCATAAATTGAAAACTGTTCCTCCTCTAACTATAACACAACAGATCTCCCCGCAGGTCCTTGTGTAAGAGTTGGAAGAGATATGAGTTCTTCGGGACTTAAGTCCAGATACAGGAAATTGCCTGGAAGGGAGTGAAGTAGCATTTTCCTGTGTAAAACTGCCCCGAACAGCAACTCTCTACCTGCTATATCACCATCTTCATCTCCTAGAATTAAAAGTCTTAAGTTTTCCATTTCGATGACCTGCAGATTGCTGGTGTCACGTTGCACCACACATTGTAAAGACCTATGATAAACGCTCAGTGAAAAGATTTCAGGGTTTTTTAAGTGTCAGCTGGTCTGCGATTTTATCTGTTCAGCTATTGTGTTCAGAGGAACCAGCAGCCAGGCATGGACCTTAAGAACAGGCGCTTAACAGATACAGGTTTATCCTGTTTGCCTACTTCTTGCTACCCTACCCCTATAAATTACTAACACTCCACTAAAATACCGAGGGCAGAAGGTGAACAACAGTCTGTGAGCTCCAACCTGCTGGGAGTAGATGAAATGTTATCAGGTGCTTACCAGACTGTTCTGTCCTGCCCTCACCTCTATGAGGGGACTCCACCTCCCTCTTTGGCTTTTTTGTAGCATCAGTCACTGGTCAGACCCCTCCTTCTCCTCCACTACTTCTCTGTTGTGGGGCCAAGGGAAAACGCAGAGGTTGGCTACCCTTACTCAAATCACCAGCCCTTTCCACCTGTGCTTATGCATCTTCCCACTTTCCTGGCTCACACCTCAGCAATTTAATTGTTGCCCAAAAGCTAACGTACAGTCTCTTCAATCTCAGGCTGAGGTTGTCCCAACTTCTGTAGATGGCTCCGTCTCTGACATGGGTATTACCAAGTCACAATTTGCTGTCCATTTGCACAGGTAGTCATCTATTTTCCAAGGCATTTTAAGGCAACTGCTAGAGTTGAAGGACTGCAACTACTTCTAGAATGCAAAATGGTGAGCTCTGCTGCTAGAAATCTTGTGAAAACTCACAAACAGCTACTCACATTTTAATAGCTCTGGCGTAAGAGTCAGACAGCAGTCGTAAACACCTGTGTTATTTTATTGTAGTAATGATCAATTCTAACACTTCCTGTCTCAGTGCATACTCTTTAAAAGACAGCTCCCTGAAAACATTGCAGCCCCCTAGACTAAACTTCTGTTTCTTTCAACAGCTGTCCAAAATCCTCATTGAATAATACTCTGCTATGCTTTATCTAATTGAAGGCCAGATACCATTGAATTGAAGTCACCAATACTCCACACAAGTACAGGCATCTGCTTGCATAACACAACTTGCTTTCTTGGCTCCTTATCCTTGAGTTCTTTGGACCCGGACCAGTCTCATTATGAGGTGTGTTACAAGTGTAGCAAGTTGTAAAAAGAACATTCTCCTTGTGACAAAGAAGATAAATTGTAAAATTTTTATTGCAAAATATTAAAATAAATTACATTTTACAAAGACTTAGCAAATATTTACATACAGTGTGATTCCAGTGACAATCAGTAACAAAGAACAGACAGACAGGCACATTATGGAGTGATAAGACTCGAAACTGTACAAACTTCAAAAGCCATATGAAAGACAAGTTAATTTTTTTAAAAGGTAAATCCATCACAAATGGAATGAATCCCATGAGGCACAAAAATTACAAGTCTAGAACAGAGTTCTTGATTCTTTTTTTTTCTAGGTCAACAGACTTGTATATTGCTTTTTGCTCTCCTCATCAGTGATGCTTGTCTGTCTCTACACATACTCTCCCAGATCAACTGGAGAAAAAGAATAAATCTCAACATATACAACTGTGTGACCATGGATCTGTTAATCAGTCTATGGTTTTATTTCTGCATGTTTTGTGACATCCATTGCCAGCAACAGATTCACAAATTATTAGTTCAGGAAAATTTATTACACCACTTCTTGTATCTCCTCAGCGATTTCGTACCAGTGTATCAGATGTGTTCGACTGCCTGCTGTGAGATATGTATCTGAAAATTGTGTCCTTCTGGTAAAAATAGGCTTCAATAGCACATGATAAGACCAAGAAGTGTCATAATGTTGTCAGGAAGGATGGGGTTACATAGTCTTCAGTTCTTATAAGGGCTTTTATAGGAATATATTTCTGCTGTCACATTTCAGGATTAATATTTTTAAAATTTTTTTTAAATACTGGCTCATCTTGGCAAAATACATTTCTGTTGTGAAAGTGGACCCATGCTTCACACAATATGACTGGAAATACAATCTAGTTGTAGGCAATAGCTAGTAAGAGAAGTTTCCACTTCTATTTCATCCCTTCCTTACATGTGCTTTAAAGCTTTTTGATTCTTCTTTTGTAAAAATTCCCTTTCCTCTCTTTCCAACATGAGATCTGTCTCACCTATAAAACTAACTCCACAGCATTAGAAGAGCTGTTAACATTATTGGTTAACCAAATGAAACCTCACATGGCATCCAAAAGAAAGTGTTTCCAGGTTGAACAGATAACTCAAATAACTACAAGACCTTACTAGGTAGCCCTGGGGAGTTCAATCAGAGGCACTTTTGGGGGTTAATAATTCAAAATTCAACCTGGACACCCCTCTAACTCACTACATGTAAATCTGAGGGCAGAAAAAAACATTAATTTAGATCCCCCAGGCAGCTGCTTCTCTCAATATACGGAATACAGGCAGGCAAAAAGCTGTCTTGCTTAGCACTTCAGCAGTTCTGAGATGGCACCATCATTTAAAAAACCCTGGGAAATGGTTCCGCTTTTTGGAGAGAGACAGTATGAAAGCTATACACCTACTAAACCCCTCCAAAACATGAAAACCAAAGAGGGCTAACAAGACCAACTGTGTTGGCCCCTGTGTAAAAAGGATTTCTTTTCCTTGTTGTAGGATTACACTAAGGCACATGGTGGGATGTCACGAGGACAGTTTTGTGAGGTGTGATCATGTTTCACAAAAAAAAGCAGGGATATGGTACTTTGTTTTAATAAATGTTAACTATTATTTTATATCCCATGATACTTATTATGCAGAATTATAGTCTATGCTGACTACACTGGGAAAGGCCAGAGAGCCACATCAACTTGATAATATGAAACAGATCCCATCCATTCTCAGCTCTGGCGTTTAAGTGCACTTCGCTACAGAGAATGGAGAGTCTGGGTTCCAGTGTGCAACATCCCCTCCCAAACAAAGCAGCCAAGCCAAGTGTCTGCGTTATATTATTTCTGTATTAAAGAGAAACTTTTCTTTTTTTTTTTTTTTTCAAATGAAGATTGGTCCATGCTTTTCCACTTCATATGCTTTCAGCAAGCCTTTTCTCTCCTCACCATCCTGTAGCTTTCTGTCACCAAAGCTTTGAACTTTGCATCAATAATGGAAGACAAGTTGGAGGATAACAAAAGCTACTGAGTGCTTTCTCATTTTCTTTTAAGCTAATGTGCACTTTTTTAAACAAATCCAAAAAAAGAGAAGTCTAGACTTGCTCCACAAGCATCCTGTGTATCATGTATAGTCTTACCTACCATTCCTTACAGTTACAAGGTACAGCTGATAACCACAACCCTTCAGATATATAGAAATGCTTGGAGGAATTTTAAAACAATGGGGGTGGGGATGTCTATTAGAAGTAAATCTGAATTATCTCTATAAGGCCTCCCCCTCTTTCCTGCCAGATACAAGTTAAATTCATCAACCCACCTCTGCTCCAAATAGCAGTAATACAACAAAATTTTATTTCAAACTAGAATCCCTCTTCAGTGTTTTTATCATAAAATTGAGATTAACTACCAAATCAAATTATGTTGATTCCACATTTTTTCCCAGTACAACAGAGTTGGCCCTAGCCTTGTATTCACTTTCAATTAGGAAAAAAAAAAAAGTCACGTATGTGGAAAATTCTGAAAATAAATGAATAGACAGTCCCTTGTTTCACAGTAGATGACTTCAAAAACTTTCCATCAACAGGCTATCCATCCAGAGTGCCAGTTTCCCAGATGTCCTCCTTCTTCTGTGGAACAGGCCAGCAATTGAAGCTGCAGCCAATATTTGCAGTTATTAGAAATATCTAGTAATTCAAGATTAGCATTGCAAGATTCCATATGCTCTACTTACAGAGTTAGTAAGTCTGCCAGCACTACACCAAAAATGAGAATAAGACAACTTTTAACTATTCACTGAACTTTGGAAACTTTCAGACATACTGGAATTACTTAAATACTGTAAAACTAAACAGAACAAAAGAACTTGATATGTTAAGATTCAAAGGCCTTGACTATTTTGTGTTCCAAGTATGTTGGATACAACTGAAGTCAATACCTTTTGCCAACATGTAATCAAGAAGCCTCATTGGAAAGAGTTGTCATGGTTAACACACAGATACAGAAAAAGAAAGGAAAATACAACCATGGTATAACTTTCTTTGCAGTCAAAACTATTTGGACATAAACGTTATGAAGACACATACTTCCTTCGCAGTGAGAAGCCCATCTCCAAGCCAAAAGGTAATACTTTCAGGAGCTTAGAGACTAAGTTTCTTCTTAAAAGGGCCTTATGGCCTGAAGTCACTTGATTACATCTCCATTTGCCCATGATTTGACATTGCCCAGCTTTCTTGAAAGTAGGATAGAATAACCATTGTATATGCACATAGGTCATACTTTAAACCAAAACAAATAAGTCTAATCAACTGTTTCAAAAATCATCTCTCATTCAAGTCTACTCTGAAGTACCAAGGCAGGGAGGAACATCAAATAACAATACTGATTGACACACTGCACAGCTCAGCAGCAGTGCTACAGGTCCCTTCTGACTAGCATTAGAGCATTTGGAGAATCTGTGCCTCCCAAGGTGTTTTTTTTCCTCAGAAGAACAGTGTCAATAAAACTTCACCTGTACATAGACACAAGGTTCATTCAAGTATTTCCTCTAGGAAATGGACAGTGGAAGGACACTTTCAACATTAAAGAAGTTCATTACATCCTGCATCACATATGCTTTGATCAATACCTCTTCCAGTCACTTCATAACAGTTCTGGGGCTGATGTGCAGTTTAGCAGTGCAATTGGTGAGCTTCATCCCAGATGATTCTTCCTTGTTAGAGCGCTCCTTCTCAACCATTCCTTTGGAATTCTTAGCTTTATTTATGAAATTACAATTCAGTATAATTTGGCAAGCACTGACATATTCTAGACAGATGTTTCAGATGCTTCCTCCTCGGTCTGCCAGCACAGCTCAGCTCAGATCTGTGTGTCCCGGTATTCCATCTAAAATTTTTCATTAAGAACAACTACTAGTTGCACCATTATTATTTTTGTTACAACAACTTTAAAATGGGCAACTTCTGAGAAAAAAAGCAAACTCCTCTTTTTCATTTGTGATCAAAGCAAGATTCAAATCCAGGTTTTCAGAGGTGAAAGGCTAATGGAGTAACCGAACACGTTTGATGCCCAAAACAGTCTCTTTGCAACAGTACAGTTACACTCCCAAACTAATTCCTCAATGAAATGCATAAACACAGAGCAGGTCCAGTGTATTAACTAGTCTTTTCTTTCCTACTTTGTTCAAGAACCATAAAATCCCAAGTAGGAACAGAACTTCAAATTCAACTGTTATTTTACAAATTTTTCAGATAAGCAAAGCTGATGGGCTCAGAAAACAACTTAGAATGGGAAACGGACACTGGAATTTATTAGTTTGGGACTTGCTTTTGTTTTCAAAGAGACAAGAGAAGCTGCAAAAATGTGCTTTTCTCCTTGCTCTGTTACTTTGTTCAATATGCACTGACCACTTTCGAAAACCATTGTCAAACATGCTTCACGTTGCAGCCTTCACATTGCTTACTGTATTGTATTCATTCATCAGTTGTTCGTAAGGCACAGAAAGTTCTAGCTCGTTATTGGTAAAGGTAGATTCATCTGAGGACGGGAATTTCACCAGTTTTTTTGCAGTTTCAGATTCCTCTGTGAGATTATCATCCATGGAGGATTTTGACGTTTCCTCATCATCTGACGTATCTTCCTCTTCACCATCATCTTCATTTACAAATGTTATATTGGCATTCTCAAATATTAAGGGTCGATAGTCTCTGGAATCCCACACTTCACCTTCTTCCTCACTAATCCTGTCAAGCTGGTTTACAAACATGGTTCCTTCCAGAGGGCTGTCTCCAATATGCTTATCATGCAGGGGTCTCAGTACATGACCATTTTGTATGTCCAGGGAAGTCTCACTGTACTCAAATGACTCTGTCTTTGTGTAAGTCACCTGGGCATCTATACTGGCATTCTGCATATTTTGTTTGGCATTTTCTACTTTAATAATTAGGTCATTGTTTGTCTTCAGGGCCTTCTTCCCAATCTGCTTAATAAGATCATTGTAGGTCTCTTCCTTCTTTGAAAGGAAGCTGAAGATGTTGACATCTTTTGATGTACCCATTTGAAGGGGTTTTTTAGACCGAGGATGACTGTCAAATGACTCTTTTCTTTTTTTCCTCCGTTTCTTGATTGCTTTGTGGACTTCCACAAACATACTGACCTTCCAGTTAACAAAGAGTGAAAGCCACGCTAGTCCCAGATAGATCCATAACTCCACAAAATATCTGTAAAGGGCATGATAATTTGCATCTGGATTTACACCTACAAAGAATTAAAACCAAGACCATTACTGAAAGAAGACTCACACTTGATAAACTTTTGACATTACGACCCCGAAAATTACTCTCTTCTACACTAACACAGCCCAGTTGCTTGAGCACTGCTCTGAGAGGTGGTAAGCAGGGATCTGAAACCCTTTGGACAGAAAGAGTTGATTTCAGGTCTTTCCCTTCTTGGCTGCATGTATTATGACCACTAGATTACAACATCAAATGGAAGCATATTTATCCTCTCCTTGAAAGCTATAAAAGTGAACTTCTTTCCTCTTTTAAGAATTCTCTTTGACATTGAGGTTTGGATATAGGTACCTTCTTTGAGGAAAAGTTTCAGAATTCCACTTATATAGACCATCTTCAAAGCCCTGAACAAACCAGTGGATTTTAGAGAAAGAGAGGATTTAGGAAGGACACTCCCAATAGGCTCAGCATTTCCTGTTGACTAGTTGAAGACAGCTGCACAGACAGCATTGTCCGTTACTTATGTGCTCTGCTTAATATACTGGAACACCTTCAAAGGCCATCAGCTGAGGCTAAATCAGCAAAAGGATGCCACTCTTGCTTTGCTGGCTTGAAAGGCATTTTGTTTAGTCTTATGTGGGGGGAGAGAAGATGGACTGTTCCCCACAGTTGTCATGGTGGGTAACTTCTGGTCTGAAATAGGGACCTGGGACACCTGAAAAAGTTACGAACTCCAGAATTTCCCTCCCAATTTAGTCCATTAAAGGCCTTAGGTACCTAAACTAAGATTAAAGAGCCTGTTCTAGTCCAGATCCAGTCTAGATCAGTACCCAGCTCTGACTGAATCTTCCATTCAGAAGAATGTTTTAGAAAAGCTTAGAAATCACCTTTTTGAGTTAAGAGTTTGGAAATAGAATTGACACACTGTGCAGCTAGTGAAATAAATGAATCAAATACAATTACTGACCAGCAACAAAATCTCCAAATCCTATGGTGGTGATAGTGATGAATGAGAAATAGAGGCCTTCAATGTAATCCCATCCTTCAGTCACCATAAAGACAAAGGGAGGAATAACCAGATGGACTAGGACACCCCAAACAATGAAAATAGCTGTGCACGTAATTTGTGCTTTCCTCTGTAAAGAAAGAAGAAAAAAGTCAGGGAAAGATCTCCACATTTTCTTTTCCCATCCATGACACCAAGCATCATTTCACTGTATCAGACATTTCAGAGTTTTTTGGTAACAGTTAATCAGCCATAACTAAAAGTCACTAATTGACAAAAATACACAACTAGTTTATCTTTTTTTAATGCAGAACTCACTATTCTTACAACTACTTGCTCAAACAGGATTATTTCCTTCTGATTTTCTCTCACACCCTTGAAAAGTTTAAGGAGTTCCTGATAGTTTTAGAAATAGGCATAGGAAACAGACATAGCACTCTAGTCTAAAAAGCACCTATACCTCTGATTTTCCTTTTGTTCATTTCAGTATAGAGAATTCACAAGTGTTTAAGAGGCTCCTCTCCTATTTATGCCTCCTACTCTTTGCCACTCATGTAAACTCTGCAGGAAGCTGCAAACACATGCATTTCACCATAGTTTTCTATTTCAGAAAATACAACAAAAAACAAACAAAAAACCCAAACAACAAAAAAACACCACCAAAAAAGCCAACAAAAAGCCACAAGCAAAAACCCATAAGCTGGTAACTCAGAACACAACACTATTTTCCAGTTGGTTCACTGCACAGAAGGAAGTACTCATGCTAGCATAGAAGCAGGTGGGAACAAAGCAGGACAGCTTATTTCAGTGCCAGAAGAGCTTGCATGGAATGTCTGTGAAGTGGAGCCTCACCTACATTTGTTCTACAGGTTTCTAATGTAAAGAGATACGTGTCTCCATAGAAGCTGCAAGACCTGTATTTAGTATGAAAGGTTTCTACAAGATCTTTTTTGCTAAAACTTCTCGTAGTACTAACATATCAGACCCAATCCCCCTTTCAGTTATTTCTATGCAACACCATTTGAGAAAATTCATATTTGTGCAAGTGTTCATTCACCAAGATTAGCAGGTAAGTTAAGAAGTACAAGCTTAATTCATTCATCAAAAATACACAGCACAAGGGTAAACAAGAGAGGGGCTTACCAGGCTTACTCCTCTTTTTGTCAGAAACTGGCCCAGCCT
Organism: Chaetura pelagica; assembly: GCF_000747805.2. Taxonomy (NCBI): domain Eukaryota; kingdom Metazoa; phylum Chordata; class Aves; order Apodiformes; family Apodidae; genus Chaetura; species Chaetura pelagica. Next base: position 377,982 of record NW_009952106.1, on the reverse strand, counting down.
CTTGGCACGTCCTCCAAAGAACTTCCCCAGAGCACTAATCCATGTCAAACAGAGAGGAACTCCAAAGAGCCCATAAAATATGCAGAAGAGACGCCCAGAGGGTGTCTTTGGAGAAACATTTCCGTAACCTAAAAACAAAGGGATAAGTATGTGCATGGTCTGTTCTTGTTGCAGAAAATTCAAGGCGATTCTCCCTATATACCAAAAAACATCGCATGGGCTTCTGCTGTATTACCTCCCCATCTATGAGAGCTTTATTCCAGCTGCTGATCTTCTGAATCTGGATACCTTCCAAATATATTCTAGCAAACGTGTTCCATTAATGCAGGCTGAGAAGATTGCTGCATTTTAAGTGTTTCCTAGATTTTGTGCAACTTTTTCTTGAAAAGATGAGACGAATATTAAATAAAGCTCCTCCTGATATGATTTCCCAACCTTGAGCAGCACTGTTAAAAACTTGATTGAATCAATTTTATAGAATAAAATCTCAAAATTCACCCCGAAGCTCCCTTCCATATGTGAAAGATACACTATATACATTTAGCTTCTGACCTTGTACATCTCCAGAGTAAGAGTTTGTGAGTTAAGTGCAAGGTGAGTTGCGACATGGCAAGGTATTTCAACTGAATTTATTTCTTTGCTGGTCACAGAACCCAACAGGGCATTGCCAACTCAGGTTCTAAAATCAGTAGCCTATTTTCTGAACTTCTGGCAGATCTTTCTTATTTAGGTGTGTTCCTGACTTCAACTTTTTGTCAGATGTTATAATATAATCTGGATATTACAAGTCTCAAATAATAAAGAAAATCAGAGTACTGCATACAGTTGAACAGTAAGACTTCCATTCCTGTACACCTCCAGCCTTTGCTGATTATTTTGCATTCCCAGAGTTGTTTTTGTTTTGGTTTTGTGTTATAAGTGTAGCAACACTGTGTAGCAAAGATTTTTCTATCAAAGACAAAGGCAGATGATGTTGAACTCTGAAAATCTGTACATCTAAGAAGGAAGAAGTCTTTCAGTGCAGAGGGTTTTACAAGCACAAATCAGTAGTGAGATTTAGAAGATAACACTTGCTCTACTTTGCCTTCATCAGAAGATAGATAAAAAGTCTAGATAGTTCTGTGAGCCAAGAACACTGGTAAATCAGTAGCTTAAGAGGATGCATGTGAGTAACAGGTCAGCTATACAAAAACCTCATATGCACATACCTTAATTATTAATTAGCCGTATGGAATGTTTTGTAATATTTTTCTTTGGGGATTTTATTATTTGGCATTTAAGTGCACAACTTAATGGAAGTGGAATGATCCCAGTCATTCATAACAGCACCTTGAATTTGTTATTTACTGGAAAGGCACACACTTCTCTTCTGTATACCCATGGAGAGAGTGCCAAAACCCCTGCGTTTTTTCCCCTCTGTGAACCTGACACACAAATGTAAGAGTACAAACACACTAGAACATACAGAAGACTAGGAAAGCTGACACAGTACTAGACATACCAATTGTAGTGATCACAGTAGCAGCAAAGATCACAGCGTTAGGCCAGTTCCAGTTGTTGAAAGTATTGTTCCCAGTGATGGCAACGCCCTGTCCAGCAGCATTTGACACAACCTGTAAGAAAACAGTTTACAGTCATTCTCGGAAAATCCCGGCAGCCTGAAAAAGAAATGTGTCTGTCCATCTCAGATTTTCCCCCTTTGTTCATGCTTTTAAAATAACTAATTTTTTTTGGTGAAGGCTAGCCGAGTCTACTCACTAACAATTTTGTTAAATATTAAAAACTTGCTTCACCTAAGTAATGCAGGTGCTCTGATTTTTAACCAGAAGGTTTTAATTAGATAAGCTTTTACTTGATTTACCAGTTTCACTCAAATGGATCTCTTCCAGAGACCAAACACACTCCTCCAGACTGAACAAGCATTTAACCTCCAGTGCAGTTCTTGACTGTAGTTTACTATTAGGGGCATCTTCAGAGCTACTATCCATTTCAAAACACTGTTACGTGCCTCAGCTCGACCTGGGTATGAGCAGGACGTCAGAGAATCCTTGGCAAAGCTAGTGTGAATAATGTTAATTCACCTGCTGTCCCTGGCAAAATCAAGTAATATACAAGCCAACGTAAAACTGTACTTTTCAGCAAAGAGAGACAAATTAACACTTCTCCAAAGTATTTCATGCAACAGGACTCTAATCTGGACCCTTCCTTTCCCATCTTTGAATCTAGTATGCAATGACTTACAATGTTTTAGGAAAGCAAGTGTAGTTATTGGCATTTCTTAACATCTGTTCAGGTTTTCAGGCACTCAAGAATTATTAGCCATCTTCACCATTTTCAGGAAGCCTTTTGTAGGACAGGACTTGGAATGCCCAGCCTCCCACTGTCTTGCCAGAATTAGACTGTAGAAAATGCATTGATTAAAAAAACCCTAATTACTATTTAGTGCAGAAAATCAAAGTTTCAGATCAAAACCATGCATCTTGCAAATTCTGACCTGCATTTCTACCTCCTTAAAGTGAAAAAGTAGAGGTATTTCCAATATTCCTTCCTAGAAATCCCTAGTTATTTAAATCTTTGCTCTGTTGCATCATGTTGCAGTTAGTGTTCTCAGGTTACTCAGCTCTTCTTCCCTTTCAGTGTAAACCAACATTGTCAAGAGTTTTTTTCAGAGGCTACATCTGTGAGCAGTGAAGGTATCTGCAAAAGCTGCTTCATAACACTATCCCACTTACTATGTGTTTCCCTCAGTAATGTTGAATGCAAAAAATATCTTGAGCTAAATAGCTATATATGGAGGCAACATACTTTTTTTTTTTTTTTTAATAAACATGACAGGTGAGGTTGATCTTAAATTAGTAAGAACTTAAAGGTACCTACAACAAACTCTTCCTCAACTCGTCACCCCTTCCTTCCTTCCTACTTGATTAAGATCTGATCTTGGACCCAGCAGAGACTCAACACAAAGTTCAATCATTACTCAAAACATACACAAGTTAACACAGGTTTTAATTATTCCTGACTTATTACATATCACCACCCTCCTCCTGTAATAAAAATGCCCTCAAAGTGAATGTATTGTGGATATACAAGATGCAAACAATTTAATTAAAAATGCACTTTCAACACACAAGCTATTACAGAAGATAAAAGGAGAAGCATTGAAAGTGAATGAAGGTACAGAACTAGATGTTTCTCCTAGTGAACTCGATGTGTATGTAGTCTTTCCATAGCCTACAGGCTCTAGGTAGAAAAGGATACAGACATAGTTCTCACTGAGGCAGTGATTTTTCATAAGAAAGCAACATTGAAATGAGAAGTAACCCTAAAATGGGCAGGTCGAGAGCAGACAAGTAAACAGACAACACCAGCTCCTTCCAAAAGACATATTTCAGGAAGCTACAATGGATCACGAGAGTTCATCTGAGTAGAGACCAAAGTAACTTCATCCATCTATGATTTCTGCCAGGGCTTGCAGATGAACTTCCTAAAAGTCCCAAAGAACATCCAAAGTACCTGCCTAATAGACACAAGCTGTATACTATTATCTGAGAAAAGATACCACAACTTTTTCCACTGCCCAGCAACACCGCACTAAATGTTCTATCAAACGCCAGTTCTCCAGTCATTTTCCATCCTGTAAGTGCACTTGGATATTTTTTTTAATTGTTATTCCCTCACAGAGCAACTGATCTCATAGAGACTCACTGAAGTATTCATTTCCATTGTCACTGGGCCATGATCTCATTGCATTACTCCACCTTCAGACCTGAGCTAATGAGCTCAGTTTCTCAGTACATAGTTACTATAAGCTCCACCAATGTTTGAGGTCTAGAGGTGTGAAGGGGGCCCAGACCCAAGAGGAAGATGCTGCTGGACTGAGTAGCACACAGCTGCCATTCATACCTGGGCAATTACCATTCTGGGGGAAAAATGGCCAGCCCTCAGAGTTATTATTTAGAGAACCACAGATCCTCTCCAGACAAAGCTACCACTCTTCTATCCTTATTTGCACACAGTCATCACCCAGTAGGGCATAATTATCTATGATCTGTAGTCTAGTCTTTCAAGTTACCTTATGCCTGCGATAAGTCCAAATGTGCATTGCTGCACACAATATATATCCCAGCTGCAGAAACAAAGATGGTCACAAAACATGCTTAGATAGCTTTGGTGCAGTGGGAACCATGTAGCTGCTTTCCAAGCAGCAGAACTCTTGCCCATACTGAAATAATTAATTATTTTGGTTTCAACAATCAAAGCAACTGGACACTAAACTGAACAGCAAACACAGGTTTTTTGCTTGGTAAATCTGTTAGGCAATCTCAGAAATGCCTTTATTTTCATATGCTAGGGTACAGAATGCCCAAATTGCCTGTGCTACTTTTGCTAAACTACATAAAATTTGCTCTAAAAAGCCTTTGAATGGGAAAATAGGCAGCGAGGAAGAAGGAAGATAAGTGTTCTTAATATCTTGAAAGATGCAATTTAGAAACTATCTTTTCAAGTATGGCCAAATTAAAAAACTCTGAACTTACACATCTCCTTAAACCCCACTTCACAACAGTTTGTACTGATAGAGGAAGGGCTATTTTCAGTCAAATTACTTTTCTCTCTCACTTCCCACCATCCAAATTCTCCACTTTGGAAACTGAAAAAAAAGAACACCTAGAGCTCCTTGGAGCTACTGCTGACAGTACGCAGACTTGCATTTGCATAGGGAGATTTCAAATATGCATAAAACCAATACACATTCCAATGACATTAACACAAGTAGAAACTAGGTTGCTACCTGAACATAATGAAGTTGAGAATTTGCTCAATTTGCAGGTGCTTCCCCACAGTTCCTTCTATATTCCTCTATGAGTGCAGGGGGACAGCCTACCATCATGCCATGGGTGGCAAGGGAACTTCTGCTCAGACACCTCCTTCCCCTTTTTTCCTCACCAACTTCAGGATCTCCACTCCAGCACAGCACACCTCTCCAGCTCAGCTTTTCCCACATTGCTCTCTCTGGTCTCAGGTCTTACATCAGTTCTTTCATATGTCTAATCGCAGAGGCCTCTACTGTCTCTCTAATGGTTCAGCCCTGGCTACCTGAGCTGGAGGAGCTTTCAATAGCTTCTTCCAGAAGCCAACCCTGGGGCTCCTCCCCATTACCAAAAAGCCTGCCAAATCAAAACAGCACACTCAGATCCCTCTGAGCCTTCTCCAGGCTTAACAGGCCCAGGTCTCTCACCCTTTCCTTATGGGAAGACTGGAGCATCTTCTAGTTCTTTGATAACCTTAGTGACTCTTTGCTGGACAGGCTCCATCATATCCCATGTCTCTCTTCTATTGGGGACCCCAGAACTGGACATAGTACTCCAAGTGTGGCCTCACCATAACAGAGTAGAGGAGAAGGATCAACACCCCCCTCCACCTGCTGGCAATGCTTTACCTAAGGGCTCCCAGGGTGCCTTTAGCCACCTTTGCTGCAAGGGCACTTGCTGGCTGCTGTTCAACCTGATGTCCACCAGGTACCCCAGGTCTTTTTCTGCAAAGCTGTTTTTCAGTTAGGAGGCCCAACGTGTACTAGTGCAGGGATCTACACATGGTTAGTGGTGTTACTCTAAGAGTTAGGGACAGCAAGAAAGCCGAGACACAGGTTTTGCATACCAAGCAGGAATAATTTGATATTTGGCCCCAAATCCTAGACACTTTAATAAGGATTAGTTGGGTCTGATAACGAGCAATAGAAAGTAAGAAGGACTTTATGCAAAGGATATTTATAGCCAGATAGACCAGACTAAAGATACAAGACAATAAACAGACTATATAAACTAGTGCAGCAGATCCTGCCCCACAGACACCTTATTACATACAAGAACAGCCAGATATCGCTCAGTGCCAGGTCTCTTTTGAAGATGTCCTGGTTTGAGCCAGGATGATGCCACTTTTACTGATTTTTTTTCCTTCAGTAAGCTTTATTTTAACTACTTGCAGAGTGTTCCAACTCAGATTGATAACAGTGGAATGTTTTTCTGGGTATCCAAGGTCACATCTTTACTCTGACGGTTCAGACATTACGGGGAGATCTATGACCACCCCCCCCCCACCCGGTAGGAGGCGGAGTTAGACAGACAGCAAAACTAGCCAGAGATATTCCCTTCCATATATCTATGTCAGCTCAGAGGAAGGTCAGAGATCACAGAAGGCATCTTCCTTCCTGCTTCTTCTTCCCTTCTCTTCAATCCATGGCCGGGGTCCGGGGAGGACTCCATCCATCACCATTGACTCCCAGGCTCGAGGTCTCGTGACCCTCACCACTCTGTGCTCTCTCCAGCAGCAATCCAGGACTTTTTGGGACTGTTCACAGCTCAGGAGATGCTGGGGGAGTTGCTTGGGGTGGGGGGGAGGTGGGAGGCTTTTGCACATATCTGAACATATTTGTAGATAATTGTATATACTTTCTTTTATCATTAGTGTTTAATTAAAGCTGTGTAGTTTAGTTTTCAACCCAGAGCATCTCTCTCTTTTTCTCTCTCTCCTTCACTACCTGGGTGGGAGGGGGAGGGGATCAAGAGCATTGTTGTCGAACCTGAGCCAAACGGTGACAGAAGAGGATAAAGCTTCCGATGTTATTCAAGACACTCCCTGGAGATCTGACACAGAAGTCTAATGGTAGTTTTAAGCTTCTCTCAGTGGTATGAATGATTCTTTTCTGAAAACGCTAAGTGTTTCTTCATAAGAAAGGAGATGTAATTGAACTATTAAGCCCGAAATCAGAACTGGCGGCTTTCATTCTACTCTCAGAGAATTACCATGTGCATAAAGAACCCTCTCAGCTGGTTGCTGCATCAAAAAGCAGAGGCCATTAAAGAAATAACTGATGCATCATTTCAAGACTGATAGGCTTTGTCCCCACTTCTGATTCTGAAAGGATATGGAGTAATTTTGCTTCTTTCTCCAGTTCTTTTAAGCCAGGATGTAAACATTTAATGCACAGAAAAACACTGAGAATTACAGATTTACCAAGTATTTCAGGGACCTTCCTACAAGGAATAAAGCTTCAACAGCAATTTCTTCTCACATTGACATCTAAATCCTTTATACAATTTGAAGAAAAGAGAAAACTGTGAAGTAACCATCCAATCATGGGTGTGGGTGCATACAATACCAAAAACTTAGCCAATTGTAATAAAATTGTTCAGGATAATAAGGACTAAATTTATAACAATGAGATTAAACTATACTGCTCTTCATCTTTAAGCAGATTTTAGTTGTAATCAAGTCCAGCAGGACAAACAGCTGAATTGGTACAGTAAGTAAAAAATAAAAGAAAATAAAAATTTTAAAAAATCAAGAAAAAGGCTTAAAGTAACTCTCAAGCTACTTTAAAAATTAAAAATAAAAATATCCATGCAGATTGCACAGCCTTCTCCTTGTCCTCCCAGTTACCTGGGTTTTCTGGCTTCAGCTGCAAAGCTGCAGTAGCAGTCAGCTGTTTATAATAATCAGATTTTTAAATGCAATCAAAAGACAATTAATTGTTAATGTTTATCTTTCAAATAAGAAAAAAATTGAGTCACGTGTTAAGGCTATCCAGTCATTACAAAGTTCTGCTGACACAGGCCACATTATCTCAGGATTACATGTAAATAAAGAGAAAAGACACCCTCTCAGCTAGTATCCTTTTGAAGGAAAAAAAGTCTACTGGTGGTCACAGCTATATGGACAGAACAACTCCCTCAGCCTCATCGTGCAGACAGGCAACATAGTTGCTGTGGTCAGAAATTTCTTGCACTGTTGGCATATTGCAGTTTGACATCTGCTTGCATACTAAAAGCAGCCAGAAGCTATTTCACAGACACAGTCTGAATTTGTAAGTATTTCTAGCTAGATACAGCTGTCATAGCTCACCTACTGAATTAGTTTGTGTGTCTAGTTTTTAAGCAACAAATGTATATTTAATAATAATAATTAATAAAAAATGCCAAAATCTATTGGTTTGAGTTACAGTAGGAGGAGAAAAATAAAAGGTGAAAAAAAGAGAGAAAAATAAGAGATTTAAAGACAGCTGCCTTCCTCCCAATATCCTTCCCCTTCCCAATGTGTCCTGAAAGAACAGAGGATACTGTGCACCAGAGAAAATATTTTCCTCACTAAAGCATCTTGGCAGCTTAGGGGTTGGGTAAGAAAAGGGAAATTTTTTTTTGAAGCCAACTATAAAACTAAGTTTTTACCAATGAGTAAAATACAAAGAAACTACTTCCCCCAGTTACTTTTCATGCCCAGCTATATGAGGTACATACATGTAATGAATAATTTATTAAAATTTTCCATTTGAGTTCTCAAAAAACCTGCATATTAACCTCTATATTCTTGAGATTAAAGTATTTCACCTCTATTCCCAGCCTTCACTTCCAAAGCCAACTGTACTACTGCTAAGAAAATCTTGCTATGCCAGGATGCTCACTTTGGTAGCCAGAGACAAAGCGTAGCAGAGCTGCAGAAACATGAGAGAATACACACAAGGTTAAATAATTTAACCAAGGCAGCAGAAAGAGCAGCTATTCCAATATCATCTTTAGGAGGGCTGCTATACACTTGTCTGTGCATGGAAAAATCAAAGCATACTGCTTCTTGCAGAGAAAAAAAAAAATCATTTTATTTTTAGAATACAAAAAAACACAGCCTAGAATACAAAACAGGGGCACCTTATTTGGACAATAGTGTTTCTGCCAACCATTTGGCACCTGGCATCTTATGTTTAGTATATAATCAGCTCAAGGCAAGAGTACAGATTTGTGGCAGTTCCTGCTGTCCTTTTTTTTTCATCCCCATCTCTAGTGTAAAAAGACAGGCTTATCCTGATTGCTGCTCACTTGGACTCAGAGTTCCCAGCTGCCTGAAACATGCTGGCATATGACCAGGGCCAGCACACTGGGCCAAGGGAACAATCCTTTCAAGCTGCCTTAGCCACTTGACAGTCTCTGCAGGACTATGCTAACCAGCAGGACTTTGGATAACTGACCTTTCACTTCCCCCTCAGCATTATCTGTGTTCACAGTATGAATTTAATGTTTGTCAGGACAAGAACCATGCCAGATGTAAAAAGAAGTCTTTTAGCTGAGTCCTGGATTTCCTACTTCACCTTCTATGGGGAATGGTTTGCGACCTTTTTTGTAGAAAGAAAAATAAGACAAGTGAACCATATTGTGTCAGTCTAACAGGCAACACCCTTGTGTCTTGCTAACCTGGGAAAGTTTTACTGGCCTTTGCTGACCTATGCAGAGAGTTGGAAGGTGGTTGGGGCAAGAGGTGCAGGATATGACTCAGCAGCACCTGCATTAGAGAAGGATGGTGGGATTTAATAAATTCCACATTTATTAAAGAGGACATCAGTTGACTGTGCAAGTCAGATTCCAGATCAACTGAGCATGTAGGAGTCAACCTGCAGTCAATCTGCTGTGCTGTGCACTGCAGTTTTTCCCAGCTGGCCTACCCCAAGAGTTGCTAGGGTCCCTAAGACTCTCGCTGATCCTAGAACTTGTATAGTCTTACTTCAACAAATGTAAAATCCAAGGCAGAAATTGCTTGTTTCTAACAACACATTGGGGTTATGGCCAGTAGCCACCTATCACAAGGTCAAAGCTGAAATGGAGTAAAATAATAGGAACTAGTCACTGGGGGATGAATGTTAACTTTTATTTGTAAAAGAATAAAAATATCCACAACCATAATTTTTGGTGTTGATAGATGTAAATAAATAACTAATCTAACCAAAAGCATACATGAACATTACCTGAAAAGCTAAAGAGATCAATATGGGTATACAGGATTCTTTCCCCCTTATCTATGAATTGAACTAGAGCAAAAACAGAAATCAGAGCCTGGAAAGCAAGTGTTAGTCCCAGTGTTTACATTCCTGCATAGATCAACTACAAAGAGCAGAGGACAACTTTTCTCTTTGCTGTCATACACTGCATTCATAAAATGGTTGATTAAGTGTTATTGCAACTAAAAAACATATTTTGAATTTTTCAATCAACAGTTTAATCTTAAAATACAGCTCCTATCAAAGGGCAAATTTTGAAAATTCCCACTTGGGAAAAAAAAATCCTGGCAAAATATGGGTTTACATACTTCAGGGCAGGGTTTTCTTTCCAGCAATAAGAAGATTTAAACCAGAATATGATGGTGCTATCACACTCCTACCAATACAGCAGATAAAAATTTATATCTTGTCAATTTTCCAGTGCCTTCAGAGAAAGGAGAATGTAAATAAGTTTTCCTCAACTCTTCTTTTAAACTGCTTCAGCATATCAATGTTTGTCTTTTTTAAACAAGGCAATTATAAAAGGTATCTACATTTGCTAAAAGTGTTTTTAAATGATCCATCAGTATTTTAGCACATAAAATAACAAGATACATAGGGAGGTCAAATGCACTGTAGATACCACATTTTATCCAAAAGATTATAAAACAACACATAACTTGCTTTGCAGAGAAAGTTTACCTGATCTTGTTGATTTTGTTTACTCAGGCAATTTCTCAGTGTTTCATTCTATTCATGCAACAGTGCTTCTCAGTGCATAAATGAATTACAGAACCAAGACACACTATTGCTTTCCTTTCATTACATTTAACTTTGGTTTGTCAGCAACTTGGACTTCCATCTAAGCATACTTTTTCCTACTTAATAGAGCCTCCAGCACATGCCACTTCATATAGAGCTGTCCCTACATCTAAGCCTGATATTTTAAAAATGCACGTAAATACATGCCTGGTGTTCACATTGCATAGTTTCATGGTTTTGTTATATAACAGGACAGCAAACAAGACATCGTTTGTCTCTCTTGATTTAGAATATGCATGCCCAGAGGGTTTTTATGTGTATTTTGGTCTTGACTTCTCAATTAGGCCACACTGTCACAATTCTCTATTGGTGGTTTGTTTGGTTGGTTTGGGTTTGTTGTTGGTTTTTTATTAGAGCTGCGTATTCCTTTAAATTTTTTATGATCAGCCAGAAAAGCTGAACAGGCTGTGTAGTAAGAACACCTGAATATCACCAGCAGTAATCATACAGCCAGGCATACAAGATACTACAAAACAGAGAAACACAAAAGGGGTCTTCAGTGGAAAGAAAACACTCTTGACTAAATAACTGCATCACTCTGCAGTAAATAAAGCCTGTATATGTTCTTCAAAGAACTTGCCTGAGGAGGGACTAGAAGGCATTCACATCTAAACCCTACACACATTTTCATGTGGGAAGATGTTATTTTGTGTAGTTCTGTGGAAGCTTCATATAAAATTTATTTAGGTGCTCAGAACTGAGGAAAGACACAGAAATATCCCAAAGTAAACTGGAACTGCTCATCAGTGAGATTTCTGCAAATGAGACAGTTTGTTGGATAAGCAAAGGAATTCCTTATTTGCACTTGACGTTTTATCAGGTTAGCTGTTCTCTTTAAAATTCACGCTACCTAGTCCCAGAACTCTGCAGGTACAGAGAGGACTCAGTCAAGAACATCCTTGCTATGGGCTACATCCTACTGCACACAGACTCCAGGACTTTCTGAAAATGATGTGCACAAAGTTTTTCAAAAGCACTTATGTTTGGATGCAATAAAACTGAAAAGATAACACGGTCACAGATTCCTACCCTTGTTCTAAAAATCCATCCTGACCCTGCAAAAGACACGTTCTTCCTAAGTATTCTCCTAAGTGGAAAGGAGTTTTCCTTGCCTTCCCACAAGCACTGATGACAGCATTTCCCCTGCCTCTGGCATAGTTATTTTAATACAGCACCAAGTGCTCATGTTAAACAACGCAGGAAATTCTTCAGTGTACTGAGTCTTAAAAGGAACCTATAGAAGTCTGGGCACTTCAGTGTTTTTTCTCCCGAGTTTTACCTTTCTGCAAGTGCAATGTGTGTGGAGGAAATATATTAAAAAGCTAAATTTTTTACCAGAGACCAAGCACCAAGCTTTCTTAATCTGTAACTTCTGATACTGACAATCCAGTGAAGAGAGGAGATAATTTGCTTAACCTGCAAAGGGTATTCTCACTAAAGACAGTACTATAGGCACAAGAATTTCTTCTTGCCATTGTGTTATCTTACTCTATATGCTTTCTAGCTGACAAAAAGAACTAGGGTAGAGTATGCACATTTGTCATACATAGGAACAGTTGTTATTTCATCCCTTTAAGAGTTTGTTTGCTTTCTTGTTTTTTGATTACAATTTAACTAGACTAAGCAATCCTTTAGAAAGGCAATCCGTTAATTAATCTATATTGGACAGGACAAATGATGATCTTCAAGAACAATCTCAATTTATTAACCAGAACTAACTCTAAATGGTCAGAGACAAGAAGGGAGGGAAAAGGTTTTTGCCTGCAAAATTAGAAGACACGTGCTCTATCCTGACATTTGCTTGTTTTCTGAAGGTCATGCAACAAATAAAGAATTTAGAGGAGACGTAAAGAAATGTCTTTGTACTTGATTGAACCTCAAAGATTCAAAATTAATTGTGGCTAATATTTAGGAGTCTGGAGGCCTGAGGACACAATCCAGTGGAAATGATTTCTGAGTCTGCAGTCAAATTAATTCCAATATTATTGCTTGGGAACAAAGAAGGTACGTAATTGTGCCAGCTATAACCTGCTTGGAAAGTTGATTGAAATTAGAGCATGGGCAGGATGAAACAGAATACAGAAGAAATGAGGATAAATATCTTGGGCACTCCTATAGTGCTACCATTAAATATATTCAATATTCTTCTCTTCTTCCTTCCCCTGTCTCCCCTCAATTATAAGCAAAAATCACATGCTGACCATTTCAGTGTTTCATACAGAAGCAAATGCTGATCTCGGCAATCAATTCCACTCTAGCTACAAGTCCTTAGGGACAATTCTATTTGGAGAAACAGTTTCTTAGTATTGCTGTTAACATACTGCAAGATTGCCTGCTCCATCAGCACCGGTAGCTAGCACCATCACCTCTGCATCCCCACCAGTGCGAACACAACAAGCTTCACAAAATGTATTGGCATTCAGGAGTTTTGCATGGAAACAAGATGCAACAGCATATTTATTTATTTATTTGGGTCCTTCAGTACAGAGAAGGGCTGAGAGTTTTAAAGTTAATGGAAAGTAATCACCACTGACACAACAACAGAATTATCTCCCATGGGACAAACAAGTTGAATGGGAATTGTGAAGGACCAGGTATTTCCTCACACGAACATGAAATGTCCTTTGAGTCAACAGGACAAAACTGACTTAAAATGGCGTCTCCACGTGGCGCTGAACCCCCTCTGTGTGGGGGGGGTAGGAGCCGCGGCCGGAAGCAGGGGCGGGACTAGGTCCCGTCTGATTGGCTGAAAAGCCCGGAAATACAAAACCGGCCAATCAGGAGCGCAGAAAACCCCATAAAAGAGGCAGCGCGGCACGCCCCTCTCTCTCTCGTTCTCTCCTCGTGTTCGGGGCGGTCCTCTGCACACGACCCATGCCCACAAAAGCCGCAGTCCAAAAGCCGCCCCGCCACAACTGCCGCGTGCTGCTGCTTGCCGCCGCCACTGCCAAAGCTGCGGTCCCAAAGTCCTGGAGCCGCTCGCCGCGCCGCTCTGCTCAAACTGCCGCGTTTTCACTGCTGCAAACCGCCGCGCAGCCACCACAGTCCCAAAGCCGCGCGCTGCTGCCACCGCCGCCGCTTCTCTCTGTGGGGGGGGCGACCTGCACTTGCAGCCCCGGCTCCCGCCTGGTTCCGCTTCGCTCCAGCCAGACCCAGCTCGACCCAGCTCGTCCTACCCTGTACGGGAACAGCGTCGGGCATATTTCCCCCTCCTTCCCTCACTTAAATAAGTAAATAAGGTGTGTAACTAAGGTGTACCCATATATATTTCATGTGTTTTAATCACTCCTTTTGAACCTCCTGCCCCAAATTGCTTTGTTTTCCCCACAATAAACCGTGCATTTCGTAAATTCTAATTGGGGATTGGGTGCTGTTATTGGAAATATTAGTAAGCTCTGAGCAAGTTATTCACTCGAAAAAGTCAGGGCCAAAGCTCCTGCTCCTCTGTGAGAGGCAATACCCACGTGTGGACTTCTCAGCACATCCTGATAAGCTTAATACACTTCAAAAAGGAAATATAATAGGTCGCGGATTGCGACAGGAATAAATGTACCACTTAACCCTCCTAGCTTCCCAAGTTCTGCCATATCTGAAATCTAATAATAAAACAGCAATTCCAGGAAAGGCTGTTGATTTAACAACATAAAATGCCTGTATTCAAAGAGAACCACTGGAAAAGCACTTAGTTGAATTATATCCTTCCACCAGAGAGAGCAGACTAGCAAAATACAGCTTAAAATTTATCAAATTTCTGTAATGTCCTCCTTCAGTCTATACTATGAACTAATCTTTCCTTCAATCAACATGAAGAGAAGAGTTCCAGAACTTCTGTATCTTGAAAATGCACCTTATTGCCCTTGAAAGCAATATAGGTTTTTCATCGATTTTATTTAGAGAAGGGAAGGTCTTATACAGGTATCATCTGAGTTGTGATAAGCCCAGCAGTGCCGTAAACTTAAAGGACGGAGAAATCAGCTGACACACTGGCCAGTCATTTACTGGCACCATTTCAGTCATTAACAAGGATGGCATCAGACCTTTCATTCATATTACCCATGTACTTGGGCACCCTGTAAATCTGGTGGCATTATAGACTTTGACGTGCCTTCAACACTTGATCACTTCTTTTCAACACCTATTGCTCAGTTGATCTGAGAGGCCTGCAGACAGTCCTGGCCAACTGGACATTGACCATTACTGCTTTAGTTTCAAGGACAACATATGTTAATGAAGAAGCATTTCTCAAAAACTGAGTGTTTTCGGAGTCAGCTTTAAGATGTCCTAGTTGCTCATTGCAAATATATTGTGCATTCCTTTCCCATTCTCTGACATAGAAATGCTGTCATAACTTACAGCAGTAAATACAAGGTGAATACCTTTTTTTTTTTTTTTTTTTACTACATCTCATCAGTCAACAACAAAAACACATTGATAAAAACAAAAGGAGAAGAACTTCAAGGAACAGCTAGGTGCTTGAAATCCCTTTCTGGATGTCTTTCTGTCATTCTGCAAAGAACTGGTCATACTTCATTACTACAATTTCTACAGTTCTGGTCATCTGCCTTCAAGAAAGAGGAAGGCAGACAAGGGCTAGAATGAGGAGACTATTATGGGTTAGCCAAAGAAAATTGTACTTCAAAAATAATGGCTGAGACAAGCATTGCTTTCTTTTGTACTATATCAGAAACTACAACACAAGACCACAAACAAAGCCATTTAAACCAAAACCTAGTGTTGACAGAACAAAAAAACCAAGCACGAGTGAAATAAAACTGTAAATTAAAACAGGTTCTTGACCTATGCATTAGTTTTTAATCAAAGCATTCAGCATGCTAGTGTAGGAGAGCCTGCCTGTCTAAAGCAACATCCAGCTTACCAGTGAATGGGTTAGTTTAACGTATTTCTACAATGTGGTGTTACAGGTAAGATTTTTAAACCAAAATCCTTATTACAATTATAACACATCAAGGAGCACATTATTGCCTTACAGTAAAACTGTTTTAGTAAGAGAAGAGTTCTTCAGATTGAAGTTATGAGGAATAGTTAACAATTCCACCATTTTCTGTGGCACCATTCAAAGGATTTCTTCCTTAATGACTGATGCAATACAGAGTAGGCAAGAGATAAATGCTAAAAAGTAGAAGTTACTTGGAAAGAAACAACTGTACCAATAAATAGAACACCAGACCTTTCAATGCACCAGCTTGATTTATATTTTTTCCTGGTAGTCTTCTACCAAGAGTTTAAAAAAGTCTTTCAATAAGGCTCAAACACTATAAACTATGTTATTTCCTTTACTGAATACACTCATGGTTCTACAAAGTGGACATGTTGCCCTACTGGTTTTGTGAAGCCCCATCTTAGGGCCACATTTAACAGAAGTACAAGTCAAGTGGTTTTGTAATGACAATTTGCACTCCTGACTTGTACAAAGTGCCCTTCTACAGAAGGTTTACAGGTAGCTGTTATATCTACAGAAATAACACAAAAGGTATCCTCTTCAGATTAAGCAAGTTTTGCATTAAAATATTCCAGCTGATAATGGAGAAAGAACCAAGGATTGCAGCAGACACTACACAACTGTTGTCACGGGGTGAAAAAGGGTAGGTGTTCTGTTTCATAAAAGGCAAAAGAAGAGTTACATTTAACTTTGCAGCTTTTCAACATAAACCTCTATTCTACAAAACAGTATTTTTAAAATAGGCAATTTGAGAAATTTTCAAAGACACAAAAGCATTTTTTTAAAAAGACCTCACATTGTGTACATAGGTGTTTGTGGAAATCTGTTGTACTCTGCCCAGCTGGGATTTGGATAAAGCATATTGATTTCACAGTCTGCAACAAGTTCTGAATTTTGCCTTTTTTGTCATCCTCATGGAAACTCGCCATTGTTTTCCCAAACTACCTCTACTGAAAGGAATGCCCAAGTCTGAGGCTTCAGTTTTTATGCAGTCAAATCAAGAATAAGGTCAAAAAGGATGTGCAGTCCAAATAAGGTTGGATCTACACACTTGCCCCTTCTTTCTTACCAAGGCAAATTGAGTCAAAGCCAACATTGCCCATGTGACTTCACAGAAAAGCCGTGAGCAGTCATGTCTTCGGAAATATTTCTTGCTATTTCTGCACTTTAAGTGTGTGATAACAAACTGTCCTGTGGCTTTATAGCCAGTTTTCATTCTTAGAAATTAAATCAAGCATGCAATCAAGCCCCTAAGAGAAAGTGTAGAAGAACTTAAAGCCACTGTTTGATTAGAAATCAAGCAGTTATAAGCTGCTACATGATGAATTTTGAGGGGTTTTGGCAAATTGAACCATTACAGTTGTATGATTAAGTTTTCCTGCACTACCTACCCTTGCTGTCTTGCTGCTAATCTTGTCTTTGCCATAACAAGTAGCTAACAGCATGCTTTATTAGTAACCTCCCAGCCTGGGTGCATGAAAGGGAAGGCTAAGGTAAACTACTGCCAAGAGAGAATTAATTAATTCTGCAATAAACCCCCAAGTTTTGGAATAGTTTTTATTTTAGGATGAAACATCAACTCAAATGAGACTTAGATGGTAAGAGCCCATAAAAAAATATTTAACAAATGAAGCTCTACTTCCATTCTGCAGTACAAATAGGTGTTACTGTTTCCTCTGGAAAAAAAGTTGTAATTTCTATGGGTATTAACCTCTTAGAGGTATGTCAATATTTTTACAGCATGTTCTGTTTAAGACTTGCTTGAGTATGATGTATAGCATGGACAGTTCTTTTTCCTATAAGTCATAATTCATAGGACAAACAATGTGAGGGATATTAATGGAAAGAGATCAACAAGGTTATTTCCTTTTTGTGGCTTTCTGCACAGTTAAATAATAAGTGAAACTCATAATTCAGCAAATTAGTTAACTGGAAATATATTGTCATTGCAGAATTTAACATTGAAGCTTACCTATTTGTGATACTTGCAGATCCTAGGCTTGAATGAAGTAATGCTGCTTAACTTTATTTCTCCTTTCCATTTCTGTGCAATAAATGCAAATGCAGTCTTGAAAAGGCAGCTCAGTTCTTTGGCAAATCATTACTACAGAATTTAACAGCTGATATGAATTCTTTTCCCTATTAATTTTAGTACTAGATTCCAGTTTAATCAACTAGTTAATAAAATATTTTTATGAAAAGCATATTCAGTGTTTTACCAGCATTCCTGTGCTCTTGTGATTAATGCAATTATAGGACTGTTTCCTTTTCACTTTCCCAAGTTCCACATAGACATGTTTTGAAGACAAATTAACTAAAGGTTACTGCTGCATGAGAACTGCAGCTGTTCTGCAGATGCCGAGTGCCCCAACTTTTCTTTAGCCTCAGACTACTCTCATTCAGAAATAAAATGTATCAGGCAAGTTCATAGTTTCATGAATACAGCTTAATTTTCAGAACTTCTGTGCCAATATGCTTATAACACACTTTCCTTGGTTGGAAGAAAATAAAGTATTTATACAACTTTTACGTTTCATCAGCTGAAACTAAGAAGTCAAAATAATCTATAATAGCAGATTAGGCTTCCTTCCTATCTGAATACATACATGGAGACTAACATAGCCAACTCCCCTTTAAAAGGGCTCTAGAAAATGCTGTTGTCCCCATTTTAAAGATAAGAAAGTGGAAGCAGAAGAGTAAAGAGTTTAATCAAGCCCTCACACCAGTTGGTGACCTATGTTAGAGAGGGTTAGGACCAGACTGTTTATATGAGACTATTGCAACAGAGTTGATACCTATTGCATAAGCAGATGCTGATCCACGCAAGCAGTCAGTTTCCAAAATAATATAGTTCAGTTTAGCTGCAATTGATTTAAGTAGATTTAAATTAAACCAAAACAACCCTAGAGTCAATAAAAATAGATTACTGAGATTAATTTACTAGATGGGATGGGGTTGGACCATATCTTTGAAGTGCTGTAATTTTTTTTTCCCCCTTTTTCAAACAAGGTCTCGAGACGTGGAGCAGCAATCCAGCAATCTAGTTCATCTTTGCAGCTTTTTGCCCAACCATCAAATGGCACAAACTGGAATATTTGGACAGAAAAGCCTTGATACTACACAGGAGAAGCAAAAAAACTGAGTTTAAAATGCAGCTTTCCCTATCGCCCCACACTTTGTGTGTAAGTATGGTTCATTAGAACCATTCAAAACACAGGTGATCCAAGCTTGACAGTTTTGCTTACAGAAACCTTAATAAGCTTTTCCACTCAGTAAATTAATTGAATCATAAAATAACATTGCATTGAGAAGCAGATTATGCTCTCTCCCATTCAGAGCCATGCATAAAAACATGGTTCAGATTAAGAAATTCACAGAAAGTCATGTTGTTAGAACATCCTAAAAAGTGTTTGGAGTTTGTTTCTTAGTAGCTAGGACCAAAATGCTGCAGGCTTTTGGTTTAACAAGCATTTTTGTATTTCATCTCCAAATTTCAATGCAAAATTAAAGGTCTTACTTCTCTGGAGACAAACTAGAAGCTGCTGCCAAGTCTAATAGTGGCATCGTGCATCTTGTTTCCTGTTTAACAACCTCAGGGAGAAAAAAGTAAAAAGAACAACAAAAAAAAGCAGGTCCTGGTAACACAATTGTTACGTGTCTGACAGTTTGGTGACCTTACACATGCTAGAATAAAAATCTCATTTTTTCCAACAGCTTCAAATTAATGAAACAAAACTAAAAGTGACCAGACTTGGGTGGAGCAGAGTACTAAGTGCAGTTGCACTTTTAATCAGGCAGACTTTTGAACCATGGAAGAAGAGAAAGAGTCATATTGTTGGCCGTTAACTATTTGGTGTAAAGCCTCTTACTAACTCACCTTTACGGTAAAACAAAGTTTCCAGGGCAAACCAAAACCTTTTAACTTCAACCATGCTAGTTTCTCTCTCCCTGTATTGGTCCATCAGACAGCAGGAAGAGGACTCAAGGCAAGGCAGGCTTCCAATGTCAACATGGGCAGGATCATTTGTATGAATAGCAAGGCCATGGGTTTAGGTAAAGAGGAGTAACAAGGGGGAAAAACCTGCCACAGAAACACTATTTGCTTTGAAATTTCTGTTACTATGTATCCAGGGCTTAACCTGCAAAAAAAAAATTTTACATGCTACTTACCAGAAATCTGTTGGACACTAGATTAGGTCAAGATTGATCTTTGAGTAAATTCGGGGAAGGAAAGGGAGGCTGCTCTGGACAAACATTTTCAAGTATAGATATATAGAAATATCCAGCACAGTTATGGCAGGATAGAAAGAAGTATGATCAGTAGCTAAGATAAGCATGCTGGGAAACAGTCTGATCTAGACATTTTAAGACCTGTAATAGCATAACTTGCCTAGTCTATCTTGTTTCTTCTGCTGAGTAAGTAAATTAGTCTGGCAAATAGCATCAGTTTGCTGGTAAAAGTTGCCTATGCATTTGAGTATTTCTTAAACACAGTTGTGTCTGCGTACACACAAACCCCATTTTTGTAGGAATAATATTAAACACCACACACACAACATGTATATTGGAACACAATCTTCCATGTTTTATTATGTTCAGCACTATATTACTAAGTACGTAGAAGGGGCTTTCTTCCCACAAGAGCTTCCAATCAATAACTGACAAAAAGCAGAGAAGATACTGCTTCAATAATTCCTCACTAATATTTCAGTCCCATATCACATTTAGTTCCTGAGCAAAAACCGATGGTAAACAAGTCATTGTACATATTCTGAGGAAAAGTGTTTTGAGTAAGTAAAAAGGCAGTTTAGTCAACTGAAAAGTATTTTAACTTTAATACTAGCAAACTGTGCACACTTTCAGATTCATCAAGTTTCCCACATATTTGCTGGCCACTTCTAAACATCTGAGACAAGTTGAAGGCAGAGAGTAATGTACAGCATTGACATGTGGCAGGTAATTAACAGACTCTGTACCCTGGCACTCCTCAACTGTTCCATCCCTTACGATGCATGAATGCCAAACCACTGCTGTCTTCTTGTTTCTGGATTGAAGGGAAGACGGTTCAGCTGGCAGAAACACTGTAGTTGCTGCCTTCTGTTTGTTACACTCTTTTCCTTCCTAGTCCGGATTTCCTGCAACTGACATATCTAACCATTCAGGAGGCATCTACTACCTTCTTAGCAGTTGAGATGGAGGAAGCACTTGCACATTGCTAAGTATAGAACCCTGAAGCTTAAAAGCTGCTCGACATACAGGATGCTCAGAAAGCCATCAAAACCATAGAGAAGCTGCAGTTGCCTCCAAGAAGCAAGACTGTTTTCTTAAGAAAGATAAACAGAATTCAGCTGAAAGCACCTAGTCAATACCTAATGTGAAAATAAATTATTGCAGTGTTTCTCCACTAGGAAACAACAACAAGCAGCCACCTGTGAGTACATCTGTCCAAATAACCAACTGTCTAACTTTAGCAGAACTGAGCAAGCATTCTTAAATCACATGCAAATAAAGCCAAGGCAATCTCAGAGCATGAACTGCATTTTACTTCTCTTAAATGTAAGCCAGAAACATCTGTTTATTTCATTAATCAAGTTGACAGCTTTAGGACCTTGCAAAGACTACATAGCAACGTAACAAAAAAAGCAGTTATCCTAGAGTCATAATCCAGCAAAGATACTACCTTGAAAATCTAATATTACTGTAATAAATCACATAGAAACACAATTAAGTTAGCTGCTGGTTTTGCTGCTACAACAGAATCAACTTTTTCATTCTTCTTCTTCCTTCTCTTGCCTTCCACCCCAAAAACTGTAAAAAATTTAAGTCAGCACCATGCAAGTATTATTTTAAAAGGGAAAACTGACAGCGACATAGGTGAAAAGCTTTCAAAGTGCACTGATTTTCTAAGCATAAACTCCAGTGCCCTTCAAAAACCTTTATGCCTACAAGTGCCGATTACAGATCTGCACTCTGTCAATCTGCAGTCACATACACACCACTTACACAGGCTTGAAGGTTGAAATTGTAACTTAACTGGCAAGCTATAATAGTTGAACTATTTAACTTCAGTTGAACATAGTTGCATTACAGTCTGTGAAGCTGGTTAGCAGCAACTGTAACAGCTGAGCATGTAGTAGGACAAGTGGTTCAGCCAGACTGCTGCAAGAGAAGCCACGGAAGAAGTCAGCACCACCAGTGAGTTTGATTAGACCCCTTCTCTTTATACAGCTGATTGGCTCCAGATGCCTCCTCATTTTTTTCTGGTGCCTGAAGGAGACTCATCAGCCTCAATTCCCTCATAGGCCAGAACATACTTATAGCTGATGTGTCTCTAGCAAGTGACCACACATGATTCTTGAGCAACTTTCCTCCAAAGATTTTTTACTCCTTTGGAGTGGGTTGGGAGTAGAAAAGAGCAGCAGCAGCATGAGCACTTGGAGATCAGACATAGAAGTTATTCCTGATTAATTTGGTGTTCCGGCAAAGCCACAAAATACACTGTATCATTTATGACAAAGCTTTCCACTTCAGGATCTTCACAACCCTTTGCAGAATTTTTTCAAGGTCCATTAGCTATCACTCATTAGCTGTCATTATCTGATAATCTTATGACCTACTTTGAAGTCCAAATTAACGTTAAATAGCAAGCGTCTTTATTGTTAAAAAGGATCAGAGTTCAGAGACCTGTGATAGATCCAGCTGGGACTTTTTTTTGCACCTATTGCAACCTCAAAAAGACATAGGTCTGGGTTTTGTTTCTTCAGCAGTTAGAACCCACTTACATAATATTTGTAAGATAGCAGTACAGAACAAAGTCAGGTTAGTATTTGCCAGTTTGCTCAGTGATGATACATGTCTACCTTTTCATTAAGGCAAAATACAGTCCTAGAGATGGGCTGATCTGTAGCAATTGACCCCACAATGGGAGTTAAAAAAATAGCTCCATCACAAGAAACACTACAGATACACATATTGGTAGAAAAGGAACTTGATTTCAGATTTAATAGAGGCCGATACACAACCTATTCTTAGTTTCCTATTCTCTTTTCATCACTCCTCTCTTTCTCTATTTTAAGAAAATAGCATCCGAGGTCAAAGTTAAAACATTCCAGAAGCCACTTCGCACCTACTAGTGTCTTTCATCCAGAGCTCACACTACATAATGCAAAAAAATTACAACTTCCTTACTGATTTAGCTGCAAATAGAGCTACTAGGGCAAGGCATGCCTAGAAGGGATCTCTCCTGCCTTCAATTAAAATGTTGATAAATAGTACCATGTTAATTAAGTACTTAAGACCTCTAATATAAAGACATGATAAAATAAGATGGATGGACACAGAAACGAAACTGAGAGTTTGGAGTTCCCAGCTAAAATCTGGGTGTTTTAAAGAAAAGATCTGGTAACACTAGAACCAGCAGTGCTGTTGAGGACCCTGAATCAGAACAATAACAGGAAATAACAGAAGACAAAGTTATACATTCAAGCCATCCCTTCAATAAATAGCTAGTAAAAGTGCAGTGTGTATTGCATGCCATGTTCTTTGGGTTCAATCTGCCTTGATGTGTGGCTCAACTGAGTGCTAGTCTCTAGCACTATAAAAAGCTTCAGGTGTGACCACAGTGGCATTTTAATTCAGATGAAGAGTGAAGCTCTTCCAGTTGTCCTCTGTAACCATAGAGGGTTTTTTTCACACTACAGAGGAGACTCAGAGCTTATCAGGTAAACTGATTTTGGACTAAACAAAACTTGGACACAGTGAAACAAAGAAGTTTAACTACTTACTCACAGGCATTTAATCCATAGGATCATACAAGAGTCAGCACAAAATAAAATCCCTACTAATATAAGCACTGTGATCACCAGGTCTATAGCACCAAAGCGCAAAAGCATTCTCACTTGCTCCCCTGCTAATTCAGACCATTGACTGCCACTTGCAATCCAGCTTGTTTCTGGTTGTATGTTACTATGTTGACATGTACTTGCAGTACCAGCATGAAATGTGATGATTACCCTGAAGGTCAACAACATTCAGAGAAAAGCCAAACAATTAATTTTGTTCAATTAGTATTAATAGGAAAAACAACTATTTGTTTTTAAAAAGGAAATCTGTACCAAGTTATCATTACACTGTATCTTCACTGGCTACACGAGGTATCTCACAATAACCATATGTAAAATACAAACCAAAGCAGTGGTTCCAAGATCTGTTAGGACAACCAAATCTGCTTGCATGCCATAGTCTCTGGAGCAGAGCTTGCCAGAAAACACCCCTAGTAGCAGAAGGTAACATGTCAGGTAATATGAACATTCTGTCCTAAAGTAACAGAAGGACAACATACTACAAGCACTCAAGGATTTAAGTCCACAGCAGGAAAAAGGAAAAGCCCACAGCATGAAAATTATACCTTTGGATCGATTGCTATTGCTCCATCAGCAGAGCAAGTTGCAGTGTATGCATTATCAGCTTTGTTTAACTGTGTTCCAAGACAGTTTAAACAATGTAATGGTTAAACAGGGAAGAAAAAAAAAAAACAAACAAAACAACACACAACAGACAAGCATGCCTGCCTGCATATGTTTTGCATGTGGAAACACAAAGGGACAAGCTGTGGAGTAACACAGTACTGCCTATTGTCAGTTTTCCTCTCCTAGTGCTGCAGTGGCCATATCCACAACTCATAGTCCGAGATTCCAGAGAACATTCTGACAGTGGCCCTAGATTTTAATCTGAGTTCATCCCTGTTGAACTTAGGGGATGCATAACTAAAGATAAATATTTGAAAAATCCAGATAAATATTTGAAAAATCCAGCAATATTTCTCAGGCATAAGACCTGCATGGTTAAAAAAGGAACTGCTGGGCAAACTTAAGTGGAAAAGGAAAATCTACAGATCATGGAAGGAGGGGCTGGTCACTTGGGAGGAATATAGGACTGTTGTCAGAGGATGTAGGGAGGCAATTAGGAAAGCTAAGGCCTCCTTGGAACTTAACCTTGCAAGTCAGGATAAGGATAATAGAAAGGGCTTTTTCAAATACATAGCTAGCAAAACTTGCAGTAGAGGCATGAGCCCCAGATTCATATAGCCCCAGAAGAAGTCAAGATAGAGGAAGAGTTTGACATGGTAGATGAGGATTGGGTTAGGGATCAGTTGAGTAATCTGGACATCCATAAATCAATGGGTCCAGATGGAATGCACCCAAGGGTGCTGAGGGAGCTGGCGGAGGTCATTGCTAGGCCACTCTCCATCATCTTCAGTAAGTCATGGGCAACAGGTGAGGTGCCTGAGGACTGGAGGATAGCAAATGTCACTCCAGTCTACAAGAAGGGCAAGAAGGAGGACCCGGGTAACTATAGACCGGTCAGCCTCACCTCCATCCCTGGAAAGGTGATGGAACAACTTGTTCTTGTGACTATCTCCAGGCACATCAAGGACATGGGGGTCATCAAGAGCAGTCAGCATGGTTTTATCAAGGGTAAATCATGTTTGACTAACCTCATAGCCTTCTATGAGGAAATTACTAGGTGGATAGATGATGGTAGAGCGGTAGATGTGGTTTATCTTGATTTCAGTAAAGCATTTGACACCGTCTCCCACAGCATCCTTGTAGAAAAGTTGATCAGGTATGGGTTTGGTGATCAGGAAGTGAGGTGGATTAGGAACTGGTTGAAAGGAAGGAGTCAGAGAGTTGTAGTCAATGGGGCAGAATCTGGTTGGAGGTGTGTGACTAGTGGAGTCCCACAGGGGTCGGTACTGGGACCGGTGTTGTTCAACATCTTCATCAACGACCTGGATGAGGGTATAGAATGTACCCTCAGCAAGTTTGCTGATGACACTAAGCTGGGAGGAGTGGCTGACACACCAGAAGGCTGTGCTGCCATTCAGAGAGACTTAGATAGGTTGGAGAGTTGGGCGGGGAGAAACATGATGAAATTCAACAAGGGGAAGTGCAGAGTTTTACATTTGGGGAAGAACAACACCATGTCCCAGTACAGGTTGGGGGCTGAACTGCTGGAGAGTAGTGTAGGTGAAAGAGACCTGGGGGTCCTGGTAGACAGGAGGATGACCATGAGCCAGCAATGTGCCCTTGTGGCCAAGAAGGCCAATGGCATCCTGGGGTGCATTAGAAAGGGTGTGGTTAGTAGGTCAAGAGAGGTTCTCCTCCCCCTCTATTCTGCATTGGTGAGGCCACATCTGGAGTATTGTGTCCAGTTCTGGGCCCCTCAGTTCAAAAAGGACAGGGAACTGCTCGAGAGAGTCCAGCGCAGAGCTACGAAGATGATTAGGGGAGTGGAACATCTCCCTTATGAGGAAAGGCTGAGGGAGCTGGGTCTCTTTAGCTTGGAGAAAAGGAGACTGAGGGGTGACCTCATCAATGTTTACAAATATGTAAGGGGTGAGTGTCAGGGGGACAGAGTTAGGCTTTTCTCGGTGATGACCAGTGATAGGACAAGGGGTAATGGGTGTAAATTGGAGCATAGGAAGTTCAAGGTGAATATCCGAAAAAATTTTTTTACTGTGAGAGTGACAGAGCACTGGAACAGACTGCCCAGGGAGGTTGTGGAGTCTCCCTCACTGGAGACATTCAAAACCCACCTGGATGAGTTCCTGTGTGATGTACTCTAGGTGACCCTGCTCTGGCAGGGGGGTTGGACTAGATGATCTCTCGAGGTCCCTTCCAGCCCCTAAGATTCTATGATTCTATGATAAGCTTTAATTTGCACTGCTTACTTTTTATATGACAGGTATTAAATGCAGTTGCTAACTCTGCAGTTGAAGATTTACCATTGACAGCCACTTGTCCTGTCTGATAGCTGCTCAGCTTTACTTTGTTCAGCCCAAAGTAAAGGTCCAGGTCTTGAAAGGGGACAGCTCATCTGGTATTCCAACTAAGGAATTCAGTCTCCAATTTGCCTCCCTTACCTTTGATACCTTAGAGGGAATGCATCAGGAAATTAAAAGAGAACTGACCAACCAACAAAACCCTAGTAGTCTAGAACCCCATTCATGCACCTCCTGAAGCACAAAGGGGAAGGGAAAGATAATGCAATACATGCCTTGATTAACTTTACATTGGAAAACAAATCACAAAAAAAATGGCAAAAGCCATAACCTCTATATTGAATGCTGAACTCATAAAATGTATTTAAAACCTAGTTCAAGCGTTTCAGAAAGCTATAGCTTGCATGCCCTCTCAGAAGTATGGCACATAGATTTAAACCTAAAGTTACCAACTTGGAAGTAATCATGGTGGGAAGCACTACTCAGATATTTTTGAAGGTTCATAAAAAAGCTGACAAACTAGAAGCAAACTTCAGCCTCCTCAAACGCAAACCAAAATCTTGTTAATGCACCTGTCAGTATTTGTGAGTGGAGAAGACATCCTGACTTTAAAAAGAGGGGAGAAATTATGATTAAGCCACTTCACTGTTATTTCCCTTAGCATAATCTTCCTGTGTGTCATGTATATCCATGACAGCAAAAGCTCTCCCTAAAAGTCTTCCAAATGTTTGTTCACAGCACTGTGCTTTATGTCTGAACATTTAGGTTTCTAAAGTTCTCTCTCAGACCTGGAGTCCTGTGTGCTTTCCAAATAAAGACCTCAATTATTTGTTTTCATGCTCATTATGTTTGTCTGCTTTTCCTACATGAAGTCAGCAGTTTCTCTTCTCATTTTATTGCTCTGTTTTGAAAGTAACCTTTTTCACTCATCTTCACATCCCTACATTTCTTTTCATGTTCCGTAAATATGATGTGGCCCAGTGTTGCAAACCTTTGTTCCTGTGAATAGTGACATGAAGGTCAAGAGGGACCCTCCTTGCATGAACAATTTTTTATTGAGCTGACGTTTCACAATCCGGATGGAGCAATAAAGAGTAAAATAAGCAACTGGAGAAGAGGGAAATTACTGAGATGCCTTATATTTGCTTCTGTCTCCAAAAGTCATTACTACTACTGAGTACATGAAGGTATCACTACTGTGGCTCTCTCAGCCTTTATCCCAGGACTTTGGGACACAGCAGCAAGTGGCAAGGACAAGCCATAGACTGACTTATTGACAGACAGAGGTGCTACACTACCTTTAAGGGTTTACAAGGCCAATAAATATGGCACAGCTGTATCACTATTAAAAATACATTTGCAGATATTCCACAGTGTTATATTTCTATTCCAAGGTAATTACACACAGCAAGGAGAGATTACACAAGTTCTTGTGTTAATACTTGGTTGCAGTTGTCTTTGTAGGCCTACATAAAATGTCATTTGAAGCACCAAGGCCACATTCTCATTTGAGAAGTTGGCTTTACCCAGAAGAAAATAGGCAGGCAGCAACTAGCCAATATATTGTCCATAGTGAATCACCTTTACAATCAGGGTCTACATTGCACTACTCTGAGAAGTTTAAGTACTTTCTTTACCTCTCACAGCTATGATAAGTAATATGGTTAATTAAAATAATCAGAAGTAAATGGATTCTTCACATAGGAGAATTCAAAAAGCTCTTTTTAAACAAGTTCAGTTTTAGGCTTTTATTTGGATTAGGGAAAAAAGTTTGCTTTCTTCCTATTCAGTTTCTGAGTTTTTTGAAAGTGTGTTAAACGTGTTTTAATAAATATTTATTGCAGTATATTTCTACTGTGTTGTGAAATCTTTACTACAGAATGTAAACTTTAGACCGTATTTGACCTAATAGAGCCCACTTAATAACCACTAAAACTGTTGGTACAGAGATACCAGCCTGTAGGTGAATTGAGAATCGGCCCCGATAACCTGCTTGTCTCTTTAAGTGGTTAAGATGTAACTTTGCAGCCATTCCGCACAGTTTCCATTGCACTCACAGCTAACATTAGGCTCAGATGAACACAAGAGCTAACCCGGGTAGGGAACAAGGGCAGCAGAGAGATCAGTCTCTGAATATGTTAGTCCTTGTTACCTTTCAGATTGCTTCTGGAAACAAAATTGGTATTGTTAGCTCAACTTGAACGTTTCTTGGCAACCCTGCATTTTACTAACAACCATTTAAAGTTCTCTAGTTCGTGATATTTGTTGAAGAACTCTATCTAGTGTGCTTTAAATGGGGATATTAAAAAGAGTATCAGTGAAGCGAAGCTCAGTGTGGCTCTGTAGTCACATGAGCGTCAGCGGGTACTGCAAGCAGAGCAAGAGAAAAGCCTCAGAACATGAAGACTGAAGGTAGTTTAAATAAAAAAAAAAAAAAAAAAAAGTGAGACAAGAGCAGAGAAATTAGTCAAATCACACAAAATCCCAAGAGCAAGTTCAGGGAGTCCTTGGAAGAGGTTCAGAGAAACAAAACAGAGGTAGAGATTGGGGGGAGGGGAAGGAGGGGAGAATGCGAAAATGGATGTTTTCAAACCAACAGCATTCTACATGTATTGTAAGATAATTAATTTGGAGGTTTAATATGAAAACAGGCTGATCAGCATTTGCTGAAAGAGAACAGATGTTTGTAAAGATTCAGCAGAATCCAGCAGAAGCAGCACGGACAGTGGTTGAGAAAGGGCAGCTACAAAGACTCTTCTGATAAACTTTACAGCTTACTCAGGATGAAATCCCGATGTCCTTACATGATTCCTGCCCACCCCAGTTAGCCTCAGCTAGGCTAGATTTCACCCCGCTATCCTCCTCTGTAAGAAATGCATAGAAGTTGAATAAGAACAGGAGCATAACTACAACTCGGGAAGAAAGCAGGCACTGAAGTTTCAAGTCAGAAGGAAGAGTGAAATAAGAGCAAGGCAAGACTTCTATTTCAGCTAACCTGCACTGAAGATGACAATAAAATATCTGAGGGATAATCAGACTAGCAAGACAGGACATGGAAAATAAGGTATGACTGGAATTAGTACAGAAGCAAAACTGAAATCACATGAATATGAGAATATCACCAGGAGCTAACAAGCACTGAAGATGAAAGGCCCTCCACGTTGTGCTGTAGAGAGATATTAAAACCAAATATCTTGATCTGACCATAGTTTGCCTTATACTCCTCTTTTTCTCCTCACTGCTTCTGCAGACATGACCATTCTACAATATGCTTTACTGTCCAGTCCATTCTAACAAACTGCCCAATAACTTTTTGGTTGTCATTTTGTATTTTAAGAAAAATCTTTCTGCCACTTCAGGTCTGTGTTAAGAATCATGGGGACAAAAAACCCCACTAATTATTTTTCCTGCACACCAACATGAATTCAACCTAAACTGAGTCAGAAACTAGATGCTGAGTTTTGTTTTCTGCAAGTTAAGCATGCCAAGCTTAATGAACATCCCAGTCCAAACAGGGTTGGTCTGTTGGGGGTTTTTTTTGAGGATGTTAAAACACATTTGAGATATAAGCCTTGAGAAGATTTCAGTAAGATGCCAGAACAGGAAAAGCATACTTAAAAAGCACAGCATGTATTTTGTTTTCCAACATCCTTTTGCAGTTGCAAATTCCATCCACCCATTCCACTGGATATCATGCAAACACGTTTAATAGAGCACTAAGATAGCAACAATAAGGCCACCACCACCAGAAAGCTCCACTATCTGAAGCGGACAGAAAACAGCCACGGACTGAAGAAAAGAGAATGGAAACCACAAACTTTTAGGATCAAGAGCCATACCATCTACTAAGCTCACACAGTATTGATTACACCAATAGAACTAATGAGTCATTTCCCCAACCTTCTGCATTTTATCAGACTTTTAGAACAAAATGAAAAAGAACCCAAAACTCAATGGCCAGTAGATCTAATGTAAATATTTTTCAAATAAAGTCCCAACTTACTTATTCTCATTACTGGGGCCCCACATATCTGGACAGTCTGTTTCCATGGCTCACCACTGCTTGCCGCCAGGTTTTAATGGATAACCCATCCATAAAAAGGCACTAACCAAGTTTACACTGCTCTATGATTTAATACATGCTATTGATTAATAATTGGTTTTGAAGAGGCATTCTGCCAGATTAGAGAGATAAAACGATTATCAACTCCTTATGGCTTGGAAAGAAGTGTCATCCTCCTCATGGAAAAGTAACAGCGCTGGAGTGGCCAGCATCCCTCCGTGTGAACATTGGGCCCCTTTCCTCAGTTACCCCAGCTGACCTCTGGGACCCGCCCTCAGACCCCCAGACACGTTTTCCCCACAACTATAGGAGTCAGTACAGACAGAGAGGAAAAATAAAAATAATATTAAAAAAAACCCAATAAAACCACAAAAGCAAAACGAACAAAACCAACAAAAACACCCCCCCCCAAAAAAAAAAAAAACAACAAACAAAAACAACAAACCACGGAGGGGAAGGAAATCAGCCCAAACAGAAGAGGATCAAGACTCTTGGCTGCATCTTTTCCTCATAACACAACACCCATTGAGGCAGAAGAAACCACCCTAGGCGCTAAAACAAGGCTGCATTCATGGCCACTGCGTTTAACAGCAGCCGGGCTCGCAGGAGCGAGCACTGAGCGAACTCCTCCAGCCCCCAAAACCTGCCAGACAAACCCGCAACCAACCCCGAGCTCCTTTATCACTTGGGGGGGGGGTGCAAGAG